>NW_024344378.1:32439384-32900758 GCF_902729225.1 Pteropus medius | reverse complement strand
AAAAAAAAAAAAGGTTAAAAACTCATGGTCCAAATGGTACACATCCGTTCTGTGTACTTCAGGCTGAAATTCTCCAGCTTGTTTCTTCTCATGAATATATCACAGTCTAGCAACCGGCTAACATCTAATTTCGTGAAAAATAGAACCAAGTGGCTTTTGGCTTTTATTTTTCAAGAGATAGAGGTAAAGATCCTCCTAGAAAGAGACAAATATAAAATGCAGCAAGCAGTATGCAATTTTACATTTTTTCCTTAAACATTATGTAAAATTGACTGCACTCACTTCTTTCTCAATATCCAACTTTGGTCTTCAGAATGCTGCTCATAAAAGGAAAAGAGTTTCAGTTGCTTGGCTGAGGAGCTAGACGTCCACAAAACATTTTGGAAACCTTTTCTAGAAGCCTATTTTTGGTAAATGGGTCCTTTGATTTCCTAAGGTAACAAAGAAAATGAAAGATTCTGGCATACAGAAACTTAGAATAATTTTATTACTCAAAAATTCTGACTATCATAAGCACTATTGGCAGTAATTACTTTTGTTTGATTTCAAAAAATGGCTGTTCTAAACAATATTCATGAGAGAAAAAAAGAAGTCTTCTTGTGTTGTGGAATCTCGCGATCCCATCTCAGTTTCAACCTCATCCGGTTACTGTTACAATTAGGAATCACTTCCCTAGGAGGAATATCGCTTTTCCTGTGGCCTTAACTTTTATATCTAAAATGTTTGGCCTGAGGGATTACTATTTATATGTTTTTCTTTACTATCGTCAAAAACTCTTTGAGGGGCCACATATAACTATGTAGTTCTTAATGAGATGTTTGCAAAAGTTTAATCATGGACATGTTCGTTATGGGTGAAGTTAACACAATCAATTAAGATTTCTTGGAACTTAGAGACTTGAAATAGAGGTATATACTTTTTTCTCTTTCTTTTATATACTTTTTTCTCTTTCTTTTTGATTTTTTTTCCTAATTCTCTGCATTGTAATATAATCCCTGATTATGAGTTCATTATACTTTTTATTGATTTTAAATTCATCCCCAAATTAAAAGAAACCCTATCGTTCTCCTCTGAGAAACTAGAATTGATTTTATTTTACACTTCTCTCAGTTTATTTATATGATTTGTATCTGATTTATGGCTACTGTTCCTTCTGTTCACTGCCTTCCTGACTGCTGCTACTTGCAAATTTTCCATTTGAGATATTTCAATTTTCCTTTGAATATTCTTTCAATTCCTGTGAACAGTATTTTTTTTAAAAAAAGGTATATTTGTAGAGACTGCATCTGGAGCCTCTACGAAAGCAAATGAAAGCACTCTAAGGGAAGAATTCCACCAGGAATGCATTAAAGACTGAAAAGCACTATTAGATGTTTGAGTGAGTCTCTTGAGAGCATGAGAAGGAAAAGCAATCTCCTTGGTTCATGCTCAAAAAAGGACACTTCAGTGCCTCTCTACACAGGTACTTTCAGACAGCCAATTTGCAAAAATGCCACTTATTATGCTCTGTTCACATCCTAGAGGCTTCTCTCTCTCCTTCTCTCTCAAAATCCTTACCGCCCTTCTGTGAATTCAAAGGGCTGGCATCACTTGTTGCAACAAAAAAAAAATTGTAATTTTGGATTGTATAAACAACTTTTCCTCCTTAAAGGAACAAAGAAACATTTCTGAAAATTATGGAGAACATAAAAATAAAAAAATAAAAAAATAAAAAAACAAGTTTAAGGGAAATCATCTAAAACATAACAATTGAATGCTTCTTCTCTTATCTGTCGAAACAGATTCATAATATGTATTTGATAAGGTAGATGCTAGAATTAATCTGGAAATATTTGTGGAGTACCTGGCATAAGAAAAAAAATGAAAATAAACCATTTATTCCCTTACTCACATATTCTGAATTAGGATATCTTTCAAAAGAAAAAGTGGGAAAAAGAATGGAAAAACTTGAGTGAACCAAAATGTAGCATTTCTTTCTATTTCTTTTCTGTTTGTTTTTGTTTGTATCAGCTTCCCTGCAGTCCTATCATCTTCTCCTGGTAGACGTTGAATTTGCTTATGAAGCACTTTCTTCTCCACCACAGTGTGACTCTAGTGGGACTCTCAATTGCAGTGCCATCTTGGAATTTAATTAAGAAACAAGGTCACAAAAGGATGGAAGGAATTAGGATCTTACACAAACTGTTAGAAGCTTCCCTCTCACCCTCCCAAAAATTCCATCAATTCCTGAAAACGGGAAGACTCAACTTAAATTTAATATTCAGTCCTTTCTTCAGAAAAAAAAAAAAGAAATCTCACCTATTTTTGCTTAAAATCTCACTATTTTTGTAACTTGTTCTAGGTGCTGACTCTTTTTACATTTCAGTTCAAAATTCTCTTAACCCCAGCAAATCCTGTGGATAACATCTTCTAATTCTGTTCCTCTCTATATCCTTATGTTCTTATTGACTATTTCTCAAGTCAAGAATTATGCATTATAATTCTCATATTAGTTTCTTTCCATTAAGAATTTTTCTCATATGTAGGAATCTGGACAATGATGCCTAATAGGATCATTTTTATTGAATTCTCTTTATGGCATCTCTAATGCCTTTTATGCATCTACCTGCTTTTTCATATTGAATTTCTATGTACATTTCTGATAGCTGATAAATATATAGCTGCTTATTATTATTATTATTATTATTATTATTATTATTTTTACTGTAGCACCTGCCTAGCAATTTTTTACTCCTGTGTGCAGTTCCCTGCCAGCTAGATATCCAAGCTTTATTCTCTGGTCATGTCTTATTATATTTCTGATTCTGCACCACAAATATTAGACAAACCAGCTGAGTCCATGGAAGGTTCTATCACAAACACATGCTGTTCCACATGAACCCAGACTTTCTGCTTCTAGATAATCATCATTTTCATTTCTTTTACATGCCCTGATGAACTCATCTTTTTGTTTCTGCCTAATCAACAAATGGGGAGCCATGCCCTAAAGCATGTGCATAGGAGGCATATCAGAAAATAATATAGTTTTGTGGAAGGAGCATTGTCTAGGTCTCTTACACACTAATTATGTAATCCAAGACAGGTTATTTAACCTCCCTGAGTTTTCATCTTCTCATCTGTGAGTCACGAGTAAAAATATAGCTTTCTTGTTATAACCTCTTAACACACAGTGAGTGTTTAACAAACTTTTGTGCCCAAATTTTTGTCCTGTGGGAAAGAAAAAAATATTTTACCTCTACCCTTCTGAGTTCTTAGCTGTGATCTGTGTAATAAAGGACAGATTAATAAAAGAAAATAAACAGAAGTTATTTAAGACTTATACCTCATGTATACATGAGAGACAATCTGAGAAAAATGAGTAATTCCTCAAGGTGGCTTAGAATTCTGGCTTAAATACTATCTTAATAGGGAAAGGGGAGGAGGGATGTAGATCTCTTAGAAAAGAGTACAAGTTTTTAGAAAAGATAAATGGACCCTTAGAAAAATAGTTGGGAATTATGATAGTTTATCATAAAGTTTGTCTGAGTGTGGCATCCACTTCTAATGTTCTCCCCTGTAATGAGTCAATTTTTTCCTGGTTGACAAAACTCCCTGAGAAAGGATCTATGACAATTGAGTTCCTTTTTGAAGGATCTGTCTTTAGGAGTTCAGAGAAACACTCTGCCTGTATTTGCTGTTTTTTAAGTGCCTTTAGTTCAAAATAATCAATATATCAAAGGAATATTTTGAGGTGGCATATTCTACTACCTTCACTACCTCGCCTCACTGCCTCACTACTTTGTTCCTCTTCCCTCCTCTATATATACGTGCTTCTAATCTCTGTGTGCTGGGGGATATATGGACAGAGGGAAATCTGAAGTCAATTGACTGTGAGGTAGGGAAGACAATTTAGTGTCTAAATCTCTTTACAAGTGTCTGAATTAATCCTGTTTGTTTGTTTTAATCCTAACCTCACTCACATTGCCTGCTGCAGTGCTTAGTGCCTTCTATTCCTGAGACTTTTCTGAGAAATCGAAGTCTAAATCGTGTTGCTTCCTGTTGACTCTACCCTAGTAACTGCTTTGGTTTCAGTAATTTCAGCTCTACTAATTCATTTAAACACTAGTTATTATCTCCCAATCCTCTTTAATTGTATTGGCATCTCTCAGTCTCAAATATCTCTTTCCAAGTCCTTTAGTTCTTATGAATTAGATCATTTTATTTCTTTAGGTAAGGCATTAGAAGGAGTTCTGATAAATTTATATAAATATCCCTTGTCATCAGGAGTCCCAAGGAGATAATCTTTTAAGCATTTTCTGAATTTGAATCTATCATAAATTACATTATGTGATTTCAACATAGGTAGGCTTTGATGCTTGTATTTTCATAAACTTGATCTACATTTAACTTACTTATTAGATATTAATTACATAACATAGCATATACCTACTGAAAATGTGTTATTGCTTTGGGAATTCAGCAAAGAGTGTTTTGATTCAGTTTGTTATTGAGATTGTTTTTATTATGTATTGTACTTGATTTTCAAAAAATAATTATGTTATAAATTTATTTAAAATTACTTCTTGTTATATAAACAAAAAAATTGATATGAAAGGTAGAGTTAGAATACAGTGTGTACATTTCTATCAAACTGAAATTTGCTTTGTGCTCCAGAATATATACAGAATCTAAACACTGGTTAATGAAATTATGTAATGTCAAATTTTTTTTCATAGTTGGTAGTTTGTATTCTTATCGTAATTTTGGAGTCATAGCAAATATTAAATGTCATGCATTACTATAGGGACAGCAGTAGGGTACAACTGAAGAAACACACTCTGCTTATCTACTCATAATAAGCTTGGGAAATATTCTTATTTTATTGGAAATTATGCTAATTTTCAGGGTAATTTTGTGTTTTAATTGGGGTGTTAATTTTTATCTCTTGAACCTGTATTCATATATCTGGAATATAACATATGTTCATATGTACTTGACATTGCACCTCCTCCACTTTTTTCAACATTGTTTTGTTACTAAAGACAATATTCAACTTTGAGAGAGATTTCCTACTTATTTAAAAATGCATAAAGTTAGATTTCCAACCAAAATTCCCAAAATTTTTAAATAACTTTTTTCTTTAATAAGTATTAGAAGTACATTTGATTGCTACATTTTTATCTTTTTTAAAAAACTCAAATGTGGATAACTGTAGTACCCAAAATAGGTTTATTCTCGCTGAGCCTTTCTCTGGAAAATTGCTCTTTTGCTTAGGAAGATTTTGTTTCTGCAATGCAGTAGTGACTTTTGTGATACTATATTAGATTTGTAGTCTTGTCCTAAATAGGATGTTTCATTTTTCTTCTGTATTAACATTTGCCTCTGCATTAAGATTAAATTTCAATTGATAGAATTTTTATATATGTAATATAGAATAAGTTGCTTTGGGCATTAAAATCTAAGAACTCTATGGAAGTGCCATTACCCACTTACCAAAGCTTATATGAAAATAAACAACTATTGAACAATAAAAGCATAAATACATAATTTATTTTTATAACATCCTAAAATTAATGTATGATATTTGTTTACTGTAGAAAATAAGGAAATACAAAATAAAATCATACTTAGGCCTATCATCCAGAAATTTCTAATGTTAATATATGAATGTATATCTTTCAAGACAAAACAATATTCATTATATTGACAGTTATTAGAGTAAGGTCTAGATTAGTAAACATCAATCAAATAGTAGCTATTATTGCAAATTGCCACCTTTGGTACAAAAAAATATACAAAATTATAATAACATTTCTTTGTTATGAAAAATATGAAAAATATGGTTACTTCAGGCAAATCATAACAATTGATTATTAATTTTCAATTCCCAGTAAAGCCAGACAAATTTAGACTGCAATCAATATATATTAGAAATGATATACAATATATGAATTTTTGTGCAACAAAAAGTTTCTTCAAAACGTATTTAAGCCCATGTTAACTTGGCTTAAGTATAAGCTATGTGACTATTTTATTTGTATGAAGAAAATCATAGATTATTAGAGTTGAAAGGACATAGATATTTATTTGCAAGGAATATAGACAATATAGAACTCCTTTTAATATAGACAATATAGAACTCTCGTTTCTTTATCTAATTTTTACACTGTCAATAGAAGTTTAAAATCACCATCTAGTATTTGCTAATATTTACTAGAAATACATGTTTTCTCATGCTTAGCAAGTACTTTTGCTATTTCTCTGGAAAAACAATGTCTATCTACAGAATAATCATTGTTACTCTATTTTAATTTTATATTTTACTCTATTAAGTTTCCAATTACATATCCCAGGAAACTTTAGGAAAGTCCTCTGTACCTAGTAATTTGAAATTCCATTCTTCAGCTTTGAGTTCCATTTTTAGGTTTGCTAATCAGGGTGGAACATAACTAAGAATATCTACTATCAGTGCGCATCCATGTGAGAGACTAGCTCTTGTACGGTTGGCATTTGGCAAGTGTAACATATTTTATCTTGGGATAAGATCTCTTTCTCTTCTTTGTATATTTCAAAGAGAATCTGTTTGGATTTTGAGTAGTAAATAACATTTTTGTTTAGGTTTAAGATCTTTGATTTAAGGAAGATGATGAGTACTCTATTATACTAGTGTGTCAAAGTCCCTCAGTCTCACATGGCCACTTTTGGTTTTGTTGCTATAGAACTTCTTTGGCACTGATAGACTATTACAACTATATTGAGTTTTTAGGTATACACAAGCCTTTTGACTACTTGGTATCCCCAGGTGGTCACTCATCTCTTCCTACTTGATCTACTAACATAGTTTCCAAAAACACTTCAACACTACCAATGAGGATTTAATTATGCAATTAATTTAAAATTTGCTATTATTCAAAATTATCATCTGCTATTACAGTTTACTAATGAATGACTGGTCAAGATGATATCCTGTGTTTCAACTCAATTGAGCTCCTGACAGAATATAGTTAAAAGAATGACTTAGTCAATACCATATTGAGGAAAAGAACTAATCAGCACAGCCCCACAAGCACATGAAATCCTAAGAAAAAATTGGTTTAACCCCCCCAAAACAAAACAAAAAGAAACAAACAAACAAAAAGATGGCATTCTATTACTCAATCAGTATTCTATAAACTAGCTAGCAAAACTACTGTGATTTACAACAGTATATGGACTTAATTTTTCTCTTAAGAATTGATTTTAATAATAACTTTTATTCTGACCACTAACAAATACTGCACGGTAATATTTTGATCCAAAGGATTTTATACCTTTATACTGTTCAGTCTTCTATAATATAAATACGGTAGAGTGAGTGGCTTAAACAACAAGCATTTGTTTCTTATAGTTCTGAAGGATGGGAAATCCAAGGTTAAGACATCAGCAGTTCTGGTGTCTGGGTAGGGTTCACTTTCTGGCTTATAGATAGCCACCTTATCATACAGTATCCTCACATGGACAAGAAAGAGACCACCTCTTTGTGTCTCCTTTTTATAAAGGCACTAATCTCATGCTCTTATTAGAGGCATATAATGAGGGCTCTACCTTCATGACTTAATTATCTCCTAAAGACTCTCACCTTCAAATATCATTATAGTGGGGAATAAGGCTTCAATATATAAATTTTTGAGAAACACATTCAGTCCATAGCACCTACCTAAACTAAATCACTAAAAACAGAGACTTAAGAAAGTTTTTATGTAATTATGTAAATTATAGTGGTTAAGCTAGTGAATTGTGGATAGGGAGCGCAATATGATATCACTTATAGCCACAATTATTAAAAAATGCCTACTATGTGTTTAAGTAATTTAAGAGATTTTGTTTTGTGTGTTTTTTTTTTTCAAAGTTTTCTTTCTGTTGAGGAGAAGTGAGGTCTTTTGTCTTTGTTCATTGAGAGAAGTTGGAAATTTTAGTGATGGAATTGCAAAGTTGCATGTCAAAGGGCATGAATAGTGGGAGACTAGTTAGACAGAGCCAGTAATTTTATAAAAAATACATGGTGTAAATATATTTTCTTTTTCACTTTCTTATTAACTTCTGTTGGGAGAGAAGATTCTTTTACTTTTTCATGTAAAAAATAAAAGTTATTATAGAGAGAATTTGTTCTGGATTACAATCCAAAATAAACTCAAGTATTTAGTGGATTATGTAATGTATCACTCACAAATTAGGTGATTAGTAAAGTATACAATTAGAGACATTACATTGAATTAATTATCTATTCAATAAATTACACATTTAACTTTCAATTACAAATATAATGCATTTGACTTAGATTGTTCACCAAACCAGACCAGCAGTACCACTAAGGCACCAATAAAATAAGGAAGCTCCTCTATAAACAGCTTTAGGGTAGAATTTAATTAGGTTCATTCAAGCAAGTAAATTCACTAAATTAAATTGGATTGTTAAAAATCTTATAATTCCCAAAAAACATTTTACAGGCTCATATTGATATAGAAGTAATTTTTCTTTGATTGAAATTTTAATAAGAAGTCTAAATAGTATATAATTTCTTTTCAAAATTTATTACCGAATAAAGATTAAAATGTTGCTTTCTCTCCATTTATGTTGCTGGCACAATCCCCGACCCCTGCCCCCTTTTTTCCCTAGTCTTTTTTCATGTAGAGCATATTGCGCTAATTTCATGAGACTGAATTCCAGTATGGCACACGTGGTAACTCTGAATTTATATTGCATCTGTTATTTCTATTTTGCCTCTAGACTTGACTGTGATTCCAAGCAACACAATATGTTACCATTTAATTTTATAATATGCCATTTTCACAGCTTTATCTTCTGTCTCTCTCTCTCTCTCTCTCTCTGGCAATAGCTATATTAATGAAACCACTAGAATAAGTATGGTGAAGACAGGCAAAAAAGGAAAATGATGCTACCAATGAAGATTTAATTCTTCAATTATTTTAAAATTGCTCATTAGGTTTCCTTTTGAACGGAAAGAGTTGAAATGATGGAAAGGGAGTGTGGGGTGAAATCCTCACCTATACTAATGACTAATCTACTTTTCTGAAAGTAGGGAAATGATCATTTTTATGTTAAATATGGTCTTGTGTCACTTCTTTTTGAAGCTGAAATTCTCTTTTTGTGAAGATTTGGCTTGAAGGACTGAAATATATTTCTGCATTTCAAACTTGGCAATATATACTTTTAACATTTTTCCTTTCTGGAAAAAATAAAATGTAAATAACAGGCTGAACCTGGGTGCTACTAGGTATAATTATAACTTTTGGGCATTTAACTTTTGGGGTTTACTAGATAACTGGTTTCTAAGCTTAGCTCCTTAGGACATGTTTTAATTATTTTCTCTCTGCCGACTTATACTTTAAAATGTTTTATTTTATTCTTTCAAAAATTTTCAAATCTACATGTCTGCCAGTCAGATTTTTTTTTTTTCGTCAGAGTGAGACAACCAGTGGCCTTACTATACACAAAGACGCTGGATATTTTTGTTCATTCATTCAACACAAGTATTGTATAAGCATTGAGTATGCAATAGATCTTATGCTACCCTCTATGAACAAAGCAGTTAGACACTGTTCTAAAGATCTTATATTTAATGAAGGACGGATGCATAGAGGCAATTACAGTACATTATGATGAGTGCTATTATAGGAACAGTAATAATGAAAATAAAAGGAATACCTAAGAGGGATAATTAACCCATAGTTAAGGGATCCAGGAGGGCTTCCTAAGAGAATTTATCAACTGAGAACTGCAGGTCATGTAGGAGTTTGCCAAAGAAGAGGAATACCTATGAGAGAGGGAAAAAGGGAGAAAGGTTTCAGAAAAATGCAGATTGTTCTGCATTTTTAATATAGTATTATAGTATTATAATATAGTATTTAAGTACATAAAACTCTGGGACATAAAACTAAAATGATGTTAGAATTGAACCATAAAGGGATTTACATTATTGTGAAAATAATCACGCAAAAGATTTAGCGAGAGTGTAGCTTGATTCTATTTGTGGATTTGAAGGCTCACTCAGCATTAAGGAAAGCAGATTAAATGAAATAGGCTAGAGGCAAGGAAACAAGACAGAGCCTATTGTAGAAGCAAAGGTAAGAGAAACAGTGTCTGAAATAAATTAAAGACAGTCTGGGGATGAAGAGTTATACAAATTTAGTACATATTTAGGTATTGTTGATAGATTGAAAGTGAGAAAGAAGAGTGATGATGGAGCCAATATTACAGGTTCAGCACCATTATGGTCCTCTATGCTTGTTTATTCACAGATGGCCAAGTCCAACAGCCAAGTACAGATGACCTAAAAAAAAAACCTGGATTGTAGAAAAACACTGCCATCTACACCAATGAAGAAATTCTGCCCTCTCAATCCCTTAGATTATCTGTTAGTTTCACAATTCAAAGATGAAAGAACTAGGGGAACAGTCAAATATGGTGGATTCTATTTATCTGTGTTATTTCTATGGCAGCCACATAAGGCAGCGTGAGGAACCTTCAAGTATCCGTAAGGTAGAGTTAGACTGCCTAGTTTGAAATCTGGTTCTGCTGCTTATCTTAAACCAGGTACTTAAGTACTTCACTTACTAGTAGAGATAATAGCTTCCTCATAGTGTTATGAAAAGAACATATAACACATTATAAGTGACAGTGTTAAAGCATTTAGCACAGGTTCTGGAAGTGCCCTAGACATTTTATCACTGTGCATATATAAACTGTGTTAAGGCCTGGCCTTGAGGGAATTCATCAACAATTTACATACAGATGGATCAATTTAAGTTTATTATCACTTTTGAAATAATTCCCATGACATCCCCTGACAATAATTAAGAATCATCTTCTTTACTGACAGCTGTGTATACAAATTTCACAGACATTAGTTGTTGATTGGAAGTTTCTTCTCTAAGCAAAGTAAAAATGATAATAAATTACACTGATCTTTTTTTTTTTGCTAATTGACTTACATTTTACTTATCTGAGTAAGTATATATATAAAAGATACATCTCAGAAAAAATATCGTATAATTGCTATAATGTTTAAATAACTCTGTAGATCCAGCAAAATAAAATGCAAGTGAATTAAGATTTACTGAGTATTTACTATGTGTCAGACATCTTACTAGTTGCTTTACATATATTATCTGTAATATATGTAAAGATCTGGCAGGCAAGATTTGTTATCAGAATTTAAAAGATAAAGATATTGGCAGTTCAAAGATATTAAATAAAATGTCCTAACATAGAGTGTTAAAACAATGATAGAATTAGGAGGTGAACTTAATTAGCCAATCACGTCTTTAGATGAAGTTTATGTTCCAATTAAAAGAAATGGTGAATATTATAATTTAATTTATATAACTTCCATATACTATAATAATCATTGGCATTAATTATTATTGAAATATTGAATAAGAATCAATGATTCAGAGCTAACTTAATTGCTGTAATACAGCTTAAATCTACATGATGAAATTTAACATTTATACCAAATACTTGAAAAATAAAGTATGCTAAAATATCATTGTCCTTGTTATAAGTACCCCAATTTGAAATGTAGCTAATCTATATTTTTAAAAATATTTCAGAATACTTTTGTTTAAAGCTGTGAAAACACACCAGTATAAGCTTAATTTTATATTTCTTTCCATGTAAAAGAGTTTGGGAATATCTTTAAAAAGTAGCTAAACTTCATTTTTAAACTTTAAAAAAAATTCTTTTACTGATGAAGAAATTGGGAACACTCTATCAAAATTAGTTTTAACTGTTCTGCAATTTATTCAATGAAATATGCCAGAGTTTCACTTATCTCTCATTTGTAGTTTGAAAGGTGTTTATACATTTTTAGTCGTTGTTAATAAATATTATATTTCCTGAGTAAGAAAGATATATCTGTGGATAATATTTGGTTTATCAGCTAACTCAGTTTGGGGATATTCCTCCTTTTTGCCTGCCTTTAGACCTTTGTCTATTCATAAGCAGCCTATCCTGAGAACCTGTTATGTATGCAACCCTGCCCTTGGGGAATATTATGTTTGTTGATTTGATTTTAAAAAGCTTGGTGATTACATAAACAGCTAAGCTAAATACTTTCATATAGATGACCCCATGACCTCGGAGAAACTTGTTCTAATAGCTTTAGCATAGGATTTGTGAGGGAAGAAAAGTAATTTTTTCTCCTACCATTTAAGTGCTTCTGGCTAGACTAATAATCACATAATCATGCTAAGTGAAATAAGCGAGACAGAAAAAGTTGAAAATCACATGATATCATTTATATGTGGGATATAAACCTAAAAGCAACAAATGAACAGAACAAACAAACAGAGACTCGTGGACATGGCCTATAGACTAGTGGTTTCCAGAGGGGAGGGGATGGGGGAGGTAGACAGGATAAAGTGGGTCAAATATAGGGGAGGTAAGGGGAGGGTGAAATGAGTAAAGGGGATCAAATATATGGTAGCTGAAGGAAACTGGACTTTGAGTAGTCAAAACACAATAGAATATACAGATGTCAAATTTTAATGTACACCTAAAAATTATACAATTGTATTAACCAATGTTACCACAATAAACTTAATTTAAAAAAAAATAACATGAGACAGATTAACAGGAGAAAATAACCAAATTAATTGTGTATGCTCATACAAGAATTCCATAAGAATATGAGACCAGAGGTAATCAGGCAGTTAAGGCTTACAAGTCATCTTGAGTTAAGGAGAAGGGGTTTTCTGAGGGGTGCGGTTCTGGGACTTTAAAGGGCAGGAAAGCAATTCACATGGAGAAGGAAAATCAAATGTTTGGTAAATACATGTTTGCTGGGACATCTTTGACAATGAGACACAGAGAAGACTTTGATCAAATAGGCCTTGCTAGGTTCCTCCCTGTCTATTACACTTAGTTCATATTAAACTATACCTGTGATAATATATTCCTTCTTGGAGCAAGTCCTCTATCTAAATTCTTTTAGGCAATTGGGGGGAGGTCACAGATTTTTCTTGAGTGTTCTGTTTCTTGAAAATAACCAGCTTAAAATAATCAATATCTCCAAAAGACATCTTTTGGGGTGGCAAACTCTGCTCCTCCCTCAGAGTCAGCATTAGAAACCTTGGATCTTGTTCTGACCCTGTAGTTCCCACCTGGGTGACATTGGGAATGCTACTTAATCTTTTTGATCCAATTTTCCCTGATCTGTGAAACAAGGATTGATTTGAGACTATTTTTTTTCCTAATTTCTAAGAATATAAGTTTTCATTTCTTCCTAAACTTTAATTTTTATGCCTAAGAGTACTTCTAATTGAAAAATTAGGGTACTATTGTAAGTGATATGTTCAGCAGATGTCTTTTGTGTATTTTTTATAACCAATACAAAGAGCATATTTATTGTCAAATTTCTTGCAATGTGAACATAAAAATGAAAGTTTTATTTCTTTGTATTTCTGTTTATGGTAAATTTCTTTGGTAAGAATCTTTCTTTTAGGTTTTATTATTTGAAAAACTAATTTTAATGTATTACTAGTTTCCAGATTCTTGTGACTATTTGAACAACTTTACAATTATGTTTATAGAGAATTTTAAAACAACTAAACATATAATAATATCTCAAAAAATCTAATAGATTTGAGACAATTATGCCCATATATACAGAAAAATGATTAATTAGAAGTTTACATTTACAAAATTCCTATAAATTTAGAGATATTTTTTATATGCTTTAAGGTTTATATATATATTCCCTGTTTATTTAAAGATGATAAAACAATGTACTAATGACAACATATTTAAAAATATCCTTTCAAAGGATCCTGATATTATTTTCTATAGTATCTTGATAATTCAAAGTCTTCTAATAAACTGAAGAACATCATACTATTTGAATATTGAATGTGTAGACAAATAATTAAACCTCTTATTTTGCCAAGCACTTTAGTGAGTGCTGAAATGTTAATAAAATAGAAAGAAAACTTACACTCAGGTAATGTTTTCAGGAGAGAGAAAGGGAGGAAGGGAGAGAGAGAGAAACAGAAACAGAGATAGAGAAACAGAGACAGACAGAGATAGAGACAGAGTATCCAATCTCACGGCAAATGTAATGACTCTCTAGCTCCTTTTTCATTGGTTAACCTAACATTTAAGTCCTAAAAAAGTTTCTGAAACATCTTTCTTCTCAAGGACTACCTTTGTGTATGTTTTGTTTGGAAAATTTTCACTTGATACAGTTCCAGATAGTCTTTTAATAACAAGTTTTTGCTTACTATGATTTTGCTTCCTTAGAACCTCCTCCACTAAAGGTATTTTTGTCGTATATCTGGCCAAATTTCAATCAGTACTTGTATATGTGTTCCTTCATTCATTTTAAACTAGTGCTTCTTAACATTTTCTAGCTCTTAATCATTCCTATGCCCATGACTGATCTATAAAAGTTCAATATAACAAAGAGAAATCTACCTCACTCAGATCTGCCTGTCTTCTGCATCCAATGAAACACCATTACACTGCAGTCTGTGTTTCCTATTTTTCTTCATCGACAATTTTCTTCTCTCTAAGAATTGTGAATGTAAAAAGTTACTCTTTTAAACTGTATGAATAATTTATGTATATGGTATATTTTACCATCTGGTCATTCCTCCCTTTTCCTGTCTTTCTCCGTGTGCCACCTTGTGGAAATGCCTGTCCACTTCTTTTCACCCTCTTCTTCATTTTCCAAAACTGTGGTCAATGATTGCCTCCTCCTGGAAGCTTCTCATGACCCATGTCCTGCCTGACTACCATCCACTGTGCCTACTGCTGTCCCTGACCTGCACTTTTAAAAACAGTTATTTTTCTGGTTTTGTTTCTATGATTATCTTCTCTCTAGATTTTGAATTTCTTTTGGGTACTGATGCCTAGCACATGCTAAATGACAATAATCATTTATTAAAGGAATTTCTTGTGTCTTATAAATTAGTCTTTTTATTTATTTATTTTTAAACACAGTGTCTATTTTGACTGATGCTTCTGAATTAAAGGAACGCGTGGCCTGTTACACAATGACAACTTTCTTTATACTCATTAAAACTGCAACTATTGAAGGGAAAAAAAGAAAAACTAAAATTAAGTGAAAACTTTTAACAAATCTAATACAAAGTGGCATGATAAGTATGTATATATATACATATATATATATATATATGTATATATATATATATATATATATAGAGAGAGAGAGAGAGAGAGAGAGAGAGAGAGAGAGAGAGAGCCTTTCATACTCTAACCTAACACAAGTTTCTGCTTTTTCCCGTACTATTCATTCATCCTCAAAACATAATATTTCATGTCATTCACCACTGCTCCTTGCCTTCTCATGGCTTTTCCTTTGTCGAGCTATCTCTAACTCATACTTAGTATTAGACAGATGGTTCACATGCCATCTCTTTGATAACGCACTCTCTGATGTTTGCAGAGAGAATCTGTTCTCCTTGTTAACTAACACTTTTAATAAATATATTTTGTCATAATTATCTATGCAAAACTTACTCTTTGATGACAGGCATCCACCATGCACACCGCTTTCTGACTGCTTCAAAGACATATCTCAATAGGGAATGTTGCCTAGTCATTAGGACAACACATTCTGGAGCCAAGATTCTTGCCTTTGAATCTCATGGCCATATACTAGTTTTGTCAACTTTGGACAAATTACTTAACATTGCAGCATCTTAGTTTACTCAATGCCATACTTATATTGTACAGACTTCTTTAGGCTATTGTGAAGAAAAAATTATTTAATATATGCAAAGATCTGAGAACTGAAGCTGGCATATAGTGAGGGTTTCATGAAGATTATTACTGGGTACAAGGAATGAGAGACAGAATAAAAATAAAGGAAAGAAATATAACAAACATTATTCCTATGACAGAATGATTATTTTATAAGTAGTCATGGAATTCTAGTATTGGAAAGATGTCATACAAAACATTTTCCAATCACTAGATGAAGAAACTGAAGACCTATAATGACGTACAAGAAGTTTAGAAGCAGATATGAGACTAAGTTCCTAAGTCAGTGTTTTTTACCCAGACTTTTGTATTGTCCTTGACTAAAATCTGCAATATATTTTATCCATGACAAATCTTACTTTTAATACTTTTGGGCATTTTATGACATTTTGTTGGCCACTTGGTTTAATTATCTCCATTTACTTTTATTTTACATGTATACGATAAACCGGCATTAAAGTCTTTCAAAAAAAAAAACCTTTCAAGTGCCATTCCTTTTCCACAGATGGTTTGATGAATAATGAAGGTTAAATAATACCATCTAATCTCAATATTAAAGAAAAATCAGTTGAACTAAACCAGAGAAATAAAATAAGATATGGGGAAGCCTAATAAGACATTCATGATTCTATACTGAACTGCTAGGGAATTGCAATTTCCTGACTAAATTCATCAACTCATTTGTTTAATAAACTTTTACTAAACACTTGCTATATGTCTGCTCTGCTCTTGGCCAAAACATGGTACTTGATTTCTAGCTGCGGCAGAAGAGAAAGAAAGAAGCATTCAGGGTCATAAAACAGGTATCATCCATGAGATGTCCTAATGCATTTACTGTGGGAAATGACAGAATGTAGGGCATCAGGATGACTTTCATCCATTTTTCTTGAAGAAGTAGGTAGATGGTGGTGATATTAATGAGATAAAGAAACTGGAGGAAAAATCTTTTTTGTGCATGTATGGGTGGGGATGCTGAAGAATGATGTGAATTTTGAATAAATGAGTTTAAAGTGCACTTGAGAAATCCAAGGGGAGTGTTGAATAGTTTTATATTCACTTCTAATCAAATGTAATTAGCAAGATTAACTGACAAATATACTTCTATGAGTAAGAGTAAAGTTAAATCATAGAAGAAACATATTTTGAATCAATACCAGTTATAGCAGTGCCTGATAAGCAGAATGAAGTGCCTAAATATTTCTTTTTTATAATTTATTAATTAGTTAGATGTTGTTATAATGTAAAATTGCTACTAACGTCACCTAAGAATGACAAAATAATAATCACCAACATTCATATTCAGCTATGCATTTCAGAAGGAATATTGAAGAATTGTTTTTCACTGTGTTCATAAACTCTCTTCTTAAAGAATAAATAAATAAGTCAAATGTAATGCCTAACAGCATCTTCTGGAAATTATTCTTCTACAAAGAATAAGTACACATTTAGGTTACTTTAGCACTAGGCGCAAAATAATTAAACTCCAAAAAAAATTTTGTGCAATAGCTTATGTTTCATGCATAGCATACTGCATCTGTTTCTTTACCTTTTGCCAGTTTTTTTACACAATTAAGCAAAAAAGAAAAAAAGAAAAGCTTTTTCTTAGCATTGCTGCTAATGATAATGCGAATTTCTTCATGTGTGGCTTAACTGCCAAGTCTTATCACCTTGAGATTAGACCATCTCTTTATTACTCTATGCCTATAATATTAAAGCTATTAAAGTTTTACAAGTATACACAGGAACACATGTTAACACCAACAATCCTTTACATGTCACATAGACAGTGACTTCGAGAATTGGATTAACTGTGTACAAGTCTTAAATACTGATTGAGACCTGGAACAAGTCTTTACAACTGCCTATGCATTGGCATCCTTATCCATAAAATGAAACCAATGATAACACAAAACCTCTCTGATGGGGCTATTTTAAGAGTTAAATAATATAGCACAGGCAAAGCTCTTAGAATACTGACTGGTATGTGGTAAAAAGTAGTTATTTCTATTACACACTAATTTGTTTAATACATAAACATATTACATTGGTTGAGATACTTGTTAATGCAAAGAAAATATAAACTTAACTGGGTTCTTTTATGTTAGTAGGCTATTTCTCATAGTCTCTCAAAGCAAATTTAACTGATAGTTAACTTTCAGAACCTGAGAAATTGTCTCCAAATATGTTATATTTCTTGGCAGTGTTGGAAAGCTTTAAGACTTTCTATGATGTTGTTTTTTAATGAGCTAAACTACTGTATTTAATATTAATATCCCAATTTCTGGAAGAATATGTGTATCTTTTATGAGGTACTATTTTATCCAAACCAAAACTGCACATTGGATGTAGTCTGGTGTGTGTTTATTTTGCATTGGTACGGTCAATTCTCTTCCATCTGAACACAAATCTTTCACAAACTCCTTTCTTCCAGGTTCTTCAGCTCCTATTTGTAAACCTCGGTGTCATTATATCTCACCTGTTTGGGTTGATACAACTTTTTCGCATTCTTATCCTTCAGTTTTTGTTTTGTTGATCTTTTAACAAAGCACTGAAACTTTTCAGAGCATTTAAAAATTTATATTAAACATAAAACAACATTCTAAGTAGTTTAACAGTAATTTCAACATTCATCAGATATTACAGGAAAACATGTATTAAAAGGTCAGTCTGGCCATAACAGAATTCTGAGAGGTATAGAGGCTCATGTCCAATTCTGTTCACCCATTAAAGAAGCTTATACATAAAATATATTCCAAGTAAAAAAAGTTTTTTATAGATGAAAAGTTATAAGTTGAATACAAATAAATCAGTAAATATTAACATAGAAATCTCTTAAATGTTGCTTTGATCTTACTTATATTCACTTTATATATTGGAATACATTCAATCTCTTATATGGTAAATTTTAAAATATGTAATGTAACATTAAATGACATTTACAAACCCAACAATTAACAATAATTATTTTGTAGCAACAGTAATAATAATGGTAAGAAGAACAAGAATAGCTACTGTTTATCAATGAGAAAACTGTGACCTAGTGAGAATAAGTAACTCAACCCAGGCCACTCAGTTAGCTGATCAGAGAGCCAGAACTTGCACCCGGTGGTCTGACTTTTGAATCTTTACTCTATGTGTCTAGAAACTATTCTCTAAGAATATGCCATATCTTTGCTAGGTAGAAGTCACTATCTTCTAGGGAAAAGCCAAGTAAACATATGCTTTTAAATAAAACTGTTTAAGCATTATAAGAGAGGAATAAACATGCCCTCCAGGCTGTAAGCTTTACCATACTCTAAGATCTTCAAGGGCAGGGATTGCGTTTTATTTGACTTTATTTTCAGAGCCTCCCACAATGCCCACTCCCTGCAGCAGGAACTCATTAAATGTCTGTCTGTGTTTTATGGCAAAGTGCTGACAAAGCATTAAGAGAGCTAGAGAAAAAAGGATTTGAATATGAAGTGACATTTGAACAGTCTTGAAAAATAAATACAGGTATTCAAAGAACAGATTCAAGGGCAAAGGATATTTCAGACAGAGAAAATAATATTTATGCCCAGAGGCCTGAAAATGAGAAAACACTTGATATATCTAGGTAATGTGTGTTTGGATGTAAGGGAAGCCAGAGACAGTGTGGGAGAAGATTCTGGACAGGAAGTCGTGGTAGTTTAGGAAAGAAGGCCTCTAAACTAGGTGCGGGACTCTACTTAGACAGCCACATGTAGCCCTTGCTGCACTAGGGTCAGTTGAAAGAACAGGTGCTATTTTAAGAAGCTCTCCAAAAACTGGGCACAATCTAAGTCTATCTTACCTGTGTCTTAATGTGTTTGAATTTAGTCTCTCCACACATGAGCATTACACATTTTAATAAGATGCAACAAGGGAGCTGTTACGGGGAGGTTGAGAATGACTACCACAGAGAGAAGATTTTAATATCGAAGAGTATCAAATTAAGTTTTTGAAGAATTCAAAACAAAGTAGTTCTATAAATTTAAAATGAATATGTCAACCATTTGTTAATTTATTAATAATGGAACTTATAAGGTGTGATCTGGTTATCTGATTTCAAGAGTATTTAGAAGAACTAAATATTTATATGCATTTTGAAGAAAAAAAACGTTTAAATAAGATCTCTGTGTTAAACACAAAGTTATAATAGTTTACAGGCAATAAAACCATAGGTGTTATGGTGACTATGTCTATTAGACGACAATCTGTAAGTAAACATATACCTTAACAGTTTCTGGGCTCTTATCCAAGAGTAAATGGTCAAGTCAAATTCAGATACATATATAGTTAATAATCTTAGAACAGGCCTCTTAGTATTTCAGTAGGATATTAAAAGACTACATTGCCCCTCCTCACCTGACCTTATTTCCAAGGTTGAACATGCATGTATCTTTCTATTATTATCTATCTATCTATCTATCTATCTATCTATCTATCTATCTATCTATCTATCATCTATCTATCTATCTATCTATCTATCATCTATCTATCTATCTATCTATCTATCTATATCATCTATCTATCTATCTATCTATCTATCTATCTATCTATCTATCTATCTATCTATATCATCTATCATATATCTATTTTAAACAGGAGGGACCTAATTCCATTAGAAAAAAAAAAGACAAGGTTATGCTTGCTAAGAAGATAGAGAGAATGAAAAATTGAAAAGAATGTTTTACTTAAGCTAGTGAGAGAGGAGGGTCTAAATTTGGTTTTAGAAATTAAGGTCACCATACAAGGTTTATAGATTAATATGCCCTGACTAATAGCATGAATTCTAGTTTTGCTCTTTTATCCTTTCTTGCCTGTGTACTAAACACACTGTTACTTTTCTCTGCAGTATTCTTTTCGCTTTTTACCCATTAAGCATATATTCCATTTTTTCTAAAAACACTTTCCAGACTCTCGATATTTGAATTAATATTTATTTTAATTACTATAGCATTTATTGTTTATACAGTTATTTAGCAATTACTTGCATAATGCTTTATAACAGTTTCACTTCTATGTGAACAGCTATTCAAATATACTTAATTTTCTGAAATTATTTGATAGAAGATTTTATACTCTTGGCACATAGTCATTTAACAAATGATTGACTTATTGATGGAAGCAGAAGCTGGTGTTTTAAAATTTATAAATTTATAATTTTAGAAATAGATTTTTTTGGTATATATATGGTTTCCTACATATTAATGATAAAAAACATGTAGTATGATAAAAGCAGAGGGCTATGTCTATAATTAATTCTTGAAACAATGAATTAAGTATAACCAAATATGTCCTTAAATCAGAAATTTAAAATACTTAATTTTGTAAATTAAAAAGATATATTTTGATAAACAGTGTAAATATTTTTTTAATTAGTGTAATATCTTTTTAAACATTTCCTTTTTTCAAAAAAGTAATTATGTTGTTGCTTGTCAAATTATACTCAGCCATGGCATAGAAAACAAAATATGGCTCTTATAGGATAATCTGACTCATGGCAGCACAAATGATTTTTCAGCATTGTCAATGAATTGTCACTTTCCAAATATAAAACAGAGAAGAAAATATTGAAAACTTAGTAGAATAGGAATAAGGCCTAAGAAAAGCGTGATCTTATATTTATCTTATAAATATATTATAAAATGTTATTTAATAATTAAAATGTGAATTATTTTTTGCAAATCTGAAATATATTTTAAGAGATTCTACATAGCACCCTGTTGCAAAAATATTCTACTTATTATCTAAAGTGCTGTACTTTGGAATGTATCAACATGTTTTCCTTCAACTGTGAAAATTCAAACCAAAACCAAAAAAAAAAAAAAAGGTATTTGCTGTTACATAAATATTATGCAAAAAAATAATTTTGATGGGGAAACTATGTAAAATTATGCCAAAGGTAATTTTTAAAATTTTCTATGTACTACACACACACATCTGGAATTTTTGAAGATGATTGTTACAGTAGTGTGGAAGAAAGTAATTATTCATGGACCAAGGGCTGCAGTTGGACCTGACTTCATATCCGACAATGATAGGTAAGAGACAGATGAGAAGAGTCTAATAGTAAGCAATAAAATTTGGTTGTCCAAAAGTAAAAGAGAACAGAATCTACAACTCTAATAAGAGAAGCATATGAGAAGACGCATCCTTTAACAGAGGTACATAAAACACTCATAAGAAGCATGTATACTATTATACAATTAAAGTCTCATTTGGCAGTAGCTATTACAGGCATGCCTTCATGAAAGCAGAATGTGTGTTTCACTGTTATTCAGTGGCCGTTGATAATGGTAACAGCATCCAGTATACAGTCCAAACTACTTCTTTGAGACAGAAATATTGCATTATGCTTGTGCATAAAACAATGATGAATGCATAGTAGAATCTAGATCCATAGGTTTAACAGACTTTGTAAAATGAGAACTTTTTATTACATTTTTCTCTGCAGCACACACTTTTGTGTTTATAATTATCATTTTGATACTATTTCATTTTATGTGCTTACAACTATGATTTATCATTAAATTTTAAGTGTATTTTTAAAATATTTAACAATTCTAGATGTGGTTGTATAATTTTTATGCCTAGAATTTTTCCTAGAAACAAATTGCAGATTAGTTTTTATTTACCATAAGGAAAAAATAAAAATTTAGATAAACCAGTTTTCTCTAAACATGAGCTGAGAGCAACAACAGATGGTCCACACACTGAGGAATATCTGATCATATTTCATCTGTGGGTCAGGGAATTCTAAGATGGTGCATTATAAGAATGAGATATAAAGGCTAAGGAGAGGTTAGTGGTTCAAAACTCAAGTTCACTCCTTTTGAAAAGAAAGACACAAATTTCGCTGAAGAATAAAATATTGAGAGAGAACAGAAAGGAGAAGACTTCATAAGTCCTTAGCTGTCACCCATTACATTACAGTATGAGTTTCAGTCTCCTTAATATTGTTCATTGTTTAGTTGTTATTGTTTGTCAGCAATATAGTGCATACATTAGTGAGGAAAGCTGACTTTGATAGCTCATTTTCTTGTCACTTTGACAGCTGAAGTTGAAATCAATCATCTGCAATAGATCGTTTTGTACCATGCACATATTATGATCTGAATTAGCTGCTCAATTCATGATTTATATATCTTTGCAAGGCTGATTTATACTTCATCATTCTTACCTTGACTTGAATTGCATCCCTAAAAAATAAAAGCTAAAAAGATATGAACAAAAATTGTCAAAATATATTAAATATTATAAAACTAATGAAATGTAGTCAAGATATTCTTGCAAGGTGTTGCTTGAAAGAGTCAGAAGGCAAATGAAAGTAAATGCATTGTAATAGCTCTCTTTGCACTTAGAATTATGTTTGTTTAGTTTGATTTTTAGAACGCAAGATAATTTTATTTCAACATAACTAAGTATTCTTTTTTACCTGGAAATGATAGGCTAAGACTCTCACGTATTTCTCTGCATGTAAATGCTTTAGAAAAATACCTCAAAAGAAAAATCTATACAAATATTTCTTAAACCTTTGCTGAGTTAAGTTCTGAATATATTATATTAAATGCTATGCCTTACCTTTATGAAATACTTTTAAATGTTACCATGTGCTATATTCTCTTCTGCAATTCATGTTTTAGAATTTGAGCATTCTGATTTCTAAATATAAATTTAAATTTTTCAGACACAGACAAAAATATCTGTTAAAAATAAAAACCTATATTTTAATACTGTTGAATACAGAGGTAAAAAGTAAGAATATTAAAGAATGACAATAACATCCTACATTTTATATAAATTGTAATAGGAAGCATAAGTTCAAATAAGAAATATTCCTGTTATTTTTGACACTATATGTTTAGTAGTGTGCTATTTTTGAAACGATTTTAATTGTCCACAATACTTTTTATAATCGATAAATGAAAAACAGTATTGTTATTTACATAATAAAGAATACGTATTATCCTGTGGTCATTGTGCTTAGCTTTATTAATTGGGATCCCGTTTGAAAAAATTTATAGTTCAAAAACTAAATTTATATATACTTATATTTATAAAAAAGTTAAATATAATTATATTCACATATAAATCCACATTTTAATAAATACATATGAACTCCTTAAGAACAGTAGTTTGGAAAGAACACCATCATCTGTATAAACTTTTTAGAGTTGCCAGAACAACTTACAATAAAATTGGTAGCTTAAAACAACAGAAATTTATTCTCTCATAGTTCTATCGGCTAAAAGTGTTGGCAGAGCTGTGCTCCCTCTGACGGCTCTAGGGGAGGCATCTTCCTTACCTCTTCTGAGTTTCTGGTGGCTCCTGGAAATCCTTGGCATTGCGTGCCTTGTATCTGAATCACTCCAGTCTCTGCCTCTATCATCACATGCCTTTCTTCTCTTGTGTGTTTCTGTGTCTGAATTCCCCTCTCCCTTCTCTTATAAAGACGCTAGTCATTAGAATTTGATTCCATCCTACTTACATCTGCAAAAACCTGTTTCCATATAAGGTTACATTCTGAAGTTCTTGATGAACATGAATTTGGAGGATGGGGAAGGGCACTGTTCAACCTAGTACACCATCTAAATGTGTACATGTCATTTAATCTTGACTCAAAATAATCTAGCCCCAGTCTCCAATCTAGTCTCTTTTTTATTTCTACTTCGGGTTCCAAGAAGAGAATTGGCCCTTTGAAATTTCTAGCCATTTCATATTTTCAGTGCTTCTATAAACAATAGCTTTTGAGGGGACTTCTGGAAAATCTATTTAACCATTTTAAAGATTTCTCTACATCAGCCCTAGAGTGGAGCATAAAATGTGAAGGGAAAGGTAGAAAGTAAAGGAATTTGGGAGTATCAACTTTATTCCTAGGAATTTTTTGATCAAGTGGTCTTAGGAGTACCTATAAATTCTTTAAAATATAGTGGGTTAATTCATTTATTATGATAAAATATTATTCGAATTCTATCAATCACCACAAAAGAAATAGAGAAAGCCAGTGTTTAGGTAGTAGAATATGCAGTCTAACAAGACTAAGGTGAATGTGAAATTCTGCATATAAATTCAAAATGTCAATAATTCACATAAATGATGTAAGAAAATCATTTTACAGGAGCTCATGTAAAAATTACTTAGGTATCTTCTTTAGCTGAAAGATAAACAAGAGTCAACAATGTATGTACATGGGTATCTTCCCCACAAAAAGGTTTCAACTATTTTAGTGCAAAAGTGTTAAACTTGATTTTGCCTCTCTGTGAAGTCAGAATATGCTTAAAAAGTGGGTGCCAAAAAATTGAACTCTGAGGTTTTCAGAAAAAAATGGTATATATGTATTCTATATTATGATAAATATTAGTAAAATGAGTTCCACATAATTTAGAGCTCTTGATATTAAGCAATCTAACAATTACTTGAAGGAACTGAGGACATCTAGCCTGGATAGGAAAATTCTTAAAGATGTATTTGGTAGTTCTTCTTAATTATCATAATGACTGTCATAAATTATATTCATTGGTCTTGTTTTAGACTTGTGAATATGTTGCAGAATCAGTTTTCGACTAGATATATTGCAATGGAGAACGTTTCTATTGAAATCCCTTACAAAATCTGCTGGAAATTTTTAAATAAAATAAATGTAAAGGTAACATTAAAGTGATATATTTGTATTTGTATCATGAAATTTTAGAGTAGGACTAACTTTATATTTTCTACTAATTCTTAGCTATTAAGTATTGATGAGGATAGGTTAAAATTCTAGAAGTGGAGGAGCTATTCAAACTTATTTTGAACACCTCTAATATCCCCATTTAAATTCAGCTTTATAGTTCCCAACTATTAGGGAAAGTGGCAAAATAATTTATGGGTTAACTATCCAAAACACAGATTTTAATTATATAAGTAAAACTTTTTCCACATCATTTGACCAGAATCCATTAAACAGAAACATCTGTTGTTCAAGCTTTACCTTATTCTACATTCTTTATAAACCACAAATGATGATGCATACTAGTTGTTGAAGTCTATAGACTTCCATGTGTTATTTATAAAGTCAGTAAAAATTTCAATTATTTACATAATAATCGATGTCAACAGTAAGAGTATGAGACTGTAAATAGTTTGCAAGTACCAATAAATGCCATTGGTGAAGATAAATAGAAAAAGGTGATTTTTTCACAACTGATTTAATGCTGTAATTTCTACAAAGCCAATGGGATCTTGACAATGAAAAGAGAAAAGAGGAACAAATTTCACAGTTAGAAATAACATTTAAATTATATTTATGCATGTGGGCACTGTGCAGATGAGTATAAGAATTCTAGGTTTTTGAGGTATTAGGTGAATTTAGGTATCTCGAGTAATTTAAGTTTATTGACAAGATTTTCACTTGAGGAAAACTTAACATTGTATTGCTCATCTTTCTTCATCACTTAGTAAATCCAGCTGTGAATTTTGAAATACGTCTTTTAGCAGATCTCTATTGCTATTAATTGTACTGTATTGCACAAGTCCAAGAGCATTTGGGTTATACATAGTTAACAAAATAAAACGTGATTAAATATGTGGATGATTTGAGTTTATCTTTTCTCCCTTTGAATGTAAAAAAGATGGAAGTAAATATGATAGACTCCATAGCATTTATTTTTATTGAAGCTAGTAAGATCCATTTGTTATGGATATCTCTGTAGATATGAGCAAAGTTATTTTTTATTAACTTTATTCATAACTTCATGAGTTGGTTATGATTAACTATAAGTGTCTGTCACCACTGGGGTGAGGTAAAATCCAGTTTCGCCCCAATGGCACTAGGGAGGAGGAGGAGGTAGATAATAGAATACAGTGGATGGTGGCATTATATGTAGTTGTTCCTCGGTTTTTCCCTGCCAATGCAGTAAAGAATTACAGGTAGGTGAGATTTAGAAAAAGTAAGATTTAGTGAAAGTACATTTTAGGAGATGGGCCATGCTAGGGAAGGCTGCAGCCTTGTGGAATTTGGGAGGTAAAGAGATAAGATAGTATACCCCAAAGGAGGGGCAGGTTTCCAACCAAGAAAACTGTAACAACACAGAAATGGGACAGTTTTACTTTTAGCCTTGATGGGAGGTCCTAGATGATCCATATGTGAGGTCACTTTGACTGACAGTTGGCTCCTGTATAAGGCTTTGTCTACTGAGCATGTGCTTACCCAGAATTCAGTCTGTTATAATTAGATTCATAAACTTCCAGGCATAGTCATGATATTATAATGATGGTATAATGAAGCTGAAGTTAGGGGAAGTACTTTTTGTGCCTGTGTTTGCAGCTGGTTTAGCCAGCAGGTTTTATGACTATTGTGCTCTAGGATTTGGGGTAATTTATAACCCTAAAAGGGAGGTAAGGCTGGGAGGTCCTTAAGGAAGGTCTTCAAAGAAGTTTCTATGGTTACAGAGCTGGGCTTTGGCTTCTGTCTCTCATGCCTGACTAACTACCTAACACCTTTAGTAGCTACTTGTCTAAATGTCTAACTTTCTTTAGAAGTACCTTTTCACATTTTGGGAGGATCCAGACTTTTCAAGAGTCTCAATACTTAGAGAATAGTATCTAATCTTCTTTTAAGTCAGCATCAATAGATCAAATAAATGATATGCTTTTGTAGATTCTACATATTTGCCAAAGAAAAAACAAGAAATTACTGTAGGACAATAAAGGAATATTCCTCTAAGTGTGTGTGTGTGTGTGTGTGTGCGCGCGCGCATGCCTGAGTGTTTTATTTATTTTATTTGCTGAATGCTGGCACTCTCAACCTCCCTCTTATGCCTAGAAACTTATGATGTCAAAATAAATGACTCAAAGGAAATAGTGGACATGAAATAAATTTATTACTCACATTCTATTATATGGTAAATAGCCAACAGAGATCCAAGGACAAGCACAAAATCTCTTTGTTCCCCAGGGTGCATTGACCCTGTAATCTTGAGTCTGATCTTGAGGATCCTTTAAATCTTTGATAAACAGTCTTATTTTGTGTATTTTTCTCTATTTCTGAAGGAGAGGAACCTTCTGAAAAGGGATTGTTTTTGCAAAATACTCAAGCCTCAAGCAGAATTCCTCTATTAATTAACATCAGAGAGAGGAGCATTTTACTCAGTTACAAAGAGATTGTCTCAATATTAGCTCTATAAAAGGTTAATGGGAAGAGTCATAAAGCTTGGTAAATAAAAAAGAGAATAAAAAAGTCAAATACGGTTTTAAATAAATATAAATAATTGAATAAAAATGGCATATTTTGAAGGATCTTGAAAACTGGCAAAGGAAAATGTTTAAAGGAAGATGAATATTCTAGTTTTATAATATTAATGTGGAGACACAACTAGAAACAGTTAAAGATATCTAAATATAAGAGACTGTAGCTCAATATAGTTTAGAAATTGGATTTGGAAAGTATTGATATTTAGTTAATAGTCAAGCCCTTAGTAACAGACAATTTCTCCAGAAAAAAAATATAGGTAAAGGGTAGCTGAAAATTGATATTAATACCTTATGAAGTAGTGTTATACCAAAATGTTTTATGTGATTGTTTATTTGTGGAAATATTGGGACTAAGAAGAATCAAGTAAAACAAATTAAGACACTGAGAAGGTGAGAAGACACTGTCTTTGTCATGAGTCACAAAAACAATTCAAAAAAGGAAAGATATGTGACCAATGGATTATATACAGTATGAAAATATAAGTACTAAAATATATTGTCTAAAGCAGCACTGAAGAAACTGGAAGGTAACTTTCTGCTAATGAAAATAGATATAGAAAGAGGATATGAAATAATTTGGATGGAGGGGAGAAACACAATAAAAGGATTTTAGGGAAAAGCCTAAGAAAGAAAATAAGATTAGATAAAATCATCCTGAGAGTTAAGTAATAGACACCAACTGCTTGTGTTAAAATTTGAGTGAAGGAAAAGTATAGGGAAGTACTTAAGAACAAGATCCTAGAAAATTAAGAAGTATCCAGACACTAAGTAATATTTAATGGTTTAATTTCATAGGGAAAAAAATATTAGATATTCATTAGAGAATGTGTTTATAAGGAAAACGAGAATGGAAACATTAGCTTTACTCAACTTTAATAATTATGATACATTGAATTGTGAATGAGATGTTTTGATGGCAAAATAATTATTTTTCTGAGAGTAATCTAGCCTTAAAAATATCATTCGCTACTGTCTTTTATATTCCCTTTAAGATCCTGAGTTATACACAGTTGCACTTTTATAAACAGAAACCTATGACATTGGAGGTTCAGGAGCATATTGGTTCCATCAGGCTCATAATTAGATTTCCTGCTTTTAACCTGAACAAAATTTTACTCCTGTATCCTACAAAGAGAAATCTGCTTATATTCATCTCCTGCATCATTTAGTATACAAATAAATGGTAAGATCAAACATAAACTAAAAGGTCGGTAAATTTTCACTTGGACTCATACCATGTATGAAGTAAGAAAAAACAAGTAAAAACAGCACAAAACACAAAAACAAAACAATTGACAAATGGAAGGTTAAGGTCTTCGACTCAGAGCAGATCAACACTGGACTGAGAATCCCTACGAGAAGTGAAAAGATGAAACTCAGGGCACAGAGTAGACAATTGACAGTTGAGAAAAGAAACATCTCCATTGAAACAACAGAGAAGAATTCTTTCCTTGACCTATGAAGAAAGAAAGCTGTATACATTTTTGCAGATTAAATATGAATTTCTGTGTCCATGTGAAGACATATAATGCAATATGAGAAAGAGTACTTCTCACATGTGGCTAAACATGGAAAACTCTTCTTATGAAAAATATGCCAATAGCTAAACTTACAGCCTAAGTTTAGGAAAAGAATTAGAATGGTCCTATTAAAGACCAACAACTACGATTAAACCAACACCCTCATGTCGTCAATAGTGGATCTGTTAGCCCATAGTCATCTCAAATAAAAAAAAGATCAAGGGGTGCTTAAGAAAAAAGTGGACTCATGACTTAGATAAATGGTTAAGCATTTAACAATAAGATAAAATTCTGTGCCTAGTGTAGAATCTCTTTTAGCTTAGAGTGACAGTTAAGTCAATCTGTCAGGTGCTTCCAGAGTGGAAATTGTATGATATTAAATGATCAGATTTTTAAAAGAAATGTGCAGTGTGATACCAGTTACAGAATATAAGCCTTCTATCTGAAGGAATAGAAAATAGAAATGCCTAGAAAATGGTCTATAAAGAGATATATTAAATTAATAGTACTTTTTATTTGATAACTGGTAAGAGAGCAGGGATCATCTATGTGTTTATCTGTAAAGAGGGGAAAGCAGATAGGATGTTGGGACATACTCTTGCTTATGCCATTTATATCATAGTGTATATGAATAGTGCTCTCTGGAATTATGTGATGTACAATCTGCCTTTTTTTTTAGTTGGGATGGATATTGGAGAGGATATGAAGACAGCCTTTTTTATACCTTCTATACTTGATTTAAAAAAAAATTACAAGAATTCATTCAGGAGTATCTTTTATGAGTGAAAATAATATTGAAAGAATTATCGGATAAATATTTCCCTACTTTCTGCTTGTTCCAGAGGGTTAATAAGTTATCTAGAGGCTGAATTAGGTATTAAAAAAAAAAAAGTAAAGATTTCTTCTCAGGATACTATTATTTTGAAGAGGAAGACACATGAGGACATTGTGGATAGGTTCAATGAGGTTTTTAACATGTGTATGTATACTTGGCAGACACAAGCCACTTAAATCTGATGAGGTGAGTGGCACACAGGAGCACTGTAACAGGTTAGAGCTCGGTAAAAGAAAATTCTAAACTGGGAGCAAGAGACTATGGTGAGCTGATGGAGATCAGATTAGCCATTATAATTAGGACTCTCAATAAACACTTGAACAAAATTAAATGAGACGATAATCCAGGGGATTATTGAAATAGAAGGGAAGGAATCACTAGCCAGCCATAGCCCCATAACAAAATCAACAGATTTTAATAGGAAAATCAGAAACAAGAGAGGAAGTAGCATCTTAGGGAAAGAGAAAGAGCTTTGTGGTCAAATAGAAGGAAGTCTAATTATTCTTGAGCTCTCTATTTACAAGGGCTAGATTATCTTCTTTTCTGAATCTCAGCTTCCTCTTCCATAAAAGGGGTTTTTGAATGAAAAAAACAAATATTTCATGTAGGGTTTTTACCATATTAATATACGTGTGGGTTACTTGAATAATGTGTGTAAGCACCTCATACATTTCCTGGTACATAGATGCTCATTAAATGATAGCTTTCTATTTGCTCCACCATCAAATTTGAAAAACAGGCTCATTTCTTAAGGGACTTTGGAAGGTGAGTATGAAGTCATCATAGAGCTAGGAGTATGTATCAGGCAGGCATGCTCATGTCAGAAAAATGCCCCAGTCTGTGTATTTCAAGTACAAAAAGGTTATTTAATACAGGAATTTGGAGACTTAAATAATGAATTGAGGGTCTGTGTGGGTGAAGAAAGGAAAAAATGCCTTTTTTTTTTTTCTTGTGAAAGCTGAAAATGAAAGAATTATAGGGAGGCTGGTATCAGTGATTTCAGGTGTCAGTCAGATCTCAACAAGAAATCACTAAAAAAATGATCTTAACTTTTTCTCTATGCCTTGCACATCTCACATTAGAATTTTTATTTGGTTACTGGTAATAAAATTATTAGCATAATCTCACTTGGAATCTGTTGCCAAGAGATCCTAGAAAATGTTGTTGCATAATTTTTCCCTTGCAATTCAAGGAATACTTTAGAAGTTGGAAGAATTGATAACAAGCAACCTGGTGCCAACAAATTACAATGTCTTTTTCTTAGTATTTACCACAGCAACAGTTAATTATGTACTTCTTTGCTTAATGTCCTAATCTCTTACTAGATGTTTAAACTCCATGATTACAGAGACTAGGTCTGTGTTTTTCATATTGTTCGGGCCTCCAACATGTTAGTTAATTGAAGAACAAAAAACAGGGTTTTGTTTTTTAAAAATGAAACATTCTTCAAAGATATAACTCCATTCTGAATGAAAGTAAATATTTACATAATTATACAGAAATTTTCTATCCCCAAATTGCACTTTTTGGCATTCATTTTACATGAATAAATTATCTTTAAAGTATTTTAAAGTAAAATAAATAAAAGAATATTACCCCTCTGAAAGTGAGTTGTGACTTCTACCTATTGTATAACCAAGACTTTCTGAAATGTGAATGCATTATTTCTCCCCCAAATTTTAAAGATTCTAAGTCCAATATAGTCAAAGTTTAAGATAAAACTTTGGACTTTTCCTCCACCCCAACTCTTGACTCCCACACACTACCAAATACCATACTCAGAAGTTTCTATGGGAAGAATAATTTACTTAAGTACATGGCCATGAAATGGGATGCAGTATTGTGATGAACATGCAAAAACATGTTTTTATTTTAGAGATTTTTGCTATATCCTTAGATATTGTCATTTTAATACATTTTCAATTATATTTTAACGTCTCTCAGGCATTCATCATTGAATACATTTTTTTAATTATTATTTTTTTCATTTAAAATTTTTTTTTAAATTAAGTTTATTGGAGTAACATTGGTTAATACAATTATATAATTTCAGGTGTACATTATAATTTGACATCTGTATATTCTATTGTGTGTTTACCACCCAAAGTCTAGTTTCCTTCAGCTACCATATATTTGATCCCCTTGACCCACATCACCATCCCTCTACCCCTCTTTGTTTGACCCCCCTTACCTCGTCTACCTCCACTTTCTCCCCTCCTTCCCACTCTCTGGTAACCACTAGTCTATAGTCCATGTCCACAAGTCTCTGTTTGTCCTGTTCATTTGTTGCTTTTAGGTTTATATCCCACATATAAATGATATAGAATACGGTTTTGATTCCCTTGATGGTGAAAGCAGATGAAGGGAAATATGTTTCTTTATCTTGAACCCTGTGTTTTCTTTTAAGGTTTAGTCATTTTCTGCCTCAAGTTTCTTTTTTAAATTAATAAATTAATTTCTGCATCTCTAAGTCTCCCTCTCTCTCGATCACTGTTGCATATTATTTCTTATCACCACAATAGTGTCTGCAGTTATTTTACCTCACTAAAATATATCCTGGACACTCAATAAACTCATATTGAGTAGATAAGTATTTCCGAATTTGTAGACATGGAACTCTGCAGTTACAAATTCCGATTTAGCAAATATTTATTGATAGTAGGTCTTTTTTACATACTTTATCTCACTGAATTCTGAGGCCAGAATTCTCTGTGTTAATAACTTGTTAAAGATGTTACAACTAGTGAGTTATGAATCAAAATGCCAAGATTTAAACCATGCTCCCTATAGCTGTTTCTCAATGGCAAGCTAGAATTGAATTAGAAAGTCGGTTCTTAGAAGACTAGTCATGGGACAGAATTGCTGACTCATGAACTTTATAAATCTCATTGGAAAGGACATACTGACTTTAATAGTAGCTCTTATGTCTAGTTTCCTAAAAAATGGAAGTGCTGGCATTTTAATGATTTAGTTGAATTTGTTGTTGATGGGGGTGTAGTGGGAGAAATAATGCAATAAAAATACCTTCAGTGTCCTTTGCCCTGCTGAAGTGATTTATGAATGAGAAAAATTGAACTACTACACACTGATATCTCTGCCAACCCCCTGCCTATGTGAGTCTTGGGTAAGACAGAGATGTGAAAGGAGATTGAGAATATGATCAGACAGCTATATATTGTTAAATGATTAATTGATATTTCAAAATGTTTTAAATAAAATTTCAACACATTTTACAAGTCGCATGCTTAATTTTGTAGTCATAGCTATTGGAGCTAGAAAGTTTCTTAGTAGCAAATTACAATTTTACGGGTAAAGAAAGGAGGGAGTAATTTATCTAAGGCCACATGCAGAGTAAATGTTACAGCTGGAAACTGGCAATGGTATTGTGATTCTGTTCCTTGTTTTTTTTTTCTTTTTTAATATAAACTTTCTTTAATTCTTTTCTGAAATAGAACAATGTTATGACTAGGTCTTTATATTTTCAAAGTGTGATATTTTATTACTTATTGAGTTGATAAAAATGTAGACAAAATGATAAACAGGGATCATAAATATTTGTAAAAGTGAAAATTTTAAAAAATGGATAACCTATATAAAGGGAATTTAGGTAGAAAAATGTATGTTTCAAGAAGAGTATTTTAAATCAAATGTCCAATGCCATTTTATGAATTTAATTCTCCAAATTAAAGAATGTGAATGAAATTTGATACCACATTAGCTAAATAGATGCTAAAGAAATATAACTAGGATTATATAGAATTTTCTAAATTATCGATCAAGTCAAAAGGAAAATGATTTTCATAGCAACTGAAGGTTTAAAGGATAAGTTGCTTAGTATTCAATTTACTCAGGAAATAGCACAATAAACTGTAAGGTGGTTTTCCTGAGCTGTTAATTTTTAAGCATAGAGAAACTTTACCCATTTATTTTTAAAATAATATTTTACCACCTGTCTAAACCACCTGCAAATAGCTTATTTGCATGGGAATAAAACACAAGGGACTTCATCTTCCTTTTACTTATTACTGGGATAACAAACCTCTATTCATGAAGTACAGCATCGTTTTTGTTGTAAATGAAGAATCAGCCAACTTTCTGCCACATCTGGCTGCTGATCTATAAGCTATGAATAAACAGTAGACATTTAATTGCCAGCATCTATTCTTTAAAAAATGAAAGTTCCTTCCACCTCCCAGTCAAATTTTTCTTTACTATAATTGCATTTTATCTTTCAGAAAACCAAGAATTTAAAAAGAGATCAGGTTTTATAGTGCAGGGATAAAGTCTTTATTAGATAATCCAAGGAAGATCAAATCTATTTGTACTTCATATACTAAATATTTTCCCAATGTTGAATTGCCTATAAAAAATAAAATGGTTACTATAGATAGAATATTTCTAAAGTATCAAATTTATCATATACATTGAAAAGTAAATTCTACTCCTTTTTAAGAAACTTAAAATAACGTCTTAATTTTATGAAGAATCTAGACTTAACCTGAGTGAAGTCTTAATGACTTTCTTCTGGGCAAAGAGAATGAGGACAATTTAAACACAACAGCTAAAGAGTATAGCATTTGAAAAATATATTTAATTGAAAAATAAAGAATAACTACAGTATCTGTAAAATTCAAAGCCCAATATTTGCATTGTTCCCATATGTTCCAAATGAACCTCATCCTCCTTACCTTAAAATTTCAAAACAGTTGCCTATAAATAGTTATTAGTTACATATGTATGAAAATGTCCTTCAGTGTGGCTACATGAAAATTAACTAGAGCAGGGATCAACAAATTCTTTTTGTAATAGAATAGATAGCAATTCCTTATTAAAATACATCACCAGAATGAATGTAACAATAAAATATAGACTATTTTCCTTATGATTTATTTGCTTTTATTAACAGAGCCTCATAATAGGATATCCATTTTTTAGCAGCCACATTGAACTGTTGATATCCATTGTACTTGTAACTTAAAACATATACTTTTGTCTCTAGTCAATGATTTTTTATATGTTTTTTTCTTATTATCATTTAAAAATTTTTAAAGTTGTTCAGGTCTCTGTTTCAAATTGAGATTATGTTGAATTTTTATATATATTTATGGTATTGTCTACCATTCTCAGATGAGTCATCTAAAAATTGATATTAAATCTTTTTATAATTGATCAATTTTTTTTCTATATAATTTTCATAGGATATAGAATATTTTCTCAGGTCTCAGAATTTTTAATTACAAATAAATGATGGGAACTTCCAGATTCTGAAGAAGAATGATTACATCTTTATAGATTTAATAAGAAGTAGCCAGATGAATTCTGTGACTCCTAAGCTTTCACTTACCTCAATCAACTATGCTTTTATACATTCAAAGATGAATCATACAGAAATTGAATTGTATACCTAAGTTAGAGTGCTTTCAATTATTTCCTCCTTTAGGGGGAGATTTAGGCTCTCTTTCCATCCAATGGCCAAGTTAGAAGAGAGTTCAAGGACAGTGGAATGATTTCAAGGAGAGAAATGGATATCACACTCCTGTTGAATTGCAGATACTTACAGTTCCCCTGTGGTGCAATAGAACTATACTTGATGAGATAGTTTTAGGAAAATTTGATATGTGTCCTCAAGAGTTTGAAAATGAAGCCAAGCATGGCCAGATCAGTCCTGGCACCTGCTTCTTGCTTTCAGAATTCTGAAGACTAAACGCCTGTTGAGGCATTTGTAACGACAAGGCAAGGAAAGAGAAAAGCTATAAGATTACACTTCCACATTTTAGATGAATGGCTATCCTATAGGCCAAGTAAATGCCGATGAAGATATGAGAGGCTTGTATCCACTAGGAGACTGTTACAATAAGTTGGTGGGAGAAGAAATTGTCCAGATCATAGAATGTGTAGGGGACGAATTCCAGAGAACTCATGAATGCATTTTACGATAGAAGCAGCATTTAGATACCTGTCTCTCAAGAGAAACAAAGGTCATATTATTTAAAAAGCTTTTTGCTCTTTTCTTTTCATTCTTTCTGATATAATATAATAATTCTTCCTACTATCATCCCAAGAGAGCTATGGACAAGCAAAGGAGAACTGGATAAACAAGACAAGCAGGAGAACTGCCCACACCACTCCCTGTTACATATCAGTGCTGAGCTAGGGGTTGAAGAGCAAAGAGGGAGAATAATTGATTTGGTTGCAAGATTGTGATTTTGATTTGCATTCAACTAGACCTTTTAAAACTTGAAAATAAGTCAAATTTACCAAAATTAAAATTCTTTGTGTAAATTAAAATTTTGTTGAAAATTACTAGAAAGGTAGAGATCTACTGGGGTTAATGTCAAGGTGAGTGGAAAACAGATCCTGATAAGCATGTTTGAAGTCAGTAATAAGAGGGAGAAAAACATATATTTCTTCCTTTACACCAATAATTTCAGATTGATTGATAAACCTGCTATATATGAACTAGGAAGATCTTAACCAATACCCATTTGATTCTTTAGTCATATCCTTTAGCCTATATGCCTGTTGACGTTATTTGAAAGTTAGTTGTATCTTCTTTCTTACATAGTATAGGTGATCTGTCTTTATGTTTCCCTTTCCTTTTCTTACCCTCTACTCATATTTATATATATTGAGTTTCCTTCTTATTGATGGCAAACAAATAGGCTATAAATCCATAAGGAACACACTTTCTGAGGAAAGTCCTGAAATAGTTAAAGGCCAATGAAAAACAAACAGAATGGAATACCCTCAGCCATGAATTTGGATATCAATTTTATTTAATTCATCTCTGTAGTCTAAAACACATCTCCATTTTTCTCAAATATACTGTTCATTTTCAAGTTATATTTGTCTCACATCTGTGTGCCTGTATGTATGTACATGCATTTGTGTTTTGTTGTTGTTATAGTATTTATGGTTTGTAGAATTAAACTGTGCTTTAGGAGATAATTCCTCCAAAAGATAGTTGCAAAATCTATTTTTCTATTGAATTAAGGAAATAAACAGAGAAATTGTTGATTGCTGTTTTCAAATTGATTATAGAAAGGACACAAGAACTTAAAAAATAGAATAAATTAAAATTTTCTTCTATTCTAGATGTGAATATATGTGGCTTATAAGGAGGTCCAAATTATACTAATAAAGGAGGTGCCCTAATTCTCTGTAGCTTTATTCATTTCTCTTCCTTCTATTACCTCTTCATTAATTAACTATCCCAGGAACATATACTAACTATATAAATATTATAAAATAGAAAAATAGAAGTGCAAGGAAATGTTGAGTTCCTAGAGCAAAAGACTACTTGGCTGAAATAATGAAAACTGACACTGAAGAGTGAGAATAGGGGTTGTTTGTAGAAGCAAGAGAGAAAATAAGTCAGAGTAGGACTTTTTAACTTTTCTTCTCATCTTCCTTCTCCTCCTTTTTTGCAATAAGATAAAATAAAGATAACGAAGCCATATCTTTTTCAATGCTCATTGTCTGTTCCCTGAGTTTGCTAAAGGAAAAAAAAAAATTATAAAATTTTATTCCTCATTCTATCTCCTTACACTGAGTGATATTGGAATATTTCACTTTTTCTTGTGTTTCTTTACCTATTAAATGAAAAACTATTCTTTATCATACTGTCAAAGTTCTTAAAAACATTTAATTGACATATGTATGTAAGGTTTTGCAAATTAAAATTTGCTATGCCAATGCAATGTATTTTCCCCTTTACCTTTTACTTATACACAGCCTCACTCTGTCAAGTTCTTTCTTTCATGATCTTTTTTTCAAACCCATTTTAATATGTATGTTGAGGGCAAAACAATGTAGCTGTGTAAAATACATACTGAAGCAGAACACTTGAGAAATCAAACTCAGAAGAAAAAAGAAGAGAAATGCCTTTACATATGAATTTCTACCAAATAATAAAAGCTTATTTACTTTAGATTTTGGAACTTATGACATATTTTCTATTTATATAGAATATATAAAGTCAACATTTTAATTTAAATGGGTTATTTTATAAAACATTTTTCTTTGAATGGGTTATTTTATAAAACAAACAGCCAATTTTGATTATCATTATCGGTTAGCTATTTATATGTAACTGACCCACAAAGCCAAGAATGACCCCTTACCACTAAAATAAAGTTGAGAATCAATTTTGGAATCAAAGCATATTTTCAGATAACAAATAAGTGATTAACCATTTTTAAACAGGGGAACATTTTTCATGTACTAACTAACATGTTAGTTTGTGATCTGCTTTTATAATGAAGTGGTAAATTTACTGTTTGAGATTATACAATACTGGAATAATTATTAAGGAGTCCATTATAATAAAATGTCTTATCAACAAAATGTTTTTTACTAGATTTCTAATAGATAATTCTTAATTTTTTTCTTAATAGACTTATATTAAAATATATATTCAATAGGTATTCCTAGTCAGGTCAAAGACATAGAATTATTAAAATTATAGGAGCAATTACATGTAATATAGTAAAATATATTTCCCTATCTATTCTATTTTTCTAAGAACTGGAGGGCATTTCAGAATCAAAATCAGATTAGTATTATAATGCTTTGTTCCAGGGAAGTGTGTAGAAAGACATGGCATAGTAAACAAACAAACAAATCTAAGATTAAGAAACAGATTATATTGTGTATAAAATTTATTTTGCTCATGATTTTGACAATTGTTTTTTTCTACATCCTATATTCTGATAGTCACTCTTTTAGTCATTTCATTTTTATTCCTATAGCCTCCTTGACACCACAAAACTCAAAATGTTATTGATCAAATTCAGAAAGAACTTCAAAGTTTCAGTTTTTCAGATAGTATTAGAACATCGATTATGAAGCCCACTGAAAAAAAGGAATGTATAATTAAAATAGCCTTTTTAAATAGATTGTACCCCATTAGACTAATCTCACTGGTAGGGACTTGTTTGAATCACTATATTAAAAAGGATTCTGATGCCCTATTGAGATTGAGGCTGTTGCCGGCAAGAGGAGGGAAAGAGATGACACATATCTATGCTATACTAGACATAGTTAAACAGAATATGTTAAATACTTTCTTGAAATTGTTTACCTTCTTTGGCTCTGTGTAGCTCAATTTTCTCATCTGAAAATGTGATAAATAATAGTTCACTGAGCATTAACTGAGTTAATATATGTAAGGTTGCTTAGAAGAGTGTCAGTATATAGTAAGTACCCAGTAAATGTCATCTGGTGATTGTGGTGCTGGTAGTATAATGATAATAGTAGTAGTATCCTCTCTCATTTTTGGATAATAAAGCGTACATCTATATAAAGATAATATTATAAATAGGAATAAATTCTTTACATTAGCTTTGACCATTCAATATCTCTCAGTGCATGATGTCTTCTCACTAAAAGTGCCTCGAATCCAAAATTAGGTATGATTTTAATCTGGCATATAATTAAATCTAATAAACACTAGATATTTTATGGTTTGGATAGAAGTCTGTATGCAGATGTCAAATGAGGTATTCAGAATAAGGGAGAAATGTTGCATATTTAGCAAATAATAGATTTTAGTTAATATGTAAAACATTACTTAGAACAGTTTTTTCTCTATTTATTAGTGGCATGATGTTAAAGAAGCTAATAATAAACAAAAGTGCCAGGGATATTGCCAAATTTTAGAGTTTATTGTTTTGGCATTTATTTTTGTTTGTTTTTTCGATGTCAGGCATTTTGAAAATTGTTTTTCGTTCAAGGCAAAAGCCAGAAAGCTTGTTTCATGGACCAGTGAGGAATGTTCTCAAAGCAAACAAACTAAATTTATTAAAATGATTGGATTAGGATATTGCACATTAAAGCAATGGTTCATGTCTGTAGCATTTCCTCCTCCATCTGGTCCAAGAGATAATATGTGCATCCACAACACAACTTACAGATGATTTTGTTCATCATCTTGGCTAAATGTTCTTGGTTTGATATTTAATGATTTGTGCCATTTTCATTTAGCAATTCCTGTCTTTTGTTTTGGATGCTGGTCGATGCTGCAGGATATGTGTAGCAATGTTTACTCACTATCCCAGTGAAAGAGAAGGGGTCCTATTCCAAATAAAGATTATACATTTTTTTATTGCTAGTAAAGGCATTTGTCGGAGCTTCCCTCCTCAATTTGGAGCCCATGTTATCTAGCCCAGAGGGAAAATAGAGACTTCATTCGAATGGCTCATGTCTTCAATCAGAATTTTATGGGTTTTGACATAATTGTTCCCTGGTGCACTTTAAATAACCATTCTCTGTAGAGCAAGTGGCAACACAAGCTATGCAAATCAGGGTCAGGGGTTGTTGCAATAGAGACAAAGGTGTGCATTTTCTTTAATATTTTAAATTATTAGACTGCCATACTTGCTTTTTTCCCACAAATAAGAGATTTTTAATCATGGTTTTGTAATAGATTATCTGTTTAGTCATAAAGGCATCTGTGTTAAATACCATAAATGGTATCTGGACCTTAATAACTATATAATAAATACTATTTTTATGTTTTCAAAACAAAATATATCTGATCTTTTCTTTTTCTATTATAGCATATTTGTAGTGTAAGTTAAGGAAAGTCAAAACTAGCATAAAAGTTGAAAAACATGCATAAAAATCAATTAAATGAACTACTTTGTGTGCTTGAAATTTTAATGAATCCTTTAAGAATTTCAAGAGCTGTAATGATTCTTGGATTAAAATTTCTCACATTGTTTCTTATTGGTATGTGTACCTTATTAATATTTCAGAGAACCATGCTGTTAAACTCTACGTTTTTCTATATTTCTCCTTTTTTCTTAGACTTTTATTTTGTTTATTAATAAAATGTTTTATCTGACTAGTAAACCAAAATATATTGTATATACAGGTCACTGCCTGTTTTTTTTTTTTTCTAAATGATATCTAACTTCATTATAAGCCAAGATCACTTCACTTTCTTCAATTAAATTTGCAAAAAGAAAAAAAAAATCAACAACAAAACCTCTATTAAATCAGAATGTGTGTTCTTTTTGAGTTTACAGTCTAGTTCATTTTTATGACTGACTTTCTTTTCCTTTTTGTACCTAATTCTAATATTCCCTTTCTACTTGTGTTTATTTTCCACTTCTAGTTTGCTTTAGGTTAGAAAATCTAAAAAAATAAACTGAGGAGAATTGTGTGTTACTCAGGATTCATAAGTCCCAGAGTAGATGTCTAAAATAAAGAATCCTATAGGCTTTTGGTAAATATTTGCTGGGCACCTACTTTGGTCTTTGATAGTTGTCTTTTTGTAGCTTACAATATAGTGCAAACAACATAATGCCTAATCATAATGCCGACAAGTTCTAGAGATGCTGTGAGACCTAACCTAATTGAGATTGTATGGTGGAATTTCCTTAAATAAGGAACATTTTAGTTGAAATAAAACATAAATAAAAATTAGCTAGAAGAAAAACAAGTGAAAAGAGCAAGTTCCGGGTAGATGGAATCATGGGTAAAGGCTTTGTAATGTGTTAAAAAAAGAACTAAGGAGACTGATATGGCTGGGACGTTGAGGGCCAAGAAACGTATGGCAAGCGATGGAGCTGGAGAAGTGGGAAAGAAAAAGAGTTAAATAAGTTACTCTAGAATTTGTAGTCCATGATAAAGATTTTGTACTTAGTCCTAAAATCATTGAGAAATCTTAGAGTTAAAAAGAGGAAGAAAGCTGTATAAGTTTTAAAAAGCAGAGGGACAGCAAATAAGCATGTATTATTTCTCCTTGAAACCTTTTCCTAGATCCACTGCTCCTATTGCAGATATTTTTAATTGTTCACATTGATTTTGTCCTACTAAAAACAGATATGTTCTCAAGAGTCTCATACACAGCACCCCAAGCAATACCAATTGATTGCAGTAGTTAACAAGAAGGAATATTTTTTTTTCTATTTTTGATCTAAAAGAATAAATCATACAAGGAAACTGTGACAATTTTTGTGTAGATTCTTTTTATTTATTGATAACTCCAAACCTTTGTTCTAGAGGGTGAAGTTGTCAGAAGGCTGATCTTGGATAAGTAAGCTGGTCTAATACACATGTGTTAAGGGTAGATGTGTATGCACAACCAAACTCAGTATTGTTTTTATTAGTCTAATTCTTATTTCAATTTTAAGAAAGAAGAAATAAAATTTGATGAGTAAAGCTTAGAGCATTAGCATTTATGTTATAGCTTAGGCTATTAGTAAAGGTGTTATTAATGCTATTAAAAGCATGCATAAGAACAGATACTAGTTCAAGATAAATATATAAAGAATCTTCATCTGAACTGTATTAGGAAATATTTCTAGCTTACATTGAATAGACTTCGAGATGGATAAGTGCAAAGTGTTTACTGGAATGCTTTTGAGACACACACTTGTAGGGAATGAGGAATGCAGAAATGAGCAGAGGTATATGCTTACCTACAATGTAGATGCAACCTACGTAAGGTTGCTAGGTTAAGCAAAGAAAATATAGGATGCCCAGTCAAATTTGTGTTTCAGATAAATAGTGAATAGTGTTAAGTATAAGTAATTCCCAAATATTTCATGGGGAATATGAATGTGTGTGTGTATGTGTGTGTGTGTGTAGTTTATCTGACATTCAAAGTTAACTGGGCATGGTGTATTTTATCTGGCAACACTATACTGAGTCCTCAGCCAATTCTACTGGGAGCCCTTCAGAGTTACGCCAGTTGGAGGCAGAGGTAGCATACCTGTGTATCCTTTCATTAGCTTCTTATGGGCCAATGGCTGCCCTATTGAAGAAGGCAAAACCTTGCGAGGATTAGTTCTTGCTAGGTTGCCTTAGTGAAGAAAATAATCGACTGCTGTTATTCCCTGTGATTGTGGAATGGATGGGTCTATTCCCTCGAGAGGTAGTCTGGATGGTGAATCACACTGTCTACTACAATAGTTTCTCTTATGTCACTTCTCAGAATGCTATTTAGGTAATATTTCTTGTTTTGTTTTGTTGTTATGACTTTGTTCCCTTAATTTCCTGCCTTTGTGTCTCTTATAGAAAACTGATGAATTAGAGCTATATGTGACAATTGCAATTTAGAGGGAAGAAAATTTATGCTGATTTACTTAAAGGACTTCCTTTCTTTACCTTCTGCCAAGTCAGAAAAAAAAAGTCATAAAAAATGTGTACATTATGCAATTTCAGTCCACTGAATTTTTTGGTAAAAGTAGAAGGCATTACAATGATTGCGTATTTTATTGTGAAAGAGGATAGAGAAAAATAATGTATAATGTTTTTTTTAAATAGTTTCCTAAACAACCTTAGACTTTTTTTTTTTTTTTTTACATATAAATGGCTTAATTTGACCTCCCTTACAAATAAGAAAGACTAAATTTAAACAAATAAGGAGAGTGCCTTATTGGGAAAGAAAAAAAGAAAATGAAAACTTGATAGCCTTGGAATGTAATAGACACTTCATAAAATGAACCTCCATGTTTGGTAAGATTCTATACAGCAACAAAAATCTAATTTCACAAAAATGCTAATTTGGTGTAGAATCCAACCTAATATGATCATTAATTTTAAGGATGGACTTTTTAAAGATCTTCCATTTAGTCAAAGATTTGGTTAAGCAAAGCACACTGCAACAGTGCTGCCACTTTTAAACATTCACCAGAGGATGCTTTTTTTTTTTTTTTAATATTGTTATTATGGTCATGCAGAAAAAACTGCTATTTTAAATATTTTGTAATTGGTTACTAAGTTTAATCAAGTTAAAGTACCTGAAAGTAGATGTGTTTTAATATTGAAAATAAAATAATTGTCCTAAAATAGAAGTGAATTCTCAGTCAGCTTCCTCCAGAGCTGGACCAATTACACAGAAGACAGTAGTAATTACGGTGAAGTGGAGGCTACATACTCAACATGAAGATATCCAAATTCAATTATAAAATTAATAATCTATTTCCCAGGTAGCCACTCTAATTGAGACAAGCAGAGGATCAGTATATAACTGTTGAGAAGACAGAACATCAGAGAGCTGGTGTCATTACCAGTTTAGAAAGCTTATAGTGTGAAACAGTTTCAACAGTCAGAAAAATTGAGAATGTCTTACATGTCATTTTTTACATATCATTTTCTTATAAGGATGGAAACTTATTTAAATTTGTCTTAGTTAAACAAGGGTTCAACTGAGAGGATAAAATAATTTCTTGGACTCCTAGGAAATGGGAAATCATTAGATAACTGCTTGTTTTTCTCTGTCTCTGGAACTACATGGTTTCTAATTTCTATTCATTTGTTATGCCATCCTCTCTGAGACAAGACTCCAGTGCAAATCTCATAGTACTTACTCCCTTGACTTAAGTTGACTCATGGCTTTGTGTTGTCATGGCATCACTTCTGGTCCAATTCTACTAAATGTCCTAGTTTAAATGCTTATAATTAACACATTAGAACAGCGCTACTCAAACTTTTTGGCACCACAGACTGGTGCCCCTATTAGAATCTAATGCCTGCTGATCTGAGGTCTATCTGAGGTGCTGATGCTAACGCTGGGGAGAGCTGTAAATACAAATGAAGGCTTGCTCGCTGTCCCGCCGCTCACCTCCTGCTGTGTGGCCCGGTTCCTAACAGGCCACTAACTGGTACCAGTCTGGGCACAGGGTTTGAGAACCCCTACACTAGAATATCCTGTCTTATAAATAAAATTCTTGGGAAAAAATTCTAATCTATTATTTGTTTTCCCTTGAGTCAAGTGTCTACCTGTACTTTACTGAGCTATAAGAAAGCAAGGTCATGTGGCACATAGGACCTGCTTTAAACTCTGCCTTAGCACAATGCCAGATAAGGACATATGAAGACTATGTGCTAAAACAATTATTAGACTCATTCATTATGTAATTCAAAACCCAAACATTTGAAACTATAAGATATAAACTTGCTAAAGATAAATTGCAAATTCTAGTTTACAAAGTTCTGGATAAGACCATGAAAGTTGAACTTTTCTAATTATATGTATGTATGTGTACATTTAGTACCCTAAATGCTGAAGCACATTCTCACCCTTCTAGAAGGTAATCCTGCACAGGTTGAGCACTTGTCAGGTCTAATCTCTCTATATCTCACAACCTTCATTAACATTTCTAAACCCAGGTCATCCCTCTGTTAACAAACCAAGAGAAGGGATTTGTAGATGTTTCCTTCCCCAATGGTAGGGTGGGAATAAGGTCTTTGGACACAGAAGATCAGTGTATTAACTGAGCATTTTCACTCTGGTCTGATTGCTTTAGACTGAGGTTTCAATTAGCTCAGACTCCTTGTGACTGCTTCACTAGAGCCAAAGTCATTATGAATGATCCCTCCCCTCCCTACATCCTTTCTGTTCAGGCCCTATTTCTATCTCTTTCCAAAACATGATAATCTCCATTTTATAGTTGAGGAAATTGATCCACAGAAGAGGTAGCTTGCTGAATCACATAGCTCGTAAGTGAAAGACCTGGGATTCATGGATGAGGCAGTCTGGCTCCAGAACTCCACTCTCAGCCACCATGGTGAGAATCAAATTCTGCTTATTTCCTTTCACTTCTCCCAGTGCTCTTGCAACTTGAAGAACAGGACCTCTGCACACCTCAAGCTATGGAAGAATTTATAATTTTGGGAGCTTCTCAGAAAATAAGTTTTATGCAGTATGTAGTATTCCACCATAGGTATAATAAACTCTGAAAAGTGAAGATTTATTTATTTTTTTAAATAAGAACTGATTCATTACTCATTCACAAATCTGGATTAACTCAGATTTATGAATAATAGTATTAAAAATATACATAGCCTCTAACTCATATTATTAAAGTTTTAAACTTCACAGGTCAAAATTTTAGGTAGGTATGTTTCTACACATTTTACACTAATAATTTAACATGTTATTTCTTTTGTATTTTATTGCGATATTTGCTTAGTATATTTATTTTATAATATTCATATGTAAAAATTAAATAGTAAATGGTAAATGTAATTGAATTTATTTTGTATAGTTTAGTATTTTAATGTACATTAATGCCTAATTCATATTAAGCTATTTCTTTTGTTTTATACTTTTTAGATATAAACTCCAACTAGAATCCAAATATTGATTTCATGTTATAGTGTTGAAAACTACAGCTAGAGATTACTTCTAAATATTTTACTTTAAGTTTTACTCAATTGTTAAATCTTTTGAACATATGTTAGCCATTTGTTCTTTGTAATAACGATCTAAAATTTTAAACAAAAAAGAGCTTCAATAATAATTACTACAGATATAATATTTAACAATAGACAACACAATTATTTAGTGAGGCAAAATATAAAATGGCAGAAAAGTACAGATTACAATAATAATATAGCATGAGAAGCAATGTGCTTTACTTTTTTGTGCGGTGTTAGGAGGAGAGGCATTCAAAAGCTTATTAGATCCCATGTCTACTTATATCATATCTATGTGCTTCTATACTGCAAGATCCCTGAAATATTCTTTTGTCTCACTCATGGTATATGAATAATGTTCATTTCAAAATATTTATGTTTATAATATTATAAGGGGGAGGGAACACTGGTTTTCCACTTGTGCTGAGAATTTTAGCAAGTCCAGTCAAGTCTTCTCAGGACTTCCTGCTTTCTCCGTCTGCTGCTATCATTAGAATTCAGGTCAACACTATCTTTTGCTTTTAGATGTGCAACAGTCTCTTGCTATCTCTCTGTTTTCATTTCTGCTCCTATATATTCTGTTCTACAGAGAGCAAAAAGAGCTCTTAAGAACATAAGTCAAATCATACTATACCTCTGCTTAAAATTATTGCATGCTACTCATTCACTTGTAATCTTACCCACGCTTCCTATGGTGACCTGCTCCATTCAGATTGCATCACTTAAACTTACTTCCAGTTCACTTTTTTTTCCCCAGCAAAACGATCTTTTTGTTGTTGTTCTTCAAACATATTAGGCTCATTAGGAGATACACATTAACTATTATTTTCTACCAGAAAATGCTTCCCACAAATGCTATGGCTAACTCCCTTTGAGATTTCAGCTTAAATAAAATCACCTTGGCATCTCTCATGAAGAAGAATAGAAGCTTCATTAGCATAAACTTCAGGGAAACCTATGAAGAACTTTTTTTTTTCAGTTTTATATTTTCTGAAATAAAGCGTTATGAACAACATATTAAATAATTAAAATATGAAAGAAACATTATTTATGTCTTAATTTTATACCTTCCCTGCAACTATTTTCTGTGTTCCTATCACCTGTCATTTTCTAGTGGCTTGTCAGAATTTCCATGTAAACAACATGCATAAGGAGTTTATTTTTTTCTGGTCAGATTCTATTCAATACTTGTTATTTTTTATAACTTAGGGTGGTTGACTTGCACCTCTTGTTCCCATAGTATCCTGGAGATATAGCTGCAGAGTCAGACTCTTCATACCTTCTAAGCACACCTCTTCTCTCTCCTTCCTAAGAGCCACAGGAGGGCTTTTCAACATTTGTTCTACCTCAAATTCCTTATTCTCTTTCAAGGCTCAGTGATAAAAATCTGCACTCCTGCTCTACCATCTGCTTTTACTATTCGTTTCTTTATTCATTCCCCAATTGCCACTTTTACTGATTATCCCCAGCAGGATAAAGCTGTTTTTAGTAAAATTCTACTTAAAGAAAATTGATGGTTGGGGAGAAATAACGGTTCAATGTTTATAGTATTTATCAGAAGGCAGATCTATTGTATTAGAGGAAACACATTACTAAATAGAATATCTTGAGTCAGGAATTCAGCATGTTTTGGAAACAATTTCATAATATAGAATAGGAATTCCCATTTAAATTCTTAAACTCACAAATCGAGTTGTCCTACAAGTAAAGCAATGAGTCTGATTAAGATAGTTAAGGCATCAATCCTATTCGTGTCATATAAGGGTCCACAAGCAAAAGCAAATGCAAATGAACAAATTAGAGGTGTAGCTAGGGCTACAATTGCTGACTTTATATTGGAGAAAAATCAAAAAGAATTTGGGAGAAATCTGTTTGATAGACAAAGTGTGACTTAGGAAAGGATTGGAATTGAACTCGAATTGTTAATATACATGTGGATATATGTATATGTGTATATATATATACACACATGTGCATATGTATACATATGTGTATGTATGTTTTAGATTTCTAGAATGTAAATTATTCTGAAAAAAGATATGGATTTTTACAAAGAAGTATATATTTATTTGCCCTCTAATAAATAATGCAACAATGTATTTCCAGAAGTGTACAGGAGAACTCATCTCCCCAACATCATATTCACTTAGTATAGTATCGATTATATTAACTTTTTCTATTTTAATATGTGAAATAACTACTATTATTGTATAATTTTTATTGATGTGCTTACAGGTCAAACAATTTTAGTATAGCTTTTTGTGTTTATAAATTGTTTCTCAAAGCTATTGCCACCTCTCTCACCTTCTTAATGAATTTAATTTAATCTAATTAATTTGTAAAAATTCCCTAAGGATATTTCTTTTGACATAAAAGTTACAAGTGTTTCCCAAATCATGTCATTTTCTTTTAATTTGATTTATTGTGATTTTATTTTTTTTAGGTGAGACAGCACTTGGTTGACCTCACAGATTGCAAGGACCTTGTCAGCTTACAATCCTTTATTTTTTAACTGTTTACCCCTACAGCACCTGGTCTTCCTAGGTGGTCTCCCATCCAAGTACTAACCAGGCCCTACCTTTAGCTTCTGAGATCAGACGATTTATTGTGATTTTTAACTACAAGATTTTAAAGACTTTAAAGATTTAAAAATTATTAAAGCAAATTAACCTTTCTTATTTATTTCTACATTTGATCACTTTTCAAAATGTCTTTTTATTCAGATATTATTATTTTAGATAATAGCCTTTTGAAAAATGACCAAACATGAAAATATTAAATATATATATATATACACATATTTAATATATACATACCTACTATACATATTTTAAATATATATTTTTAAGACCAAACTAATTTATTTAAATATATATTTCTAAGATATATATTTTGAAGAAAAATTTAAATAAGTTGAGAGTTTTTTTGAGTAAGATAATCAAACATGGTTGCAAAATGATAACTAATAAGGAAATGAATGATGGTACAAAATTATGCTAAATTTCCATGAATATCATTCTAAATGTTCTAATTTTGCTTCTGTCAATAGAATGCAATTTTATTTCTGTTAAAAATTTTAGATAACAGTAAATTAGAGTGAACAAATGGCTGAAGGAAAAATATTACTAATTTCGAAGTAGGTTCTGTCCATTTTAGGAATAATGCAAACATATAAAAGCTGGCCTATCTTTGTTGTATTTACATAAAAATTAGTATGTGTAGCTATAATTTTAGCTTATATTTTTAAATTTTAAATATTTTAAAATTATGGCACATATATATTATATTTATGATATACAAAATATAAAAGTAATATAATTAATTCTTTTATATCTACCACCCAGTATAAAGAATAAAATGTTATCACTCCAACCATTCTGTGCTTTCTTATTTCAGTTTCTCTTCTTACTCCTCAAAGTGTTATCTTGACTTTTTTAAACCTGTCATCAAGAGTTTCTTCAAAAAAATAGTACATGTACATATGCACCCCCTGCATTATTTATTGAGAAAATAATATGATAAAATGTGGCTATGTAACATAGATGTAACATGATAAAATATTTAAATATTTATTTTGTAATTAAATCTCACATTTATTTTGTACTTGATATTTAAAACTGGATTAGTACCACTTGTTAGGAATTAAAATACCAAAGAGAAATTCTATTCAAAGTTTGTTAATATCTATGATTATATTATTTCCAAATACATATGACTGTAACTACATATTCTTTCGTTCTATTTGATCACTAAATAGTCATCTGGTAAAATAACTTTATTAAGTCAAGCATTTCTTCTTTTGTTTTGCCCATGGTAAGAAATAGTAAACATTGTTAAATATCACTATATAATCAAAAGGTAAAAAATTATTATTTAGTGTCAACAGAATTTGTTATTGAGCATATAGGACTTATTAGAATCATGTTAAATGCATAGATTAGAATAAATTGACACTTTATGATATTCTATGTTCCCATATAGAATTATGATTTGTCTCTCACTGTATTCAAGTCTTCTTTTTTGGGTCTTCTTTATGTTTTATCGTTTCTTCTTATATTTCCTATGCATACCTTGTTATGTGTGAATTTAGTTATTGTCATTATTATAAATAGGATCTCTTAAAATTTTTTATTTTCTAACTTTAAAAAATTGCTGAGATATAATAAGAAAACTATACATTTTTGAATATTTATTTTTCAACTGGTTACATAAACTTACATTTATTCTGAAAATGCATTTTCTGAAAGTTGATTTCTTCAGTTGCACAAATAGAAAATTACTTCATGTGTAAATGTGATCATTTAATCTTTTTTTGAACATATTTATACAGCTTGTTTTATTTGTTTATCTAAGTGCAGAAACTAGCACAAAAGTTTTGAAATGCTAGTGTACGTAAAATCGCCTGGGCAGACTGTTTATTATGCAGGTTCCTGAGTACTGCTGTCAGAGAAAGAGGTGAGGGGGTGTTGAGGGATTCCTAGGAATATAAAATTTTAAGTAGCAACCTAGGTGGGCTTTGATCAAATAGTTTTTGGACTTCACTTTGAGAAACATTGTCTTCAAATTTGTAGAAAAAAGCTCACAAAGAGCCTCAACAGCTGGCAATTCATGTATTATTTCTCATTTGAATGGGAAGATGCCCTAGTTATTTTTCTATTAACAATGCTGTTTACTATTGGCTATGAGAGGTACGCTATCATATTAAGACTATTTGTTCATTCAACAGATAATTAGTATACCTACTGTGTTAGGCAATGTGTTAGGCTCTAAGTTTCCTGGTGGACCTATAACTGTGGTCCCTGCCCTCATGGACCTCACAGGTTAGTAAGCAACTGGAGGCCCTGGTTGGTTCTGTGTTTCTTAATCCTTCCTTTGCCTGGGATATATGATGCATGTCAATAGGCTGCACATCTTTATGTACATACTTCAGTGTAGCCTAGTCCTTGTAATGTAGCCGTGGACAATATAACAAGATAATGTTGGTATCTGGAACCTGGATGGCAGATTCAGGAATAGTGGCTTGATAAAGGCAGTTTTCCCAATAATAGGCAGCGATGCTAGAGTTTTAGAATTAGGAATTTAAGAGGATTAAAGGAAAAGTAACCTGGGAACTGGAAGGCACTCATCTTAGATAAACACAATATCAACTAACACAACTAATCTTAGCATATGTCCCTTGAGGAATTTGAGAAAACAAATGCCTTGCTCATTCAAATCTTGCAGCTTAAAATTGTCTGGAATGCTTTTCTGAGTATTATTCTTTGGGCATTTTAGAGAAATCTATAATAATGCAGATCAAGTTTTCTGTGGGCCAGTTCTGGGGAAGGCCATTTTAAAAATATGCTGACTCACAAAGGTAGAGTTTTCTTTAATCCCTCCAGAGTTCCTCAGTATCTTTTGCTAATAACATGCCTTCAATCTCCAATACACAATCTTCTGTTTTCCATTACAGCTTCCCTTTAATCACTTTAATCATGCCCTCAGGTCACTATTAGAAATGAGTAAACAAAAGCTTTGGCCTGAAAAAGCTGAATGGTCAATGCAATATACTCCCTCTACTACCATTAGTTGAAATAGAAGAAAAAAGGAGTGAAAGAGAATAAGATAAATGATCTAGTCAAAGTAATAAGGGTAAGCTGAAGACATGGCCATGGTGGACTCGATATTGGTCTCTGCCGAATCATATCAATTCGACTAAGCTTTTTGTGTGACTGCTTTGTGACAGGCATTTTCTTGGGTACTGGGGACCCAGAAATGAGTAAGATACATTTCTAGTAATCAAAGAACTTACTGTCAAGTCTTACATGAAAAGTGTTGGTAGTTACCCAGAAATATACTGATTATTATGATAGTAACAGCCAACATTTATTAAGTTCCAGATATAGTGCCAGGAGATCTACCTGTATATATGATATTATGGTTTTCAGTTTATAAATCTGTACACCATGGGTAGAGAGATTACATAAGCTTCTCAAGATTACATTGCTATTGAATAATAGAATTGTGATTCTAATCTAGAAGTTTGATTCTAAATCTTAAGGACTTAAACGATGTTCTCTAATCTATGCCCTGTAGTTATACTGGTCTTTTTTGTTTTAGTAAAAAAAAAAATAAATAAATAAATAAATAAAATCACTGAGATTATGCTGTCATTTATAATTCTTTCATTTGACAAAAATATTCTGCATATATATTGGAAATTAGTGTTAAAATCTCCCTCCTCCCCCAAAAAAGTTAAAAAAGAATCCAGAAGTGTAGTGGAGCTTATATATAACTGAAAAGCATGTCTACGGTTAAATATTCTATTATCAATGCCCCCCTACTGACACAAATAGCATGGCTCCACTTAGATCATGCACTTCATGAGAAGACCAAGAGCTTTTTTTTGAATAGCTTTCAAAGTTTTCCATAGTACATGCACACACACACACTTAGACTTTATATATCATTTCTTTTCAAGTTCTACCAGTTAAAATGTAGAGCAGTTCTACACCAGCTATTCCTATGATTGAAGCCTGCAGAGTCGACTGTTGAGCCGCAAATCAGAGTCCTGTTTCAACAATGCCAGCTCAGCTAGACTCATTATCTTCTCTCTTTTGCTCATAGTGAGTCTACCATTTTTGAAAGTAACTCGTTGCCTTTGCATTTCTAATGAAACCCTTCTAAAATTTATACTTTAGCTTAACTTGCAGAAGCCTATTTTCAGGGTTTGAAAGTAATCACGTTATTGTATCTTCAGGAAGCCTCCTGTTTCCATTTTCCTTAGAAATTTTGTACACTGTGAGTTTCATCAAAAAGTGAACGAGACTATTTGGAAATAGATAAAAACAGGACTCAGTAATTTATTCCAAAAGAAAGGTATTTCTGTGCAATTATTTACATAAATGCTAACATTTAAAAAGCTTTTATAATATTTACAAGAATTATTAAACCCATCATTTTTTGTTAGGATGTTCCCAGCTAAGATTTTCTTTGAACACATGATTGCCTTTGAACTCTAGCTCCCAGAGCTTCACAGTCAAGCGAAGGCTAAAAGAAATAAATGAAAAGCCGTGGCCAAATTCAAAACCAGGATCATTCTGCATCCTGGCTTTCTTTGTTAAGAAAGATAAGTCAGAGAGCTGTGATGTACTTTTAAGCCATCAAAAAGGAAAAACTAGCCCAATTTTCCCCTTTGGTTTATGTATGTGTAAGCAATAACTAAATATGCAAGCAGTAAACTCTTTTTTTCAGAGGCGGCAGTTTATGGCCTTAGTATTAACCCAGATCTCTTCTCCTGATTAATAGCTGACATTAAGTCTAAATTCTATTTTAATAGATTCCTTTTGCAGGAGGATTACAATTGTGGGATTCCCATAAGGTGTAGACAAAACTGGGTATGAGATGGGGAGATGGTTTCACATAAATAAAAAAAAAAAACAGATGAAGATATTGTAAATGGTTGTAGTAGCAAATACCATTATAACATTTTGAGGAGAGGTTGGTAATATGTACAGCAGTGGCCAATCACTTCTGGAAATCAAATTCTTTGCTAAGATCACTTACTCTGTTTCATATCATATGTTCCTGGGGGAAGAATCTTCTACCTCTGGTTACTCATCTTCAACAGAATGATTTTATGTGAAGTGTAATTTTGGTCAGTGATCATGGTTACAAAAAAAAAAAAATCTATTCTAGGTTCTTTAAGCACAAAGGTTTTATTAGGTGGCACAAATAGCTCAGATATTATTGAAAGGGCAGAAGATGTAGACCCTGTTTTGACTTTTCAGAAACACGTTGCAAAACGACAGCATAGCTGGAGGGCCATAGAAAGTCGTGACTTTGCTATGATCCAGAAGAGCAGAGTCAGAGAGCTGCTGCCACAGCTGCCAAATCCAGAGTCACACATCTGCTATAATCTATATGAACAAAAATGGGTGTGTAACACCTGGTTTTTCCCCATGTAATTCATTCTCAACAATGTCTCATGCAAGAAGCATCTTGTCAGAGTAACCTAATCATACATAGAATCCTGGCTGCAATCGAATCTTCTAAGTGTAATTTTTAGCTTCCCAGCTTTTGCGTTTCAGAAACATCTACAAAGAAGATGGTTTGAATAAACATTATATGAGCTTATTCAGAGCATCAGCCACATCTGTCACAGGCTGACATGTTGTCATCTGTCTCATATAAACTGATATAAGTAAAGTCAAAGGAATATGCAACAGTATGTTGAAACTCGTGGAAATAACAGATTTCCTTTTCAAAATCACTTTGAACTGTGAAATATATTAGGCAAATTATTAATATTGAATTTATAACATTTGTTTTTATACCAATTGATAACACTGCATATTTTACAGAAATGGGGTAATCATTCTTATTTTTTGTAATGAGATTATATATCACTATATATTTAGACATTATGTGATGCCAATCTCTATGATAGTACTTTTAAGAGAGGAAATTATATATTGCAGAAAAACATTTTTTATCTTGCAAACATTATGAAAACCTCTATATAATATATCTCTATACATAGAGAAACCAAACATGGGTGAGTTATTTTTAAACATAGATAGCTATGTACCTTAATATAGTGAAGGAACCTATTCAGTTATCCTCTAGAAAGGGAGAATTCTGTCTCCTTTGTTCCTTTGTTTCTCTCTTTAACAAAAAAATATGAAAGATAATTTAAGGTTTGGGAAAGAGGAAAAAAAAAAAAGCATGGATCATTTTTTTCTCCGAGTGACACAAGTAGATAATTGTAGTCCCATTTCCTTTATAAATCTTCTTTAATTAAGTGAAAAGCTAGAAAGATCCAATATTCTAACAAAATTGTTGAACAAATACTTTTCACTTGAGTAGTCTTAGAATTTCAAATATATACAAGGTAAAATACAATAATGAATCCCCATTTACCCATTACCTGGCTTCAAGAATTATCAACACTCTGTGATGTTTTTTAAACTACATCTTCACCTATACCTCACCTCCAATGTCATTACTATTTTTATGGCTGTTTGAGGTTAAATTTACTACATTGAAATGCACAAACATTGACTACACATTTCTGACAAACTGTTTTTTTCTAAATGATTTCTAGTTTTGGCCTTTGTGCTTTAGCCTTGATCCTTCTTAAAATACTTTTTGTGTTTGTTAAGTGGTAGGGGTTGAAGTTAAATTTTGTTTTTTTATGGATACCCAGTTGTTTCAGCATCATTTGCTGAAAAGGTTTTCCTTGCTCCACTGGATTCCTTTGAAGTGTCTGTCAAAAGGCAATTATGGGTCTATTTCATAACTCTATTCTAAGAATTTGCCAAACTGCCTTATGGCCTGTTTTTGTATGACCCAAAAACTAATATTTAAAGTCCCCCCCCCAATAAAAAAAGCAGCAACAGGCATTGCAGATGTGAACCACAAAGCCTATAATATTTACTATCTGGCCCTTTACAAAGTTGACCAATCTTTAATCTAATCTGTTCAAATGATTTATTTGTCTAGTCCTTTGCCAATCTCTTAATTTCTGTAGCTTTATGGTACATATTAAAGTCAGATATATAAGGACTGCAGATTTAATATTCTTTTCTAAGAATTTTTTTTTTTTGTCTATTCTAGGTCATATGCATACCCATATAAATTTTTGAGTCAGTTTACTAATTTCTATAAAAATCTTGCTGAGATTACAATTGAGATTTTATTGAATCTATAAATAAATGGATTACATTGTCATTTTAACAATACTGAATTTTCCAAACCATGAACATATCTCATTTATATAGGTTTTCTTTACTTTATTTCAGCAACATTTTATATTTTTCAGTGTTGAAGTTCTAACAATTTTTTGTTACATATGTTTCTAAGTATATTTCTTGACTCCATTGTAAACAAAATTTTTATACTTTAATTTTCAAGTTTTTCTACTTATAATCTTTCCTTCATCTTATACTTTTGAATAGTTGCCTTGTGCTTTGAGACACAACAGTCTATCACCTAAAAATTGAGTGATGTGTTATGAAATGAATTTGTTTTATACTATATATTTTGCCTTTTCCCTTGTTTCATTTTCGACATGTAACTTGTTTTGTTTTTTCGTCCTATAATTGTGGCCTAAAATATGTGTCTTATTGTTCAAGGCATTATTATTTCACGAATCACCATGTCACCATTTATTAAACTAAACCACATATAATTTGTAGTAATTCGGCAACAGCAAATACCATACATTACATTTTCTCTTCTTTTTTTTTAAACTTGCCTTAACCTTAAAAAATTTACTGAATTTAACCTACATATGAATACATGCAAAAATCTTAACACATTTTTATAAAAAAACTATGTAACTTTGTAACCACCACCCATATCAGGAAGTAGCTAAAAGCCCTGCTCATGCTCCTTCTAAAATGGTCAGTCCTTCTGCTTCTACAAAGGTTAATTGCTATCCTGTCTTTTAACCACAGTTGTATTACATAAATGGAGTCATATTATGTGTATTCTCTGTGTCTGTCTTCTTTTGCTCAACACTGTGAGCTTTATATATGTTAAAGTGTATAACTCCACATTCACTTATTTGCTATATATAATTTGACTCTATGATTATAAAATGAATGTGTCCATTCTATTAGTAATGGATATTTAGGTTGTTTCTAGTTTAGGAAAAATATAAATAATGTTCCTACAAACATTCTTGTATAAGACTTTTGGTGTACATGCACACTCATTTCACTTGGGTACATAATGAGTGAATGGGATTAAAATGTATGTGTTATCAGATTTGCCTATGTTCAACTTTAGTACATAATGCCAAACTGTTTCTCAGAATAATTTTATAAATTTACACTCTCATTCATATTACAAAAGCAGGTTGTTCTTGTCAATACTTGCTATAGTCTTTTTAATGTTAGCCATTCTGATAGATTTTTGTAGTATATTATTGTGAACTTAACTTTCATTTCTGTGATTAAAAAATAGGCAGAATATCTTTTCATGTTTATCTATAATGTAGATATCCTCTTTTGTGACATGTCTAGTAAGGTCTTTTTTCCATTTTTTTTCAATTGCATTTTTTTCCTTTTTTTATCTTATTGAATTTTAATTCTTTATGCTCTGGACATAAGACTTTTATCAGTTATATGTGTCATCTCATACTCTATGGTTTGATTTTTCATTTTCATAATGCTATCTCTTGATAACATTGTCAACTGTTGATAAATTCTTAACTTTAATGCAGTGCAATTTATCTATCTTTCCCTTGGTTTAGTGATCTTTTTTTTTTTTTCTTTTCGGTTCAGGAAACTTACCTCTCCCAAGATCTTGAAAATATTCTCTTAATTTATGATCTTGAAGTGTTATTGTTTTATCTTTCACATTTATTTCTACAGTCTGACTGTGTTTTGTGCTTTTGTGAGGTAGCAGTCAAATTTCATTTATTTTAAATATCTGTATACAATTGACTCAGCATCATGAATCATTTATGAGTGACTCTCTTTCTAGACTTTCTGTTTTGTTCCAGTTGACTATTTGTCAGTCACTGCACCGATATCATATTGCTTTGATTACTGTAGCTTTAGAATACATGTCTATAGCTAATACTGCAGTTCTCCAATGTAGTTTGTTTTCTTCAAGCTTCAAGCTCTTAAATATACATGGTACTTTGAATTTTTTCATATAAATTTTAGAATTAAGTCTTCAATTTCTGCAAAAATTGCTGGGCTATTTATTGTATCACATGGAATATATTTATTAATTTGAGGACATTTTAACATCTTCAGAATATTGAGTTTTCTAATTCAATAATACGGCACATCTCTCCATTCTTAGATTTAGTTAATTTTTCTCGTGTTTTATTTATTTATTATATTTTTTGTTTATAAGTGATAAACATATTCTTTGTATTACTAGATATTTGGTGCTTTGGGATACTATTATGAATAATATCAGTTTTAGCATCTTATTTTTCTCTTTGTTGTTAAAATAAGGAGTTATTTCTTATGAGGCAACTTCTACTTGTATTTATGTGTTTATGGTTCTTATTGAAACACCAAAAATATAATTAACTTAAAATGTCCTTTTCCTGAATATACAATGACTTTATCTTTCTTGCCACAGATCTCTCATTCCCCCGCCCCCCGCCAAATTTCCTAATGATGTGTCCTTGTAAGGTAACGATCAACTTGCCATTATTCTGTAATTCTATAACACTGACACAGAAAAATTTTTAAGGGAAGCGACCAATTAGAGTTAAATTTACTTTTATACAAAGCAAGGCATTGGCATAATATATGGGTGAAGAGAATCTATAAAAGCTAGGAAACATCTGAGAATAAAAGGCACTTTAATATCATCCTATTTTTTACAAATGTGACTAGATGCATTTAACTTCTTAATTATCTATTATTTCAGATATACATGTCTTGCATTGAAAAATCATTGAATGCTTTTAAGCACCAAATTCTCATTAAGCTCAGTTGACTGTGTATAACCATTATGTTCACTAAAAACTATGAAAAATACATGATCTCTATAAAAATAAGTAAAGGGATTCAATTCATTTTTATTTGTGTAGAACACTCTGTTTCTCTCTTTCTCGCTATCTCTGTTTTGGTGATTTATTTTTCTGACAGATACCTGGAAGAAAGATGGACTCAAAGTCAATTTTGCTTGTTTTTGTCTAATCTTTGTCATGGGAATGAAAATTTGATAAGAATAAATAATTTTTGATTAATTTTCATTGCACAAGAATAACAATTATATTAGACTCTTACTGCAGCCTTATTGAGGGAACGGGAAGAGTACATATTATTCAGAATACCAATTTCTGATGCATATTTATAGTCTAATTGTATATTAACTGAAAATTTGATTTAACCATCTTTTATGATACATATGACATGATGGAAGTATATGTATCTTATAACTATCAATTGACAGTGAATTTGTAATGAAATAATTAAGGCTAGTACAGTGGAAAGCAAATAAATGAAAAAGAGAGCAGAAGGAGCTTTATTACTTGTTTGTTAGTGGAACAGGAATGTATTGTCCACCTTCATAATTTTCATCTTGAAGTTACTTGGTGAAAACAAACAAACAAACAAAAAACATTATGGTCAAATTAGGATCTATGCCACCTATTGGACTAGAGCATCCCTTCCTTCCTTTCTTTCTTCCTTCCTTTCTTCCTTTCTCCCTTCTCTCCTTCCATTTTCTTTTTTTTTTTTTCATCTTAGAACAAATATTAAGCCATTACGTAGAAGTGTAATACCAGGTGCCATGAGATGTACAAAAAGCATATTTTAGAACAGCTCTGCCCATTAAAATTGAGTAACTTAGAAATTGAAATAATGTGTGCATTAATAGCTACAGTTTTGTATATAAAAAGAACATTAATAATTGTGTTGATTGGTCATTTATGTTCTCTTCAAGGAAGTGAAGGAGGTCTTAATAGTGAGAAAATGAGGCAAAGCTTGATGGAGAAAGGTACAAATTTGTGGATCACAATCGATGGATAGAATAGTGTTCCAAATTCTTAAAATAAGAAAATGTAGATTAGTTTTTAAAGATAACATGAAGACCCTTCAGTATTATTGTAAAAGTTTGTGAATGGACACTTATGTGAAATAAATAAAGTTTGAAAATTAAGTTGATAGTGGGTGCAGTTTTTTTTTTACAGGAGAGTAAAATACTCTCCTGTAACTATCTCCTAGAGTTCATCTCCATATCTGGTATTCTTATTATGTATTCCATCTGTTTAATCCTTACTGTTTCACTAATTTTCACGATGACCATTAAGTCTTCTGAATCTCTCACCCTGCAAAAATTTGGCAAATTCTAAGATCTCAATAATATAATATTTTACCAGAAATATCCTGAGAAAGAAAATTTCACCAATCAGCACAGCAGTTCAAATGAAAGTCATGTTAATTTCTATAACAAGGGAGATTGTTATATTGCCCCATTCGATAACTTTATATGTTGACTACTTTTACTTGGAAATTGTCCAGATTTCATAGTTCTAGTTTGATTAGAGTAGCATTTACTCATGACTTGCATGAAGTGAAGATGATTTCATGTATATTTTAAATATACAGACTAGGCTTGCAGAATTTCTGAATCTAAATACAGAATTTAAATATTATATTAAGACTTTCAATAACATATTGATGATAAAACATTATGATGTACTTAGTTGTACTCTGGCTGGATTAGAAGCTTTCTCATTTTGCAAAATTGCAAGTTTTTGATAGATACCAAATTATATTTTATAAGGATACAGGAATAAAAGATATGACTTAGTATTTGTATTTTTTAAAAAGTCAGTTTGGGGAAGATGTGAGATTACAGACCTAGAGAAGAGTAGAATTTTTATAAAGTGGCTAAGTTCACAGAGAAAAATTATTATCTTTATTTTCACCCTGCTATGTTTCCCCTTTTACACAGTTAAGATAACATTTCTACCTAGTCAAAACATTTAAGGTAACAGTGAGATTAGCAACATATCTATGAATATTCACTATTATGTTGATGATGTAAGAACTCCATCATGTTTTTTTTTTTCATGTCCTTCTCAGTCATATTGTCATATGTGCTGATATTCACATCTCATAATGTTTTTGTTATTATAAAAAGAAGTTTGTTTAGGTTTCTTCATTGTCAAATCCTTTCTCTCTCTCTCTCTTTCTCTCTCTCTGTTTCTTCTCCCCATATTGTGTGTGTTTGTCTCTGTGTGTATGTGAGTTTGTATATATATCAGCTGTAACACATATATTCTCATAATGTGGTATACTTGAAACATTTGTTGTAGAGGTATAGGTTTAGGCTTAGATAGAAAGAATTTAGAGCTGTCGACTTTAGAGTTTTTCATTATTGGATTTGAAGTTGAAGCAGAACAGTTTTAAAAATAAAATGGAATAGAATTAAAGCTATGAGGTCTACAGTTCTAGTGATGAACTCTGAGATTACAGTGATAGTGATGAGGTTCATCTATTCCTCAAATGTTAAGAGGAGACGCATGAGAAAAATATGTAGAATTTAAGAGTAAAGAGGAGTGATTATCTTGGAATATCCCCAAAACAAGTGAGAGAGAATCATTTACCATGTACAATTAGTTCTCAACATCTGTTTTATAGTCTTCTAGTCCTTTGTTGTATTGGAATCATCATTCAAGCAAAATATGCTTAGCCTTAGGGTAAGGAACCTAAATTATGTATAATGTGAGTTGCATCTTTTACTTGAGTAGCATCTTTTACTTACTACTTCCTGAATCCTGTGTGTTCCTCCTGTAAATAAAATGACAGTTTGGTTTAGTATGTACTTCTCTCAGTCATCTTATCGATTTTTTTTCTCATCGAGTTATTAGTGGATGCATAACATTATATAAATGAAATTTCAAAGAAAATAACTGAATATACATATAGACAGCTTCAAGCTTAATGTATATTACAAAAAAAAAGTAGTGTTTTATAATTATTTTGTAAATATTAAAATATTTCCTTGGGAGTACATAAACATAAGTATACCTTAGTTACAGTGAGAGTCCTATAGAAGATGCAGAAGTACCACATAGAATGACTTAGTTCTGAGAATGAACAACACACGGTCTGAAACACTTTTAGGACCTCTTCTCTCATCTCCACTACTTAGTTCTCTCATATCTGTACTATTACACACAGCTGTACATAAAACCTTTTGTTTCCTTTCCTGTAAAACAAGTTTCTTTAAAGGCAGGAGCCTAAACTTTAACTGCAGCCACATGAAAAGGAGCTGACTTTTATTTCTGGGACTCAAGTTCATAATTCTAAGACAGAGCTTTTTGGTTGCTAACTCTGGGCCAGATGTCCAGATGATTCTATGAATATTGGATTAAAGCTGTATATAATAGTATAATGGCTGTTCCTGGACAACTATAAATACATGGGAAAGTAGTATTACTCATTGTTAAATTTATCCGATTGTTAAATTCTACATTCCAAACAGAAAAGGCTATTTGTGCATATAAATGTTTCTAATGGCACATGTTCATTTTTCTGAAAACAGAAAAGTATTTTTCAGATAAGTATTTTTCCTCCATACTTGGGTCTCTCTTATACACACACACTTACACATACCACACATGCATACACACATTTATAAATGCCTTTTGATTTACATAAGCAAGAATTTCTCTTCAGTCTGAACCTAGGAGTAAAATCGTTGGGTCAGAGAGAGAGAGAATAGGTTTTAGTAACTGTTTCTTGATGTCGGTGGAGCTCAGATTGGGAGGACGTTATTTTACAGAGACCTTTGGAGAGATAGAAGGCACACCTTGCAATACTTAGTCATCATTCTCAGAGCAGGTGAAAAAATGAGATGACTTTGACATAGCAGTATTTGAAAAGGTCTTTTAATTGCTTTGTTCTTAATTTTGCTTTTTTGAAAAGGCTAATTACATATCTGCTGTCATAGCCACAAGAACAACAATAAAACAAGAAGCAATGCACATCCCTGATTGCATTCATGTATTTATTTATACCACACTTGTTCATGATAATTTTTAAATGTATAAAATATTATGTAATAGCACAAATGAAAACTGAGGTGAATGAAGAAAATAAAGATGAGGATGAAGTGGGGTAATACTTGAGGCTAAAAAAATGCATGTTGTGATAATGTATCCACCCATTAGTGTTGAGATATGGTTCTAAATCTATTTTCTGAAAGCCAGTAAAAAAGAGAAATATTTCCAGCCACAAATTTCAAAATGTCTATGAGTTTTAAATAAATCCATTATTTAAGAGAACTACAATTCTGAATGAATCATACTGGAATTCATACAGGAGACAAAAAACAAAAACAAAAATAAAAACAAAAAACTACTGGGGAAGTATAGGTATGTATGCTGTATATGGTACGTTAAGTTAAACAGAGTGGTTACGGTAGGCTTCACTGAGAAAGTGATTTTGGAGCACAAACCAGAAGGTGATAATGAAGCAAGTATTGTATCTTTTGGGGAAAGGGGAGTCTAGAAAGTATACGCAAGGAAAAGGCAATATGTTGGGAGTGTGCCTGATGTATTGGAGAAATAGTTTGTAGGTTAGTTAGTGGCTAAATGGACAAAATTAAGCCCGGCGATTTAGAAAAATTTAAGGATTTAGCTTTTACTTTCAGAGATTTGGATCTACTAGAGTTTTAAGCTTACTTATTTTTAAAAGGATTGTCAAAACTATGTTGATCTTTACAATTTATATTTTATTTACTTCAAAAGAACAAACCATTACAAAATGGGCCACACAATAAAGTAGATTTGGTTAGAGCCGAGAGAAATGATTTCCTAAGGTGGAGTGCATCCCACTGTGGCTGGCCAAATTAATTTGGTCCAGATTAGGTTATATGCAATTTATTCTTTAGGAAGATGAGCCTATAGACTTCTGAGTCCATTGCCCTCTTCAGGAGTAAGTCTAACACTCAGCCAAATGAGGATCCTCGGTGACATCCACTGGAGAACAAAGAGTCTGTTTTAGTGAAGCCTATAATTCTCTACTAAGTTTAAAATAGATAACAGCACTATCGGAATAGTATATATTCTTATAAAAAACTAATCAGGTATTTGATATTTATACATTTATAAGATTTTTGTGAGTTTCTCATGAATTCAAAACAAAACTAACAATATTTTCATCATTTTTATATTAAAAAATGTGTATTTTCAAAGTAATAGCAAGATATAGGACAAGGAGATTTAAATTGTGAAGTAGTAAACCTATAATTTGGTTTTGGATATGCTTTTATTAGTTACTTCACCTTGGTCAGGTTATTTTAATGCTTAGGATAGAGAGATGTGGAGATACCAGAGGATTGGCTTTATTTTATATATGTGTGTGCGTGTGTGTGTCTGTCTGTGTGTAATTATATATATATATATATATATATATATATATATATAATATATATATACACACACATTATATATATATATATATAAAATGAAGGGATGGCAGGTTATCTTCTAGTTCCAAAATGCTGTGATTCTATTTTTAGTTGGATAAATTATATGTAAACAAAATGAACATTACGTCTACCCAACATAATATATATGCATTTACTTAATACTTTATTCACAACAGAATACAGGCACTAGCAACTGTCTAAATGTGAAGATATTTATGTCAAATTCTAAGGGAAAAAATTAAGAATAGAATAATTTAAAAAATTATTCTTCAAGTTTTATACTTTTATGTCTATATTATGCTTTATGTATCACCAATTATACATGCTGAAATAAAAATACTAAGTAAATAAAACATATATTATTTAAGTAAAATGAGTGAAGTACACTTGAACAAAGCTGCCTATTTTGTAATGATTTATTCTTTTGAAGTAAATAAAACATAAATTGTAAAGATCAACATAGTTTTGCCAAGCAATATGCTTTTAACGTTTGTAAATTTTTGTTTAACTACTGATGACTAGATTGGTATCATTTTTCATCTTTACAAATATCACATGTGGTTAATATATCCATAACATTCAAACACAGCCCAATCAAAATTTGTATTTTTTTATGAAGTTGCTGGCCATACATATAATTCTTCCCTTATAAGAGTTTACCAACTAGTTATTTATATTTAGTATGAACATATGCTTAGCCGAAATGTATAGTTTATAGAATTATAAATCAAGAAGTGTGAAAAAGCAAAGTAAAATGACTGCTTCCAGGAAAGTCCTGATATTTTGGTAAAGATTTGAGCATGAGAAGAGTTTTGTTCATCTTATGAATTTCGGAATTTAAATTTAACTCAATAACAACTATATAATGGCCATACTTACTGTTGAACCTCACTGTAAAACTACATATCAGCTACATATTTACTTTTTTTAAATTTGTTTTAATCAAATAATGAGCATTTGAGAGCTTTGTTTATGGTTTAGTTTGCAGAGAGTAATATGCAAGAGAAAGCAATGATACTTCTGGCTAAATGTTATAGCTGAAATTCTCCTAGTTGACTAAAACTGGGGGAAGATTGTTGCAAGAAATGTTATGCAATCTATATTGGTTATGCACATTTGAATAATTAATTGTTTTATAGCAACAAGTTGTGGGTCCTGTGTACAGAGTGATTTTCTTTATGATTATGTTTGGAATGAATCCAAACAGTCAACTACTCTCTCTCTCCCTATAGAATTCATCCTTTCAGCTTCACTGAATTGGGTTAATTAGAAAGGCAGTGGACCTCCTCTCCCCACTGCCACCTCCATAGATTTTTAGAAGGTATTTCATTGGTGTTATAACTACCTATTTAAAGAAGCAGATAACTTTTGCAGAAAAAATAATATATATATAATTATGACTTATACCATATATTTGTTCCTATTTTATGTGTGTGTGTATCTGTGTGTGTATGCAAACATGCAAATATGTTCATAGCTCCTTATAGAACTAAACATGTGCTGGGTATGAGTAAAAAGTGTTCAATCTAAAGATTATTACTGGTATAAATTTGACTAGATTGAAAAAGACCTTTTTCTTTCCATCAAGTCTACTTTGAGATTCTATGAAAAAAATCAAAATTATCTAAGGTTAGAAAGTGGAAAGAGTGGGTATCACTCTCTAGTGATAGCAGGCCTGGATGGATTGCCTATCAGTTGACATGTACTATAGGAAAACATGGCTATTTGACACAAAGGCTTTTCTTTACAATTCTATTTGGAGCAAGAATACTTTCACTACCTTATAACTTCCTAGAATGATTCTTTTTTGATTCAAATTTTTTGAGTTCATGTAAATTTTTCTAGATAGCTTGTATTAACCAAACATGAAAACACTAGCTTTGTGACATGAGCAGTAGACCTGATTTGTAAAGACTATTGGAACACAAAATAAGTCATTTTGCTTTAGCTTCAAATGTTTTCTCTTTCACAAATGGAGTTAATATCATCAACAACAATATCTATAATTCACATATTCCAAGTCCTTATTCTATACCAGGGACTTCAATCAGTACCTCACACGAGATATCTCATTTAGTCATCAGAGCAACCCAACAGGCTCTTCTTTGATGCAAATTACCTTATACACATCAGTAAGTAAGAATGAAATTGGTATAATGAGGAAATTTTATTGATTCATAAGTTACTTTACAATGTATTTGTTTTGAAATATTCTGCATATGCTTTTCTCATAATTAAAAAGAAAAGCAGCTATGTAAGTCTTCAGAAAAAGCTAAAAATGCAGTGCCTTTAGTACAAATGAGTCTACTTTATTAGCTATGATTGATAACATGTTAATCTGGAAAAGCTGTGGGTACAGATGAAGGAGATGCAATTATTTCTCTGAATTAAAACAATAGATTAATAAAGAAGGCTAAATACTAGATCAGATTTTCAGTTTTGATGAAAAGGCATCTATTTAGAAGTAAATGGACCTCAATACCTACTTCTTGAAGAAGCAAGCACAAACCCCAATACTTTTAGTTTTTGTAGTTTTGTTAGTGCTCTGGATACAAGAACACATGTTGTTCTTTTTTGTTCATTTGTTTGTTTGCTTTCGGTAACATACATAGGGTGTTATCGTGGAAACACCAGCTCTATTGTGGTATAGAGTTTGTAGAAGCAGGAAATTAAAAGTGACTGGGGTTAAGTTATTTATCTACTTACACGTAGCTGGTAAATGGGGGATCCAGGATTGGGTTCTAAGTCTGTCAATTTCAGGGCCAGTTCTCTTAACTTCTATGGGTATCAAACTATGTTTAATTCCTTTTTCCTGACTGTGACCATTTATATAGATAAAGGAAATTTTTATGTAGGGCAATCCCATCCTATGCACCACCTATTCTACAAGACAGTTCTCTTCAAGGCGAATACCTGTTGAGGAATCGATCCCTTTATTTTCATGAAAAAATATCTCTTCACTTTTAGTAATATTCTTTGTTCTGCTAATCAGTCTGATAATAATAAAATCATCCAGCTTTCTTACTAATGTCGCATAGTATATCTTATCCTTTTATTTTTAATGTATCTGTGTATTTATATTTAAAATAAAGTCAGGGGCGGGAATGGATATTGAATATTACATGGAAGAGGTTAAACAAAAGGCTTTACTGGAGAAAGAGGAAGCTCACAAAACAAGAGAGGAGGCAAAGGGACCATAATCTCCCAGATATTCTGCTGGACAGCTACTTACCAGCATTGTCTCAGAACACCAGCTGCCCAGATATGGAAATCCTTGGTCCTGCGGGAAGATAAAGTCCCCACTGCTGGGATGGAAATAGAGGGCAGAGCTTGTGGCTCAAAGCTAACCTCACTTTGGGTGTCTCCTGTTCCATTGGGAGGAGTGTGGAAGACAGTGTTGTTTAGGCAAGCCAGAGTGAACACCTATGTCCTTCTTTTTCTTCTTTTTTTTTTGAAAAATATTGCTCTCTACATTGTCTTTTTTAATTGTGCTCTCCTCTCTCTCCTCTCCAAACTTTTGGTCTAAAGTAACACATGAAAATGTTGAGAGATTTTTGGCAATGTGAATGGAGGATTTTGGCAGTGTTTTAGTTTCTTTGTTTTAGTAGTGGTTAAAATAACTATTACAACTTTCTCTGGTTATAATGCAAGTGCATTATAAAGAAGAGCACATTACTCCTTTTCCTTTGTGTATCTGTGTGCTGTGTATGTGTTCTATAAAAAAAACCTATTATTGCTGTTATGCACCATTAAATAAAGGCATAAACATTGTTAGTTAACCTACCGTGATAGATTTATTTTTTTATTGATCAGAAAATAGAATGCCATTTAATTTCTTAATTACATATTGAAATACAGATCAAATTATTGTTCAAAGGTTAGTTGTGTGAAGTATTTATAAACGAATGTATATAATTACATATTGAAATACAGATCAAATTATTGTTCAAAGGTTAGTTGTGTGAAGTATTTATAAACGAATGTATATTAGGCCTTAAACATATTCGTAAGTCAGAAAATGCCATCATTATCTTATCTGCACATTTGGGTGTATTATTTGTATGTTAACCATTTTCCATTTCAGTTAAAAAAAAAGATAGAAAGATAAGTTTAACTTAATATTTGCATATATTTGTACTAGTATGTGAAAAGTAGAAGATAAAAATCTGCCATTTAGAAAAGTATGTGTAGATAAGAGTATGTGCATTTAAACATTATTTAGATTTATTGTAACAAATAATGGTTCAACATTCCCTAGGTAGACAAAGCTGATTAGTAATAATATGTTAAAGAAATAGTATAGATGATGATGATGATGATGATGATGATGATGATGATGATGATGATTAATTTACTTGGAAAATCATCCAAGGAGACCCCCCTTTTATTTGTAAATATGCAGTGATATAACATTTAGACCAATTTTGTGCCTTGAAAAAATGCAGCAGATACATTTTGCATGACTATTTTTCAAGGTAGATTCATATTTATGGATTATGTATATATATTCTTGTATGCTATCCTAAGGCAATGAATTCTCTAGATATATGCCATTTATCTTAATGCCTCTAGGAGGGTAGATTTTTATTTGCATAGCCACATCTCTCTTATATGCCATAAGTTTAGTAAAATGGATCAGCTGCATACCATGGCCCTAAGCTATAATGCATTTTGTTTGGCAAAGGGACTATAGCTCTATGGGGGAAAAAGTGGGATCTGAGTTTCATCAGTTCTATTTTCATGTAAAATTCATGGAATCTTTTACAGAGTAAGAAAGATTAGAGGTGTACTCTCTTTCAACACTTATTCAACAAGTGTCTACAATTTAGCCCACTGAAAATAATAAGAAATCAAACAATGGAATGTTACTTTAGAACAATGTGTTGTTCTAGTCGAGTACTCCAGACATGTCTTAAAGAAGAATGACTTCTATTGTATGTCTGCACGTTAGTTTTGTCTTTCACATTAAGATTTATGTTTTATGGATTTGCTCTGAGATAAAAGAAAAAAGAAGCAATTCTCACCATGAGAGACTCTGCTACTTCTTTTACCTCTTCCTTTCTCTTATTTTTGGGATATCTCTTTTTCATATCAGAAGTCTTACTGAGTGAACTGAAGTATCAGCCTCTGTTAATACAGGCATTTTCTTTTGGTAAGGATAAATATCAGTGATAACTCTTGTGAGAAATGTTGGACAGGGAGGGGAACAGATTCCTATTCTTAAAGGGAAACAAGAAATAGATGACAAAACCAAGTGTTTGAATCTCTGCCTCCCAGTTTCATCTCTCAACAATATTTATAAATAACATAATAAAGGTATTTTTGCCTTTTTTCAAATAAGACCTGTTTTTCTATCATGTCAGATACAAACTTGAATATTTTCTGCTTTAAAACAGGTTTGCCAGTCAACTAGGGTTTACGCATATTATCTTTGTTAAAGGATGTATACAAGTAGAATATGTTTTCAAATAACTTTCTTTGGTTTGCAGGTACAATTTTGGTGGATAACATGCTGATCAAAGGGACTGCTGGAGGACCAGACCCCACCATAGAACTTTCTTTAAAGGACAACGTGGATTACTGGGTGCTGTTGGATCCTGTTAAGCAAATGCTTTTCCTGAACAGTACAGGCAGAGTTCTGGACAGAGATGTTAGTGATTTTTTTGTTTGTCTCTGTGTTAATAACTTTATTATAATCTAAATATCTTCATGTGTTTGCTGATATGAATCAACTTTTCTTAATATAATTTGAGTTTATTTTATGTGTTTATCAACAAAAACATTTTTTTTTTTTAACTCCTTGAAAGAAGAAAAAGGAAGAGACCATCTGCCTCTGAGAGATTCAGTATTTCTCCCTTCTTTTAACATCCTGGAAACTTGTCAGATTTCTGAAACAAGGAGAGAATAGCGTACTCAAAATAAAGGAGTGGTAACCATAGAAAAATAAGATAAACAAGGTGATAATCCATGGCAAGGTGTGAACACGAAACTAGGTGTTGACTTAAGAACAAAGAGTTTAGTGGGAAGGAATACAAACAGGTAGCTGCTCTTTCAAGCAGTAAGCGTTAGTTTAGGGATGAGTTTGTGGTAATGTGCTTACAGAACTGTAAAAAATGCTAAAAGAAGGTGAATAGAAGTTTCCTGACAATGTCCCAGTCCAGTTGTTCTCAGGCAGCATGAGCTAAGTGTTTTGTTATTCAGAATAGCTCAATTACCAAATTCATTGAATGTCTCATTTCTGAACAAGCTTAAAAACTTGAGTAGATTTATTTTGATGTAACTTTATTCTCATTTATTTGCAATTCAATCTTGAGTGCAGAGATGAGTGTGTGTGTGGTGGGGAGTTGCTTAATAACTAGTAATTGTACCTCCTGTACATGGGAAAACACAAAGAGTACATCTAAATGTGTGTACTCTCAAATTTCTAGTTTATGAAATCCAAATGTCAGATGTTCAGTTTAGTGACTCTGAATCTTCTCACTACCTTGCTCAGGATTTATGATCCACTTTATCATATAGTGTAAAATAGATGATTCCTAATCAATTTCACATTTAAAATGTAGAGTCTTTAAGAGCTTTGTGGTGAGGTGGGCAGTACATCAGACTTTCCCACCAATATGGGCTGTATTTGTACACTGGGGAGGCCCATAATTCAGTTGAGCAGTAGTGGCAGATGTGAAACATGGGTAGCAGCAGAGAATAGAAATGAGACTATTGGGCTCAACTTAGAGAAAAAAAAAAGTCATCTTGGATGTTGTCCCCACCACTGCACCCCCACTCACTATGTCCTTTCATCACGCAACAGTCTTTACACCCCACAGTTTACAATTATGCAGTTATGGCTGGGTAGCTAAGAAGGTATAAGATGAAATAAAGACAGCTGCTATCTTTGCATTTATATTATCTTAATTTATCTTATCATAAATCTTACTTTTATGAAAGCAATCTAGATAATAGCCACATTGACAAGCTGCAAGATCCTCTCTGCTCACCACCCTGCCAGATGCATTACTCATAAGCATCCTTTACTGGCCCTAATTAGGGACATTCATATCTAAGTCATATGAATTTTATAATGTAACACGTTAGAAGAATTATATAATATTTACCTATTTTAGACTGTCATTTTATATTTTGTTTCCTTTTTTTAAAAAAAATTACCTTATAGTTGATTATAATAATGTACTGGTTTACTAGTAAATTACTTTCTTTTTGGAACCTTTTTGTTTTCTTCATTTGATTATAAAGCGCAAGTTCTACGTCTGAATTATGAGTCGAGAGGAAGAATGTGCTTCAGCATAAATGAATGGTGTTCCATCTATTCAGCCTATAAAATTGTTTTAATTTTAATTACTTGTCAAAAATTATCTTAACTCAGCACCTATCTGTTTTATGTGAAGTACAGACCATTGCTAGTAGAAAAGTAGCGTGGTAAGTCAATGCTTTTAACCCAAATCTAATCACTACTGGAAATTATGGATTCATTTAATTGTAAAACAATATAAGCTTGGAGTAAACATATCAGAAAAAGAACTCAAGTCAGTGGGTGAAGAGTGTTAAATATATAAATATCATAGACAAGAAAAATGATTTGATTTTAGCAAAATTGTAAATTTACCCAGGGCTGAGAAAACTACATGGCCTTGGGCCATATAGTCTCTAATCTCTACTTTTGTCTGTGCATGTGCTGTATTTTTCTCTCTGCAGATTAGATTTCTGTGTACACATAATTTTGCTCCCTTACTTTTTTGGTTTGCACTTGGCTTTGGCTCTTATTAATGTTCACTTCACTCCAGCTCCCAGTAAGCTTCAATGCAATGCCTGCTACAGACTGACCATTGTCACTGTGCTTTTTCTAATTAGTGAGAGAGAGCATCTAAATAGTCACTGACTTAATTGAATTATAGCTAGAGAAATGGGGATGAGGTCATATGGTAAATGTGTGTTCAAATATACCTACCCTTTCAGCAGCAGTTAGGAGCAGTGCATTTTCCAGAGAAGACATTCCAAATCATGTTTTCTATACTTTGTTCATTGAGGCCATAAACTATCTCTTAATGGAAACATGTGAACAATTATGGATACATAAAACTAAAAAAAAATGTAATATAAATAAATATTTTTTAAGATTAAATATTAAAAAATAAGCTAATAAACTAATGATCATGAAAATTTCTGAGGACAAAAATAAACAGAAAAATTCCCAAGCCCCCAATATTTATATTTTATTAAAAAACTTTTGCATGACTTTGTATAAATATAAGCTTCACAAAGAACTTGGACTCCTCTGCCCAGGAGAATATCTATTTAACTACTGTTTCATACTTTTATCTCCACTGGGCATCTTGCATTTGCATCCATCAGCATAACTCCAGTACAAGCCCTCTTAGTTCTCACTTGTACTTCAGGATAGTCTTCTAATAGTTCTCTTCATCGTATTTCATGATTCAAACTGTTCTAGATTTAGTGCCCCAAACAGAGTTCTGACCTTGTCAGTAGATGACTTTTCCTTGCAAACTGGCTTATCTGGATCTTGGGGTTTCCTAGATTCAAGCTGCTACCTCTCTCACTTCCTTTTATTTAGAAACACATAGATTAATATAGGAGAACTAAACTAATCTCTGTTCTCTTAAACAACATCTATTTTTTTTTTTTTAATCATGACTTCTCTAATGCTCTTTTGGGTCTACATTTTAAAATTACCTTTATTCATTGCCATCAGTTGAATGTTATCGACTATCAAGATGTCTCAGATGCTACTTTATACATTAAATATTTCCTGATGGTAACATTGGCATGTAATTTCTTACTTTAAACTCCAGAGCCTCCAAAACTCCTTTTGACTTGCGTTTAGTGATTTATGTTTATCTTGTATCAATTTTACAGGGTTTGCTTAGTGCACAAGGACTATGTCATATTAATCCCAATCCAAATTGAACTATGTGTATAATAAGCATAATTAAATAAACTAAATGTCCTTACTGTGAAAAATCTACAAATTTATCTAAATATTATGTAACCTCATTATATTTTTAAATCCGTACTTTCTTCTGTAGGCAAATTCTATAAATATACATTCATTGCGTAAGTTTAATTTGTGAAAGACACTCATAATTCTGGCCAGCCATTTCCTATGTTTGTTTCATTATTTAAAAATAATTTCTACAGCATAGTGTGCCTTATTTCCTTTTACTGTCTTCCAGTTTATTTGTGAAGTAATGAAGATTTTTCATTTTGTAAAGGTAGAAATTACATGGAAGGAAAATCATGGCAAAAATCTTTCATTCCTATGAGGATTAAATAAACTTTACCTTTGCTTTATGAAAAAATAAAATCGATTCTTATACAGGTTTGCTAAAAATGTATCCCTCCGAATCATTTAGCCCTTCAAATAACATGGTTTCTAGAAAAACTCAATTCCCCTTAGACTGAGGATGTGTACTATAATCAACACCAAAACATCAATAAATTTGCTATTAAAAACTTAAATTTTTATGTGGAATTCTAAGTGATTTTTCTGAAAAGCTCAACACAATTTGTTATTTTTGTCTTTTTTCAAATTACAAAATACATACATATTTGTTGGAAAATTGTCTACCCCTACTTTTTGCTCTCAACTATACTTTTCAAAGATAACCTCTTTCAATATACCATTCCTGCACTTTATCAATGCATATCAAAACCTATACACACATATATACTACGATACAGATATGCAAATATACATTCAGATTATTACGCTACTCATTTTTAAATTCAGAGAATAGTTTGCATGTCTAGGAATATATGAAATGTGGTTGTTTTAAATAATTACCAAAACAATTTATACAGTTTTTTCTTCTTTGTTTTATGAATGAAGCACTTAAGAGAATTAGAGAAGATAAAATTGCCATGACTTATTTTTGCCAGCAGTTATGAAAGATAAAACAACATTTTTCTAACGGATTTCTAAACATTTTAAAGGCCCTAAACTCTCCCTAACCGACTTAGTAGAACTGTACTTGATATATTTATGACCTTCTTATACAGCAGAATAGAATCTATTCTAACATGAGATTACAATGTATGTTATATATTAGCTACAGGGAATTCTTGCCTTCAATGTGAACCATTATGGTTGGAATTTATTGCAAGCTGAGTTCTATCTGTACTACTAACAGTTGCATAGAGAGCTAAAGTTGAGAGTGACAAGAGTTCCAGATGACCTGGTTATATCTAATTTATGGGCACTTAGCAGGAATAAGTGGGCTCAGTGCATAGTGCATCTGATCCTCTATTTGCAAAGACTGTGACCTTTCTGTCCTAGTGCTACTACTCAATATAGAATTAGAAGTTGAGATGAAATGGTTTTATAGGTCTCTCTTGCAATATTTAGAAGACATATAACTTTAAAACATGATTCACCTGATTGTCTTGAGAAGGTGTGCCAAGGGCTAATAGTACAAATATTTATTCTGTTTTTTACTTTACAAATGAAATAGGCAGGACTTTCCTTAAATGTCTATTAAAGCAAACACTTTAAAACTCATAGTAAAGATGGAGGTCATCTAATTAAAATTCTTTCCAAAAAACTTCTAAGACCTAGTCTTGTTAAGTGATCTTTTAGACTCAAGCTTGTATATTTTTAGTGACAGAGCTTGCTTTATAAGATAGTCTATTCTATTCTGCACAGATTTAGATTAATGGAAAATCTCTACTTATATTGAAAACATAGGCTATGTAATACTTTATATTAATTGATCTTATTTCTGCTCTATGGAACTGCAACACTGAAAGTTTGCTAGATCTTTTCACAACAACCATTCAGATGTCTGACAAATCTTATGTTTTTAAGTTTAAACATCCTCAAATTTTGCCACATATTTTAATGTGTTATCTTACTCATCCAAAAAAATGGGCCTTATTAAATCCACCTATTTCTGCATCTAGTATTATTAATGAATATGAAGTTTGTATTATTGTTCCAGCAGCCCATTTATAGTGTTGGCATATAAACTCATCTTTCTCTCATCAGAATTACACAATTTTCACATTGATATTTGTAGCCATTTATTATATTTAGGTAAGTTTTTTCTAATATAAATAAAGTGATTGAAATTTATTATTATGATGGTATATCATTTTTACAATACTTATTTTTACAATAAGTTATTTTGACTTATTAACATGATTTGAACCTTGTCTTTTGTCATTAAATGTATTATATATCCTTCTGAGTTTTATGACATTCACAGATTTTATACGCATAACTTTAACGCCTTCATTTATGTTAGTGATTTAAAGTGGAATGGAATAGATATTAGAACACAGAGCTATATAGCACGTCACTGGAGACCTTCCTCCATTTTTTCCAAGTACAATTATTCAGACAGATACAAATCAATTCAACTACCTTCTTTATTGGCTGTATAAATATCTTGAGATTAAATAGGTTTTGCTTTAGGTTAGATATAGTTTCTACAACATTCTTCTCATTTAGAAATGTGGCATGTGACATTTTTAATGAACATATCCTAGCTTCTGGTAATCATTGCTATATCTTTAAATTGGTTTTAATTCATGTATTTGATAATTTAATATCTAAGATTATAAATTTGTATTTTGTAGATTGTACATTTTTCACTTTTTTGGAAATTTAGCTTTTTGTAAATTAAAAAAAAAAAATGTTTTACATCCATTAAATGTTAATATGTGCCTAACAGAATAATCTCATTTAACTTACAATCATATCAGTGTTTATTATTACCCCGTTTGTAGAGACAAGCAAACTAAACACAGAGAGATTTTACACCCAGATCATACAGTTAATAGGTTATGGAACTGAGTTTGGAAGCAAAGCAGTTTGACTTGGGTAGTACATGGTCATCTGTCCTAGGCACAGTGATAGTTACTGGGTAAAGATATTTAATTATGACCAAAGCAATACCCCATGTTTTATGGAGCTTCCAGTCTACTGAAGGGAGACAAACTAGAATAAATATATGAAATGTGTAATATGCCAAGCGGTGGATGAGAAATGAAATAAAAAAAAAAATAGTGAAGAGTGAGGTTGAAAGGAGAGAGCAGGCTGGGAACATGGTATTTTAGATGGGGTAGTAAGAACAGTTTGTTCTGATAAAATGATATATTTAGAGGGAAAATTTTATAAGCTTGGAAAAGATTTTAAAAATTACAGAGATATATACTTTGACTCTAGAGTCAAAGAGATGTCGGTGAGCAGCCCAATTCTGCAAGCTCTTAGCTATATGACCTGAGTAGATAAGTGAGTTTCCCTTTGATGACACTATTCTCCAACTAATTTATTGTAAAAAATAATTATGCAACTTAGCACATATTTGTGTGTACAATGGTTATTAAATTATCATTTATAATGACAAATATTGACAACATAGAACATGTTTTACTTAGGTAAATTATGCTATAGACTTATAATGGAGTGAGCACTGTTAAATCATATAATGTAATAGATAATTGTATATACAAAAATGTTATAGTAAATCTATATTTGCAAACATGGGATGATATTCATTTTGACTCTGGTAGTACACAATCGTCTGTCTTAGGCACAGTGCTAGTTACTGGTAAAGAAATTTAGTCATGACCAAATTGTGTGTGTGTGTGTGTGTGTATAATAGGTGTATATGATGAAGGGAGAGATTAGCAAAATAAGCATTTAAACGTATAAAATGAGTAAGTTTCATTGGATCGTGAATTGATTCTCTTCTTTTGCTAATCAGTATTTTAATTTTTATTAGCTATCAACATGTAATATTTTAGCAAAAATAAAAATGAACACAAATGTTATACAATCCTTTCCCAAGAATTTTTTTAACATTGTTTTTATAAATTCAAAATTCATATCATTGTTGCTTTAACTTTTAGAGGGCCAAAATTTGTTTTATCCTATCAAATTGCAACATTAATTTTGTTATTGTATTCATCACCAGTTTTCTAATTGAGATCATGATGCTATTTGAGACCTTATATTTTGAGACACCAAACTGAACAATGAAATAATCATGTCTTCTCTTGTCCTTAAAATAGTGCAAAATGGATCAATTTTTGTAGATTATATTTTAAAAATATGAACAAGCATGGACAATTTTATTAACCAAACAAGTGCTTTAACAGTTTTTTTTTTTAAGATGTAATTTCTGCATTGCAGCCACCTATGAACATACACTCCATCGTGGTGCAAGTCCAATGCATCAACAAAAAAGTGGGCACTGTTATCTACCATGAAGTTCGAATTGTGGTGAGAGATAGGAATGACAACTCACCTACATTCAAGCATGAGAGCTACTATGCCACAGTGAATGAGGTCAGTTTCCATGCACTCTCCCTGTGTGTACTTTTGATTGATATATGTAACTAATTGCATACTATAAATTTTTTGAAATGAGTCTTCTATAATAATAAGTTTAACTGATTAGAAATATGAAGAAAACATTTTAAGGAATACTGCTTTAGAAGAAATAAAGTATGGTGGACTTCTGATATGACTTTAAGAATTCACTTTGCCACAGCAAAAATTTTGGTTTATTTATAATAACCCAAATATTGGTATTTGTGATCATCTTGGACAATTTTATGTCTGAATCCACATGCAGTTTTACTGAGGCTCAACAGGAGTTTTTAGTCATATTGTAAGGTGATGAGCTTGTTTTCTTCATATCTGTAAAATATTAGCAATAATTAAATACTGGAAGAAAATATTTATTTAGGCTTCTAGTAATTTAAAGTTATTTCTTCAATTTTAAAATCTAGTTTTGCCACATTCAAAATATTTAAATATAAATTGTAACTTCTTATAAGAAAATACTGATCAAATTATAAAAATTATTTTGAAAGTAATCATATTACTTTTATTACAACATGTCTTTTTTGGTCATTTATTGATTTGCTTTGTTTTGTTCTTCTTCTGAGATAAAATCCATGAGTCAAGAATCCCTTTTATGTTATTTTTTAAAATAGTGTTTACTCTACGTGTTTTGTTATTCCATTACATTAGAAAATATTACCAAGGTACCTCTATTATCACCTATTATATATACTTAAATCTTAAAAAATGTGTACCTACTTTATATGAGGAAATCCATGTAATTTGGGTATTGAACATAACACTGAGGCCTTTACCATCTAAAAACTTTTTTGAAACCAATAAAATGTGTCTTATTTATTTATTTTAATTTTTCAATTGGAGTTGACATTCAATATTATTTTATATTAGTTTCAGTTATACAATATAGTGGTTAGACATTTACATAGTTTACAAAGTGATTCCCTAGATCAGTTTAGTACCCACCTAGCACTGTACATAGTTATTACAATGCTATCGACTATGTTACCTACGCTATACTTTACATCTCAGTGACTTTTTTATAACTACCAATATGTACTTCTTAATCTACATTTTTCACCCAGCCCCGCCAACTCTCTTTCCATCTGGCAATCACCGGTTTGTTCTCTGTATGCATGAGTCTGTTTTCATTTTGTTCACTTATTTTTTTCCTTAGATTCCACATATAAGTGAAATCATATGGTATTTGTCTTTCTCAGTCCGACATATTTCACTTAGCACAGTGCCCTCTAGATCATCCATGTCGTTGCAGAGAGTAAGATCTCCTTTTTTTTAAATGGCTAATATTCAGTCGTATATATATACCAAAATTGCTTCATCCAATCATCTTTTAATGGGCACATAGGTTGCATTCATGTCTTGGCTACTGTAAAAAATGCTGCAGTGAACAAAGGGGTGTATGCATATTTTTCAAGGTAATGTTTTGGTTTTCTTTGAATAAATACCCAAAAGTGTAATTTCCGGGTCATGAGGTAGTAAGTTCTGTTTAATCGTTTAAAGAATTTCAAAACGGCTTTCCATAATGGCTATACCAATTTGCTATCCCACAAACAGTGTACAAAGATTCCCTTTTCTTTACATCCTCACCAACACTTGTTTTTTGATTTCTTAATGATAGCCATTCTGACAAGTACGAAGTGATATCTCACTTTTTAATATAATTTAATTTTATTATTAGTTTCAAATATATGGTACATTGCTTAGACATTTATATAGTTTGCGAAATGATCCCCCTATCACTCTATCTTCCCTTTGGCTCTACACATTGTCATTTTATTAGTGCCGACTGCCATGCTCCCCATCCCTGTGACCATCTATCGGTCACTAATTTGTACTTCTTTAACCTTTCACCACTTTCTCCCAGACATACCACCCCTCTCCCATTTGGCTGTCACCAGATTGTCTTCTCTATTTGTGAGTCTGTTTTCGATTAGTTTGTTCTTTCTGTTCCTTAGATTTTGCATATAAGTGAAATCATATGGTATTTATCTTCCTCTGACTTATTTCACTCAGCATAATAACCAATAGGTCCATCCATGTTGTTGCAAATGGTAGGATTTCATTTTTTATGGCTAAGTAATATTCCATTGTATGTATGAACCATAACTTCTTTATCCAATCATCTGTTGATAGGTATTTAGGTTGCTTCCATATCTTGGCTATTGTAAATAGAGCTGCCATGAACATAGGGATACATAGATCTTTACAAATTATTGTTTTGTTTTGTTCTTGTTTTTGTTTTTTTTGATAAATACCCAGGAGTGCACTTGGTAGGTCAAAAGGTATATCCATTTATAATCTTTTGAGAAACCTCCAGACTGTTTTCCATAGTGGCTGTAACAACTTGCAATCCCAACGGTGTATGAGAGTTCTCTTTTCTCCACATCCTTGCCAATACTTGTTCTCTTGATTTATTGATGATAGTCATTCTGACAGTGGTTTTAATTTGCATTTATCTGATAATTAGTGATGTTGAGCATCTTTTCATATGTCTATTAGCTATCTGTTGATCCTCTTTGGAGAAACACCTTCTGGTCCTTTGCTCACTTTTTAATTGGATTGTTTATTTTTTTGGTATTAACTTGTGCGAGTTCTTTATAAAGTTTGAATGTATCATAGGCAAATACCTTCTCCCACTCAGCAGATTTTTTCATTTTGTTAACAGTTTTCTTTACTGTACAAAGAAAATGTATATGTAGTCCTATTTGTTTCTTTTTTTCTTTTGTTTCCCTTGTCTAAGGAGATACATCAGAAAAAAAAATATTACTAAGAGCAAGATGAGAGAGTTTGCTGCCTATGTTTTCTTCTAGATGTTTTATGGTTTTGAGTCTTACATTTAAGTTTTTAATTCATTTTGAGTTTATTCTTGTATGTGGTGCAAGAAGATAGTCTAGTTTCATTGTTTTGCATGTATCTGTCCAGTTTTCCTAGCACCATTTATTTAATAGACTGTCTTTACTCCATTGTATATTCTTGCCTCCTTTGTCATAGATTAATGACCATAAAGGCATGGATTTGTTTCTGGGCTCTCTTTTCTGTTCTATTGATCTATAGCTCTTTTTATGCCAGTACCATGCTGTTTTGATTACTATAGTTTACAGTACAGTTTGCTATCAGGTAGAGTAATTACCTCCAACGTTATTCTTCTCTCTCAAGATTAGGAGTCATTTATGGTTCCATATAAATTTTAGGATTATTTGTTTAGTTCAGTGCAAAATGCCTTTGGCATTTTGACAGGGAATGCATTAAACCTATAGATTGCTTTGGGTAGTATGGACATTTTAACAATATTAATTGTTCCTGTCCATGAGAGCAGTGTATGGTTCCATTAATTTGTGTCTTCTTCAGTTTCTTCAATGATTTACAATTTTCTGAGTACAGGTCTTTTACCTCCTTGGTTAAATTTATTCCTAGGTATTTTCTTTTTTTGTGCGTGCAATTGTGAATGGATATTTTCTTAATTTCTCTTTCTGATAGTTCATTGTTGGTGTGTAAAAATGTGGCTTATTTCTGAACGATTTTATATCCTGCTACCTTACTGAATTCATTTATCATTTCTAACAGTTTGTTGTGTGTGTGTGTGTAGAATTTAGGGTTCTTTATATATAGTCATGCCATCAGCAAATAACGACAGTTTTACTTCTTCCTTTCGAATTTGAATGCTTTTATTTCTTTTTCTTGTCTGTTTGCTGTGTTTAGGACTTTCACTACTATGTTGAATAAGAGTGAGAAAGTGGACATTTTTATCTTGTTCCTGATCTTAAGGAAAACACTTAGCTTTTCTTCATTGAGTATGATGTTGTGGGTTTGTCACATGTGGCTTTTCTTATGTTGAAGTATGTTCCCTCCATTCCCTCTTTTCTGAGAGTTTTTATCATTCAATAGATGCAGGATTTTGTGAAATGCTTTTTCTGCATCTGTTAATATAATCATATAATTTTTACTTTTTAATTTGTTAATGTGGCCTATGAAATTAGTTGATTTACAGATATTGAAACAATCATGCATCCCAGTAATAAATCCCACTTGATCATAGTATATGATCTTTTTATTCTATTGCAAAGATTGTAAGTTTCTAGTAATGTATTCTTTTCTTCTAGAGTGTTCAATTTGTTGGCATATAATTAATTGTTCGTAGTACTTTTTAATAATTCTTTGTATTTCTGTGGAGACATTTGTCACTTCTATTTCATTTCTGATTTTATTTATTTGAGTCCTCTCTCTTTTTTTCTTGATGAGTCTGGTTAAAGTTTTATCAATTTTATTTATCTTTACAAAGAACCAGGTTTTGGATCCATTGATTTTTTTTTGTATTGTTTTTAGACTCTATTTTGTTTATTTCTGCTCTGATTTTTATTATTTCCTTCATTCTATTTACTTTGGACTTTGTTTTTCTTTTTGTAGACCTTTTAGGTATAAGGTTAAATTGTTTGAGATTTTTTTTGTTTGTTTCTTGAGGTAAGCATGTATCGCTGTGAATTTCCTTCCTAGGACTACTTTCACTGTATCCCATTGATTTGGGGCATTGTGTTTTCATTTTCATTTGTCTCAAGGTATTTTTTGAATTTTCCCCTTTATTTCATTGTTAACCCATTCATTATTTAGTAACGTGTCATTTAGCCTCCATATGTTTGTATATTTTTCAGTTTTTTTCTTGTAATTGATTTCTAGTTTTATGCCATGTGGTTGGTGAAGATACTTGATATGGTTTCAGTCTTCTTAAATATATTTAGACTTGTTTTGTGGACACACTTGTTTTGTGTATCATTTAAGGCTGCTGTTTCTTTGTTGATTTACCTTCTGGAAGATCTGTTCACTGGAGTCAGTAGGGTGTTAAAGTCCCCTGCTATGACTGTATTACCGTCATTCTCCTCTTTTATGTTGGTCAATATTTGCTTTATATATTTAGGTGCTTCGGTATTTGGTACATAAATGTTTACTAGGATTATATCCTCTTGTTAGATTGATCCCTTAATCATTGCGTAATGTTTTATTTTTTCTCTCTTGTTATAATTTTTGTTTTAAAGTCTATTTTGTCTGATATAAGTATTGCTAGCCCAAAGATTTTTTTTCATTTTCATTTGTATGAAATATCTTTTTTTCATTTCTTTTAGTCTGTGTGTGTCTTTCAATCTGAAGTAGGTCTCTTGTAGACAGTATATGTATGGGTCTTATTTTCTTATTTATTCGGCTATCCTATGTCTTAAACAGAGCATTTATTCTGTTTGTACTTAAAATGATTATTTATAGGTACATAGTTATTTCCATTTTATTATTTATATTTATGTTTTTTTCTTTCCCTTCTTCTTCATAAGGTCCCTCTAACATTTCTTGTACTACTGGCTTGATGGTGATGAATTTCTTTAGCTTTTTTCCTGTCTAGTAAGCTGTCTCTTCAGTTTTAATTGATAGCCTTCCTGGGTTGAGTAGTCTTGGCTGTAGGTCCTTGTTTTTCATCACTCTGAATATATTATGCCTATCCCTTTTGGCCTGCAAAGTTCCTGTTGAGAAATCAGTTGACATTCTTATCTGAATACCCTTGTAAGTAACTAGCTGTCTTTCTCTTGCTGTTTTTAGGATTCTCTTTTTATCTTTAACTTTTACCATTTTAATTATGATGTATCTCGGTGTGGGTCTGTATGGGGTTGACCTTGTTTGTGATTCTGTGAACTTCCTAGACTTGTATATGTATTTCCTCCACCAAGTTAGGGAGATTTTCAGTCATTATTTCTTCAAATAGGTTCTCAATCCTTCGCTTTCTCTCTTCTCATTCTGTTACTCATATGATGTGAATGCTGTTATGCTCGACATTGTCCCGGAGGTCTCCTAAACTATAATTTTTTCTGATTCTTTTTCCTTTTTGCTGTTCTGATTGTGTGTTTTCTGCTTCCTTGTCTTTCAAATAGCTGATTTGACCATTTATTTCATCTAAACTACTGTTCCTTCTAGTGTATTTTTCATTTCTGATTAGTTCTTTTTTTCTGGTTTCTACGTTTTCTTTTTATGCTTACTATCTCCTTGTTGAAGTTCTCACTGAGATTATCTATTCTTTTCTTAAGTTCATTGAGCATCTTTATAACCAGTGTTTTGAACTCTGCATCTGGTATGTTGCTTGCCTCCATTTCATTTGGTTCTTTTTCTGGAGTCTTCTGTTCTTTCATTTGGGACTTGTGTCTTTGTTATCTCATTTTGGCTGCCTCTCTGTGTTTGTTTCTATGTATTAGGTATATCTGTTATGTCTCCCAGTTTTAGCCAGGTGACCTTATTTTGTAGATGTCCTGGATGTCTTGTGTGGCCCAATGGCTCAGTCTCCCTGATCACCTGAGCAGGGTCCTCCAGGAGTAACCCTTGTGTGAGTTGTGTGTTCCCTTCTGTTGCAGTTGAAACGTGATTGTTATTAGCATGTCAATGAGTGGGACTGACTCTTAGGCTGACTGGCTGTGAGGATTGGCCACACCCACAAAGTATGAGCTGCTGTGTGGGGACTGACCACATGGAGTGAGGTTTGCCCTAGCCTGTTCATATGCCTGTTGAGACAACTCTTGGGATATGCCACATGTGGGGCTTATCAGATAGTGCTCTGTTTAGTTCTAATGCTAGCCTCTGGATGTGTTGGTTCTGGAGTCCCTTGGGAGAGAGTACGGTGTAGGCCAAGGTCAGCTGCTTTCTGTGACCAGTTGGGGGATACCTGGTTGGAGCTACAAAGCTATCCATGTTTGGTCACTCCCTGAGCCTGGCCTAGTGGTATGTGGGAGAGGCCACACAGTGTACCAAGGCCAGCTGCCACTAATATTGGGCCTCGGACAGCTCAGCAAAAGGCCCAGGGCACCCTCAGGGCTAAGGCTGCCTGCCAGATGCTTATTAGGCTCAGCAGATGAATGAGTCTGGGGCGCTACCAGAGTTGGATGAGGCAGGGTTTCAGGGAGTCACCACGGTGGGGCAGGTGATGTTCCCCCAATGTGCAGATTTTGATTTGTTGCCAGTGCTGAGCCTGTGGCCTCTTGCAAAAATCTCAGCTTACACCAAGGCCAACTATACAGCCCTTGCAGACCCCTGAGATTTGTTCAAGAAATTCAGGAGCTAGGGTTGGGGCTGGTTACCTGCTACTGAAAGTGTCTCTGGAGGTGTGCAAGCTGAGGCCTATTGATTGTTCTTAAAAGAACTTCCTGCTGAGAGCAAGGGGGTGGTGCTGGTTGCCCAGTTACCACCTGAAATTGCCATCTATCAATTTGCGAGTTGAGTGCGAGTGGGGTCTCAAGGAGTCACATGGGTAGAGTGGGTGGATCTCGCAGACCAGTGCAGATTCACATTTGGTTTTGTAGGAGGAGGGCTCAACACAGGCAAGATGATGCTCAGCTGCAGGCTGCACAGAAGGAGAGCTCAATAAAAGGACAATGGTGGCTGCCCCTCTAGCCCTCTCCCTGAAGCCACACAACTCAGTCTTTCCCTTTATGTTTCTGGCACCTCCTGAGCTGCTATTCCTCCATTGGAGCCCAGAGCAAGTGAATCTGTGTGAAAGTGCTTTAAGGGTATTTCTGGGTTTCTAGCTGCCTACTGTCTCACCTGGATGACAGAATCTCCACTGATTTTCACATCCAGATTTTGTGGGCACTCCTCTTTCCAGCCCTGGAACTCTGGACTGGGGAGCCCTGGTGTGATGTTAGTGCCCCTCACTCCTCCGGTGTTAGGGGTGAGAGGCTTCCACAGCCAAGATATTCCTCCCAGTGCTCAACCACTACATGTGTGTGTGGGACCAGCCTGTTTTGTGTCTTTGCCCCTCCTACCAGCCTTGATGTGGTCCTTTTATATCCCCAGTTATAGTAGTTCTATTCAGCTAGTTTTCAGATGATTCTCCAGGTTGACTTAGTTGCAATTTTAATGTGGTCATGAGAGGAGGCATGTACAACATTTACTTGCCCCACTATCTTGATTGCATCTCTGTATCTTATTTATCTCAAATTCTTTTAGTCATAAAATGGAAGAAATGGTGTTTCTCATAAGCTGAGACTTCAATTATAAATTATAAACTACTCTTTTAAGTTTAACAGAATAAGTTACTGTTCAGTGAACACTTAACCTTTTTGAGTTACTTTTATTTGAACAGGTTTTTGCGAAAACAGACAGATGCTAATTAATGTAATTAATCAGGTTATATGATTAATTATTTTAGCATCTTATTTTAGCATCTAAAGATTACTCTTTGAATGAGATTTTACTTTGAGTACTAACTTCATTTGGACATAAACTAATATATGAATTATCTTAGGCAACACATCTAATTATAAAATCCATCCTTTTATCATATTAAACTATTCTTGGATCCATGTCTTCAGTTAATTTTTTGGAAAGAAATTTGTAATATTCACTTTGAATTTCAAAGAATCTTATGCGATTTGACTACTTCCACTCACACCATCCACTCTTTTTAGCACACTGCTGAAAAATAACCTTTTCGAATACTACTTCAATCGTATCACTCTCCTATTCAAAAAAAAGTATGGTTTTTCTTTATTGTCAAGGATAATGTCATCCATCTCCATCAGCTGAATTTCCAGATCTTTCATATTCTGACCTTTTGTCAATGTATTCTTTTTTTTTAATTAAGTTTATTGGGTAACATTGGTTAATACAATTATATAATTTTCAGGTGTACATTATAATTTGACATCTGTATATTCTATTGTTTACCACCCAAAGTCCAGTTTCCTTCAGCTACCATATATTTGATCCCCTTTACCTACTTCATCCTCCCCTGAACCCCTATATTTGTCAACGTATTCTTAACTTCAAATTCTCTCTGATAATGCTTCACTCTGTTCAGAATAACTTCTTCATGTCTCACAAATATTTCTAATTCTTGGGCTTTGTCACATTGTTTATTTTACTTAGAATGGGATCCTCCCTACCTTGTAAGTCTCCAGGTTTTATTCATCTTTTAAACTTTAACTTAAGACCTGTTTTAATTTTCTATTTCTAAAGTCATCCACAACTATTCACATTAATTAACCTTATATTTCTTCAAAATATAAACTCCTACAGCATCTGGATAATTTCAATTAAATGACATAATTTACAAAAGATTAACTATTTTATCTTAAACATTATTTGGAGAGTCTTAGTTTTTTGTTTTGTTTTGTTTTGTTTTTTACAAAGCTGTCTTATATGGTTTTCTCTCAATGCATTTCATTATAGCCAGCTGAGGCAATCCAGTCCCACTGGTGCTATGATCATATCTTCTATGGTTTGATTATATAGTGCGTAATTGATAATATTTTCTCTTTTGATTTTCCTCACACTCTCTCATATCTATTTTCCTGAAAAAAATCAAAAGTTTATTTAAACCTCAAAACATAATCACAAGAAAAAATGTAATTTAGCTGTTTTTCTCATTCGTTTATTTGAGCAGTTCTTTCATACTAGTAGTATTTTTCTTATTTAGTTTAATTGGTTTACACACACAAACACACACATATACACACACGTCCATTGATAAAATGTATTTATATGTGTGTATGTATGTGTATATGTGTATGCTGCAACTAGCTGCCTATAAAATAAAATTAAATGAAATAGATTTTACTCTTCAAAGTTGAAAGATATTTTCTATACTATTTCTCCTTTTTATATAAGACATTCAGTTAATGTGGAAAGATCTATTTTTTTAATCATTAAGGCTTTAATAGATTATTGATGTCAAAATATTTTATATTTTATTAAAATCTAGAAGATAGATATAAAGTCGTTATCACAGATTTATTAAAAGAATCTCCAATGGCAATACTACCCTGAACAAGCCCAATCTCATCTGATCTCAGAAGCTAAGTAGAGTTGAGCCTGGTTCATACTTGGATGAGAGACCACCTTGGAAGACGAGGTGCTGTAGGCGTAAAAAATAAAATATAAGGGATTGCAATCTGTGAAGTCAACCAAAGGTTGCCTCGTCTTAAAAAAAAAAAAAGAAGTCTCCAAAATTAAAGTCCTGTTTAGTCACTCTCCTTATTCACTGAGAAAACTGAGACCTAGAGTAGTAGTATGAATAGCCTATGTTACACATTAAATTGGTCATAAAGTTAGGAATAAAACCCAAGTCCTTGGTTCAGTCATCCCTTGACTGCTTATTACTAGACACCCTATTACGCTAAACTACAAGCACTTTTATGTAACTGATTTAAAGATAAATATTAGGGTTTATACTTATGGTATTATGTCATAATATTATAATCACAATCAGTACTTTTATAAATGCATTGTCCATCTTTTACGTTCTTTGTAAACATGTTCTATTAGTGTGTCAAGAATTCTAATGCCTATATCTAAATGCTGAGCAAGGGTTATAACAAGATTTATAATTCCTTGTTTGTCAGCAAGACATAGGACACTACAAGTATTTTTCTCTCTCTGGGTAATTGAAAATTCAATTTTGGACAATTATATCATTAAGTAATTAATCTTATGTGTTTAAAGAACAAATTGCACAGTCTAATTGTTGCTGATTATTCTTAAACAGTTTTTGGAAGACAAATATTTTCTGGCAGTGGTGTCTTTAATAACACAGGCATTCTATCCCCCAAAATATTTATTTTAGCATAATAAAAATTAAACAAGTGTAAGTCAAGGCAGACATAATGTTTTCTTGGCCTTGAAGAATTAATCTTAAATAATATAGAGGTTATATTTCCCCTTGTATTTAATAATCTCTTCAGAGGTAGGGCAATTTTTTTTAATCAATGTTAATTTGTTTCTTTTATCACCTTAAATGTATGTTGCTAATGTGATATGTGACTTATTTGAGATAATTTGTTGGTACTTTTTGGAAAACTGTTTACTTGCATTTATTTATTTTGACAAGTAGATAGTTTACAATCTCTAAGAAAGAAAAGAGGGAGGAAGGGAAGAAGAGAGAGAGTGGAGAGAGAGAAAGGGAAAGACACACTGAGAAATAGAGAAGAAATTTAAATTTTGAGTTAGTTTAAGCTTATAAGGTATTGTTTATATGGCTTCAAATTTATTTTGTTTTGAAAATGTGCTTACTCCAATGCATTTTATAATTCTTAATAGATTAAAAGTACTACACAATTTTATTGTATTATGTAGGGTGTGCTTTATTAAAGTGATATTTTCTATTTTTTACTCAGTTGAGACTAATTATAATCTAATTATTTCCTTTAGCTTCAGAAGGGAAGGATTTAGTTCATATTTTGCCTATGTTTTCTAGAAAATTTGTCTTTTTTCATATTTCACTAGTCTATGTTGTTTAAATTAATTATGCTTTATTTTTCATTGTTTCATTTTGTTCATTTAGCAAGATTATTTAATTAGGCTCAAATATTAATAACAGAAGTATATGCAGTTTTAAAAACATTATAATAAAATGCATTATCTTAATTTATTTTCATACCATATTTATTTTAATGATGTAATTCTATAGTCATTCATTAAAACATTTACTTTGAGTTAAAATTCTACAACCATACTAATTTTAAAAATTTTTATGATATCTGAAATTTTCATAATGAGATTTTACCAATAGGATATACAAAGTCCTAAAGGAGATGTTTCAATATAAAATATTTTGTTAAAGTTGGGATCTTAAATTAAGTTCGAAAGACCCATTCCTTTGCTCTTAATCAGTGTTAAATAATGGTAGGGCAGCCTTTTGAGATTCACATTTTGAGATAAACTGTGGTCCACATGTTAAATCTGGCCTGCCATCAAGCCCATTTGTGTGTGTGTGTGCGTGTGTGTATGTGTGTGTGTGTGTGTGTAAGTCAGGTGTGTGTGTGTGTGTGTATGGCCCATGAAATTTTACTATCTGTAAAGAAAACATTTTGTTGCAACATGGCCATGCTCATGCATCATGTATTGTTGATTTTCTGCAATAGCAGAGTTGATTAGTTACAACAGAAACCGTATGGCCCACAAAGCTGGAAATATTTACAATATAGCTCTTTTCACAAAAACTTTGCTCAACTTTTTTGTTATCATTCTACTTGAGATGTTAAAGAGATATCAAATAGCTATAATGACTATCAAAATATATATAATGAATAACAGAACTTCATTATATTATGTAGAGTATACTTTATATAATATTTTCTATATTTATTTATATTATTGCTTTATTTATTAAAGCAGTATTTCTATATTTATTTATTTTAGAGTCTATATGTATATTCTGAACTGTATTTTTTCAAATTTCAAATTATAGACACATGAGAATATATGCACAAACTCACATATATATACATATACATACATATGTATATATATAGGTGTGTATACATATATGTATGTATATGTATGTATGCATACATGTATAAGCATGTGTCTTTGTGTATATATAATATATATACAAAATCAATTAGAAATTTAGAAAAATATAGTTCAGGTTAATTAAAAGTTTGAACCCAGGGAAATTGCCAGTATTCAACTATTTTTGACCTATAAAAATGGCAATCGAATTACGGTCTATAAATAAAATGTGTGTTAAATAAAATCTGATGTCACTGTATTATAGTGATATTTATATTATGACCTAAGAGTAATGATAAATATGTACTTCATATCAATTATAAACATTGTTGTCTCTTGATGGTGTTTTGAATTTATTTGATAAATGGTTTTTATTATCACTTATTTTCCTGAATTGCTACTAACTAAATTATAAGAAGTTCTGTATAACAAGCTTAAAGTAAAAAAAAAACAGAATTGGAAGGAGATGGAACTGAAAAACAAGGTTGGGGCCAGGTCCTGAAAAGCTTCATCAGTTACAAAGAGCTTTCAGCAATAAGGGACCAGCGATTAGTTTAAGCAACAAAGTTACATTCAAATTTGCTGTTTTATGGCCTTATTCTTACAGTTTGATAGGGAAATTTTAGCAGAGGTGAACCAAAAATAAAGATGTAAGGTAAAAAATCATGAACTCAATGATAATGGACAAAGAGGGTACAGAAGAAGGATATTTAGGTAAACAACTTCACGGGAAAGAATGACTGACAAATTATAGAGGGTAAAGGGGCAAAAAATGTAGACACTCTACGAATTGTTTAGATTAATGCTGAGATCCTGACTTAGAATATAATAATGAGTCCTGCTGAGAGAATATGTTAGAGATGAACACTTTGTGGAAGAAGATTTGTAGTCTGGAGAATTCGATGATTTCAGTATCTGTGAGATATTTAGTTGTAGCAACCTAGCATGGAATACCTTTGGATCTTGAAAAGTCCATGATAAAAATTTGTGAATTGTAAGTAAACCTAAACTAAAATTGCTTGAGGTTTTTTGTTTGTTTGTTTGTTTTGTTTTTGTTTAATCTTATAGTATATAATATGGGTAGTAGATATCAAGGAAAATATCATCTCTCAAAACAGTAGCTATATTTGTGCATATACAATTTTCAGGAAGAAAAGTTGTGGCTTTTATCAGATTCTCTCATGGAGATCCTTACACTAATAAAAGTTAATGACCACTGTCCCAAGGTAAGCCTGGAAAGGTAAGGAGACAAACCAAAGAAAGAATCCAACAGAATAGCACACTAGAGGAGCAGCATTGTCACAAAAAGAAAAGTGCATTGAATTTAAAATTTCAAATCTTAGTTTCATAAATCAGTAAAAGTATAAATCAGATTATGTGAAATTAAGAAGTTCATTGAAAGTGAGCAAACAGAGATAGTAGCTATGAAATACTTTTCGAGATGCTTGACTAAAAGGGATGCAGAAATAGAGCAATAGCTAAGAGATGCTGAAGGGCTCAATTTAAAGTTTAGGGATAGTACTATATATCAGATTTCATATTAAATCTAACATTTGTTTGAGGCATTTAATAATCACATTTAAAATTTTAAATAATTAACCAGTAAGGCCAGACTGAAGGGTTCTGAGAATTTCTTTCCCTTTTATTCAGAACTTCTTTCCCCAAAGTAATTGGTTGTTGGAACTGGTAAATGAATTATTAGGGTCTGTAAAAAATCCCCACAGAGAGAATTGTAGTGGGGCTTTATTCACAATCTAATAAACCCACCAAAATCCACAAATAAGATTTCAGCCTCAGAGATCCTTGATGGGAGCAACTGAGTGCTAGGGATCTTGAAATAAATCTGGGTCAAAGTTTGAGGTCAGTATCAGCTATCTGAGTTTGTCTGGTCTTTATACCCAATTGCCCTACGCCTAGGAATTCAGGACAGGGTGAACAGGTAGATTGAAACTTCCCTAATTTTAAAGTTGTGAAAATTTAAGTCCAGAAAGGAGAGATTCCTCCATGTGCTTTAGTTGATGACAGTTGGACTGCTGCTACTCCAAGTCATGAAATAAAAGCATTTTTTTTAACCTAGAGTTAACATTGTGAGCTGCTCCATTTTTTGTCCCAAATGAAAATTGTAGACAATAACAATAATAGTGAATAGTTGACATTTACTGAACATCTACTTTATTCCAAATCTGTAAGTATACTGTTTGACTCTTATGATTATAGACCAACAGGCTCATATTATTATCTGCATTTTACAGAAAAAAAAAAATTCAGTTTAGAGAACTTAAATAACTTGTGCATAGTCAAATACCTTGGATTTTGTGGTCATCAGATTTAAAAACAGATCTCTCTGGTTGAAACAGTGACACTTTTAAAATATCATGTTCTACTGGGAAACCCTAAAAACCAACCTGGCGCCAGAAGTAGTAAAACATCTGTGTGAAAATGAATACTTTCTACTAAGTACTCTACCAACCACTGCCAGAAAGTATTACCATATTAATTATAACCATTCAGTTATGTGATCAACATAATATGAATAGTTAATTTGTGAGAATTATAGACAAGTTAGCAAAACTAAATTTTTTCTTCTCTTCTTAAGAAAATATCTAAACAGATATTGTTTTGTTCAATTAAAAAATAATATAAAAACATAACGAAATTACATTTCTCTCCTGTTTTCTACTGCTTAACCTAGTTCAGTATGTTTCTATGATATTGCCTAGGGATTCTTGTCACTCTATGTACAGAGTGGTACTATGTGGTTACTTGGGAGGTTTAGATTCATGTAATCTCTGTTATTGCCAGTCAGAAAGCATAACTGTGTTCTGCTTCTGATTGAGTTAGGCTAGGTAATTGGGGCCAGTTTTCTTGAATATAACTTCAAGTGTCAGACAAATATAAATAAAACAAACAAAATGAAAATAAATAAGTAAATAAATATATCTATTTGAAGGCATCGAAGAGCTAATAAGAAAAAAAAGAAAAATGAAAATCTGATTCTATAAATCTAAATTAATATTGACTAGAGTAATAATGTTTTCTTTTGAGGAATATATATACACATATCTAACATACAGATAAAGATTTATATTTAAGTTATGAGAACACTGTAGTTAAAAACCAGGAGACAAATAATAAATGTATTCTAAGATCTTTATTGCTTAGAAAGTGAATGTATCAATAGATTATGTGTGTGTTATCAATCAAAGTAAGGCAAGGGAATAAATAAAAAAGAACATAGAATAGTCAGGACAAAATATAAATAATAAGAATATATTTAAATCACTTTGTTCAAAAATTACATTAAAAATAAAGGGGAAATGCTCATATTGAAAGAGTTTCTCAAAGTAGATTAAAAAATAAAGCCAAATTTAGGCAGTTGACATAAAACAGAATTAAATATATGGATTCAAAAGTCTTAAATATAAAAAGATAGAAGTAGATATACCATGCAGTCAGTTACCATGCAAACGCTGTTACCTTATTATCAGACAAAATGGGCTTCTTTTGGCAAAAAACATTGGTGGAAAATAAATTTGCTGGTGGTGGATAAGCAAATTGTCGCAATTATTTTAGAGATTTGTTCATAGTGTCTAAGAAAGTTAGATAGATACCCTATGACTCAGCAATTCTGCTCTTGTGTATATACCCAAAAGACATTAGTGCATATGTCCACCAAAAAAACATGTACGAGAAGATTCATTGAAGATATTTCCAAAATAGCAAAAAACTAGAGACAATACAATTTCCAACTGTGCTAGAGCTGATTTGCCATTTGCTAGTTGCATTTATCTTCAAAAAAAATTTTTCTTTGTGCTTCACTTTTCTCATCTAAACAAATGGGAATTAAAATATTAGAACATCTATCTCATAGAGTTTAGTACATGTAATACATTTTAAAACAGAATAAAGTCCCTATATATTTTCAGTATATAATGTGCATATATTATATACTGTTTTAAGAGACAATCAGAAACAGATTACTTTTTTTTATCATTACCTACATCTGATATTATATATGCATTTATTATTTATTGTATATCTGCCTTGTTAGAATTAAATCATTATTAAGGCTGTCACTTTGTTTTGTTCACTGAGTAGAACAGTACCTGGAACATTGTAGGAGTTCTATAAATAGATTTATCAATAAAATATGAATGGTACAATCATGAAAAGTATTATTTAACATATATGTTCACTTTGATTTTTTTCTAAAATAAGAATGGGATAGAGAGTTAAATTTGAAAAGAAGCTCTTACATGGTAAAGTTATCTGAAAATCAAGTGAAAGTGTTCTGGATTATTGTGATATTATTACATAGGTAAACAAAACAATGGTGATAACAAAGGAAAAGATTTTTTAACTGTTAAATATGAGCTACATGAATTATAGCCTTTTTTATATAACTCTAGGGGGAAATTATGTATTCATTCAGATATTACTATTGTATCATGAGAATATTTACCCTAATTTTCATCCCATAAAAACTGAAGTCATGTTGATTAGTTAACATTAATATGGTTCCCCTCTGACCAAATGACTGTCTTTTTAATCTACAAGATTTTCCTGCATGTACAACTTTATGAGGTTCAGTGAAAAAGGTCCCCAAATCATCACAGTCAATTCAATAAATCTAATCAAGTTCTTTAATTTCTTAATAAATGGAAACTTTAAAGGATGCTTCATAAGTCTGAATTTTAAATGACATTTACAGTTTAAGAAAATGAAGATTAGCATTTGAAATAACCTTGGATTTCAGAAATAATCATGTTGTTTCATAATTATTGACATTACAGATATATCACAAATTATGTCCTGGATAACAGCTTAAATATCTAGAAACTTTAGATTTATAATAATTTTTATTTTTATTTTTATTTTTATTACTCCTTCTATTATTAGGCATACACATTAGGAACTAACTCCACACCAGATCAGTTTTAAATTTGTTCATAGTAAAATTTCTGCATATATCTTCTTCTCAGTTTAGACACATCATATCTCCTGATGTTGATTGGAATAATGATAGATTACAATGACAATGATAGATTAATTCTAACAATTATAATTTATTAATGCTATATATTTTCCATGAAATATCTAATTTAAAATGTATTCATACCTACACACAGACTCCAATTTTGTGTAGGTATTATTTTCATTTTACAGATGAGAAGATACAGAAATAGGGAACTTTTATTAATTTGCTCAAGATCTAAACCAGAAACTGAAGCAGACTCATTCCAAAACTTAGTGTTTGATCACCATATTATAAAAACACATTAGGCAAGAGAATGATATAACACAGAGGTATAGAGAAAATTCTTTGCAATTTTGAAAACTCACGTTTTCCCCCATGTCTTAAAAAATAAAAAAAATTCTGAAAATGTAAGAAATAAATAAAATAAGACCATTAATATGAATGGCATTAATACTGATTTGAAAAAAAAATGCTGAACTTGCTTGTTTGGTCTAAATTATTCTGATTCACAGTTAAGTAAAATAATTATATGCTAGGTGGAGAGTCATGGGGAAAAAAAGCACAGCCTAGGAATCACCAAACCTAGATTTCAGTTTCAGAATGATCGCTTCCTACCTACTTAATTAGAAAATTCATTAATTTCTAATAGGCTTAGGCAAAGCAAACAAACAAACAAACACACAAACAATATTTAAGGAATTTATTGAAGAGTAAAGATTATAGAGAATTTAAAGTGAAACCTATGGTTCTAGGTACATTCTTGGCACTCATTAAATGATAAGAATGGAATAACAGTAAACTTTGTAAATATATCCAGCATTTTCCACTTTCACCTAAACATAGTTCCAAAATTTAATTCTCAAAGTAAAATACACCTAAATATTTTCACTATAAACCAAGCTTTTGCTGAAATGTTTTATTAAATTTTATTTTTATTATCCCCACCTTCTTTCTTAAAATAATAATTGTATGCCACATATTCATTCTAAATATTTTGCTAATACTCTATATTTTCTAAACAAAGAAAAATTGTTAGTATACCAGAATAATCAAACCGTATGAAAAAATGTAAATTCCATATAATACTGAAACAAACAAATATAGTTTTATAAAAGTATTTTTCAATAGGTTGACATACAACTTTATATTGTTTCAGGTGTACAATATAGTGATTGGACATTTATATATACTTTACTAAGTGTCTAGTCCAACAAGTCCAACACCCATCTGACACCACACACAGTTATTACAGTATTATCAACTATATTCTCTATGCTGTACTTGATATTTCTGTGACTATTTTTATAACTGGCAATTTGTACTTCTTAATTACTTTTACCTTTTTCACCTCTTCCCCTACTCCCTACCACCTGAGGACCATCAATTTGCTTTGTTTTTTATCTATGAATTTGTTTCTGTTTTATTTGTTCATGTATTTTGATTTTTAAATTCCATGTATAAGCAAAATTATATGGTATTTGTCTTTCTCTTATTTCATGTTACATAATACCCTCCAAGTCCATCCATAGTGTTGCAAATAATAAGATTCCATTCTTTTTTATGGCTAAATAATATTCTAATGTATGTATGTACCTCTTCTTTATCCATTCCTCAATCAGTGAACACTTAGATTGCTTCCATATCTTGCCTATTGTAAACAATGCTGCAGTGACCATAGAGTACATATATCTTTTCAATTAATGTTTTAGATTTCTTTGGAAAAATACCAAGAATTGGAATTGCTGAGTCATATTGTGGTTCTATTTTTAATATTTGAGAACCCTCTATAATGTTTTCCATAGTGGCTGTGCCATTTTACAATTCTTCCAACAGTGTGCTTGGTTTTCCTTTACTCTACACCCTCACCAACACATGTTTATTGATTTATTGAAGCTAGCCATCTGACAGGAGTGAGATGATATCTTATTGTGGTTTCAATTTGCATTTTCCTGATTATTAGTTATGTTGAGTATCTTTTCATATATCTATTGGCCATCGGTAGGTCCTCTTTCGAGAAATGTTTATTTGGGTCATCTTGGGTCACCATGTTTTTAACCAGATTGTTTGTTTCTTTGATGTTAAGTTTGTAACTGTGCAAATCTTTACTTCTTTAAAATGACATTTTTCTCTTATCTTTCTCCTTGATTCAAACTGGCCTTGGGTTCACTTGCTTCCTTCGACCATAGGAAAAGTTTCTATCAAACTAAAGATAATATTTTGCAGCTCCACACCCATGACAGCAGACGATCCTACCAGAATCCCCTTGAAACCAGACAGAATAATGCCATTTTAGCTGATATCATATGCTGATTTAATTAGAAATTTTATTTTGCTTTACTTAAAATGTCGTTATACTTATTTCTCCTGACATGGAATAATTGCGTCCTTCAACAATACTCATTAGGTTAATGCATTCATTAATTTTAAAAAACTAGGTTTTAAAATGTTTTAGTTTTCTTTTAAGGCTTAAGAAGATGATTTAAAACATTTTAATAATTATATCAATCAGAAGAAACCAAAATTTTAACTTCAAATTAAACCATAGAAAAGTATGAGTATATCTCTCTTGCTCTGTCTTTTCTTACTCACCTCTCTCCCCTCCATCTCTCTCATACACAGCTCACACACCTCACACATACTCACACATTCTTAAGTCTACCTTATTTATTTTTTTTAGCTCAGAACTAGTTCAATGTATATTATATATTTATAAAAATTAAATGTAATATAAATGGACAAAACTTTATCTTTAAAATTATTTTTCTTATGACAAATAATATGTTCAAGGCTTGGACATTATAAAAGTTATAATGAAAATGATTATGGAAATTGTATGTTTATTATTTTTTTATTATTTATTTAAACAATATCAGAACTATTTATACCTAAATAATATTTTAACAGAAGTAATAGAGTGCCCATATAACCCACACTCAATTTACCCTATTGTTATATCTTTTATTAAAATGGTACTTTTTTTAATAACGAATGCACTAAAAGTGAAACATGATTATTAACTTAAATCTATATTTTATTCAGATTCCTTTAGTTTTTGCCTGATTTCCTTACTTTCTTAGTATTTCCTTTAAGGACCTTTAATAACCTTAAAATTTTCACGAATAGGGCAGTTTACATACTATTTCTCAATTTGGATTCACCTGATATTTCCTCATGATTATAGATTTTGCAGAGGGGTACCACAAGAGGTATACCATGTTTTTTCTAATATGTAACAAAAGAGACATACAAAGTCAATGTGTCTCATTCCTAGTAATGGTAGCTTTGATCACTTCAGTAAGACGTCTGCCAGTTTTTTCTACTATATTTAATATTTATTTTGTACTTAATAATTAATAAGTAATTAAAACTATTTTGTGAGAAATGACTTTAAGACTATAAATATTCTGTTTCTCATCAAAACTTTACCCACATTTTTATTAGAGATTTATGAAGCATTGGTACGTTGAAATATCATTGATGAAATGCAAATTATTGTGGTCAGATATATGTTTTTCCTTCTTCTTTTTGTCCCTTGAACATTTATTGAGTGCTTTTTCAGGCATTATGTAATGTACTAGCAACAAAATTTTGATTACCAATGAAAAGGTTAGCATATTGAAATTATGGTGAATATGAGAATTTATGAAATAATTTTTTTGCTGAGAAGTAGCATATTATCAATAACAGTAATTTTTCAATATGTATTTTCTAAAATGAAGGCACTAAGTTAAATGTTGTTGTATATCTGTAAAATATCTCACAAATGTTTTTCTTTAGGGTCAAATATAATTTATTTGATGGACTACATCATCCAAATTGCATCATTTCAGATTATCTGTGTATCTTGGATTCCCTTTGGTTCCAAGTTATATTTATTTCCTCTCTCAAACTTCCCCTTTTCTCAAAAGTCATTAATAGCAAATTATGAAATTTCTGAAATACTATGTTTCACAGTGCCTGAGAATTAACACTTTGAAATCAGACATTCTGTGTTGCAATTCTTATCTACTAAGTATTATAAGTACGACATCAGGCAGAAGCTCTCTTAGCCCACTATTCCTTAACTATAAAATAAGTATAGTAAAAAATGATGTTACAAACTTTTATTAAGGATTAAAAATGTTAACACTTTTAAAGTACTTAGTACAGGTTCTGGCCATCTCTTCTTGCAAATCAACTCTGCCTTGGAAATAGGCTTTAGAAATAGTGATATTTAAAAACCAAGGGGCTCTTCACAAAAGAAATACAAAAATTAACTTTATAAATAGGCAGTAATTAGTGGAACATCATTATTAAGAACTTCAGCTATTTTCTCACAATAGTGAAATGACATTATCTCTGGATCTATCTAATTTGGGCTTTCACTGTCCTGATCAAATTGTCTTAGTTTTCTGCTATTCTTTCACATTTCATCGTGATTGTATCATCTCTTTTCATTTAATACATGCATTTCTGAACATCTGTTTTTATCGGAGTCATTCTGGTAGATCTAAGAGCACAGATGGTCTCCATGATGAAACATAACAATGACATTCCATATATGCTTAAATATTAAAAAAAACATTTTATATATATTTTCATAACAATTTCTGGATGTTAGGTGATATTTTTATGCAAGTTAAATAATTTTTTTAGTAACATAGTGTGTGGTATTGGAAACTTGATAAATATCACCACATATTCAAAGAATAAAAATCACTGGACCTTCAGAGCCATTCCCATTCACAGAATTTCTTTGAATAGGCAGCACTAACATTTAATCTAAACCACACAAAAGCTTCTGAAGAAAGAAATAAGACTAAACCCTAATTTATTTTTTGTCCCTGTTTTCTTCCTCTAGGGGTTTAGTCACATTCTTTTGGGGAACCAGGAGGAAAAAAGAGAAGGAGATAGACAAGGGAAAGAAGCACATAAAAATATTTTTTCTACTTTAAGCATGTAAATGAGAATCAATCTTACAGTTGTTTAAATGATTCAAGTATTCAATTATTCAACAACATTCAAATTTAATAAATTCTTATATATATTCAACTTAAGGTTAATTAAGGTTAATTATTTTTTAGTTTTTACTAAAGATGAGTAGAGCTACTTATTACTAACTCTAATAATATACCTTTCTCTTATTTTGAAGATACTTATCTAAATGAAGAATTTGCCTTTAATAATTTCTTCAGAGAAAGTAGTTTTCAATATTAATTATCTAGCTTCCATTATTAAAAAAATGGAGCAAAGATTTTCATCACAAGTACAAAATCTATTTATGTCAAAGTGAACACAAAGAACAAAGGTAATTCCTTTCTTAGTTTTTTCTTTGATTTTAATAAATCACTTCAAGATAAAATCCATTGAGTGTTAATTCAAAAATGTGTACTATTTTCCATTCTAGAAAGTTTTAATATAAACTGCAAATAGTTGAATGTTTGAATAAAACAACTGTTATATTAACTATTCAATATAAAACCAATACAATGGTCACAGAAACAATGATTGGCCAATAACAAACACTCAATAAATAATTATAGATTCAGAGATAACGTAATTTCATCATTATGAGAAAAAGTTTAAATTCTCAATTACTCTTCCACTAATTACTACCTTTTTACAAATTCATCACTCCATTTTATTTCTGGAGACCTCCTTTGTTTTCAAATATATCATTATTTCTAAAGTATATTTCCAAGGTAGGAATGACTTTCAGGAAAGAGTCACAAAATTATTTTTTCTGAAGAGGTTAAAGGCTGAGTCATAGCCAAGGATAAATGGCTTCTAATTTTGAAAGATTATTATTATGGTACCTAATCTTCAGATATATGCTGTAATTGAGAAGACCCTAAAAATAAGTGTGAGGGCAAGAAGAAGAAAGTAACTAATTATTTAAAATAGACCTGTTTTGCAGGACTACATAAATTAAAGTTTAGGAATTTACAATATTGTGTATAGATAACTAGGAGAGTACTGTGGATAATCTGCAAAAGATCACAGAATGTGATCAAAGTACCAAAAGACTATATGGCCTCTGTTACAGTTAAATCAGCAATTTTCCCATAGTGCTACATAGTCTATATATATACATATATATACACACACATACATATATACATACATATATAGAGATATAGATATAGATATAGATATGGATATTGATGAGTGATAACATGAGAATCTAATCTTTACCTCTGTAAAATCAAATATTCAATTTTATTTGTTTGCTAAAGAGAAACTGGATCAGGGGTGCATTATTCAGTTTTCCAAGATAAAAAAAAAAAAACACTTGATAGATAAATCATAGGTAGGTAGATAGGTCAGTAGGGGATGGATGGCTGGATGGATGGACAGACAGACAGACATATAGATAGAGTTGTTTAGATAGATAGCTGTTGATAGATAGATCATAGATAGATAGATAGATAGATAGATAGATAGATAGATAGACAGACAGATAATAGATAGGCTCAAGAGAGATTTATTTAAGGAACTGGCTAATGTTATTATGGAGACTGAGAGATGTTAAGATCTTAATTGGCAAGCTGGAGTCTCAGGCATGCTAATGGTATAGTTCCAGTGCACAACCAAAGTCTAAAACTAGGAGAATGGGTTGTGTAAGTTCCAGTCCGAGTCCAAGTCTGAAAACAAGAAGAGATAGATGTCCTGGCTTTAAAGACAGTCAGACACAGAGAGTGAATTCATCCTTACTCAGGTTCATCTACTGAGACCTTCAACAGATTAGTTGAAGCCCATCCACATTTGGGAGGGCCCTCTGCTTCATTCAGTCTCCTGATTCAGATGTTAATCTCATACAGAAACACTCTTACATACATACCCAGAATAACGTTTAACCAAATATCTGGGAACTCTCATTGCCCAGTCAAGTTGACACAAAAAAATCAGATCTATGTACAGATCTGTGTACATGTACTTATCTAATATAGATTGATATGTAATCTTGCTCCACTAAAGACAGTTTTTCTGCTTTGAAAATGTCTGTTAGTAGAAATAGAGCACCTGCTAACATTGGTAGAATTCTGTAATTAAATTGTTATTATATGAAAATCATCATGTAGTGAATTCTAATTCCATTTATCTAATGTCCATGACACTTTAGATATTCTATCTTTCTTAGAGGGGAAAGGAAAACACTTAGATTCTGCTGATGTATATAAGAAAGTAAAATCTCATCAATTGCATTTTAAGTCATTCTTTAGGGGCACTTTTTCTTGGAAAGGTTTACAAAGATGGATAATATCATCCTTTTGTAGCAATTATTTCCCAGTAAAAGTGATATTATTTTAGTTGTACTTATTTTAAAATACTCTTTTGTTCTGGACTCTAGTTTTCTTTAATCTTTAAAGCCATCAAAGTGTATCAAAAGGTACTGGTTTGAAATATATGTGAAAAACGATTCTAAATATTCAAATATTGTATAATTTCGCATTTTATTTCTACCAAAATGTTTGTTTTCAAGTAAATATATTATACTAGACTCCAGGAAATATTTAACAGATATAAATGCCATTTATACAATTATGATTTATTATGATTTGTGGAGTGCTTTCCAATATTCATCTTTTTTAATATTTTCTTCAAAGTGAATAACATACCATTTCTTAGCTGAATATAAAGTTGTCTACAGTGATGTTAGCATCATGGTGGTGTAAGACATCCCTCCTTCAAGTCTTTCCTTTCAACAAATAGAAATCAGCATCCTATCTGTGAACAAAGTACCTCTATGGCAGTCGTAGGACCCAGCATATGCCAGGGGACCTGGAAGTAGCCCTCCTACCTCTGTGCTTTGGGTAATGGTCAGGCCAACCTCCATTTGGCCTATGGAACTAGGAAATGCCAGAAAAATGGCCCCAACCCCTCTTGGCAGTGGTCTGGGTAAACCTGGAGAATGCTTGCTTGTACACATACCCATGGATGAGACAGTCTTAATAAAAGTTCAGCCTTCCCAAGAAGGGATTTCAACACTTTGTTGCAGCAAAATATAATACAAGTTTGGATACATTAGAGAGGGTAAGAGGAACTTTCCTTGTGTTGGGTTTCGCTCAAAGGCCACGTGGTTCCTGAAGAGCTAGTGGGAGCTCACCTGCAGAGGGAAAGGAAGAGCAGTGAGTGAGCGCTCAGCTACCCCAGCTGTTCTAGGTGCTGCTAGAGAAACAAACTTGTTTAGCCCCAGCAGCACCAGGATTATTGAGGCAGGACCTCCATAACTCATAAGAGTGAGGAGATTGAGAGACAGATAAGAGAATAAGAAGGATGAGGTTTCTATTAACTTTGTTCAGGATTCTAGCAGGAAGCCAGCCCACATGTCACTTGGAGAACCTCATGCAAAGATCCCCCCACCTGACCTGTGGGCACTCCCAACACCCAAAGTGCTAAAGTCACACTACTCCCCACTCTGTTGTTAACTTATTGTGCTCACTTCTCCATGGGATGGCAAGATTTAGCTTTTGTAAACAACAAATATGCTCAGAAAATAAGGCGAGGGAGAAACCACAAACTTGACTATAGCTCCACCTTCTGGTTTCCATCAGCCAGCCTGGTGAGTTGTAACAACCAGAGAGATACACAAACTCAAGAATTCAGCCACACGAGGTGGCAAAAGTGTGGAGTAGGTATATTTATACAAATTGGAGAAAATCCCAGATGTAAGCAGGACCAACAAAAATATCTCAAACCCAATGATAATTAGGAAAGAATTGAGGTGTCTGCTACTGCAAAATGAGAAGGCAGCAACACAAAACTCCAAGGAACATGAAGAATCAAAGAAACATGTCATCACCGAAAGATAACAACAATCCCACAGTAATCAAACTCAAAAACAAGGAAATTGGTGATTTACCTGATGAAGAATTCAAAATAACTGTTTAGAGGAAACTAAACGAGCTATAAGAAACACAGAAAGGCAATTCAATAAAATCAGGAAAACAATATGTGAACCAAATGAGAAATTTAACAGAGATAGAAATCATTACAAAGAAATAAATTCTGGAGCTGAATAAACCAATGAATAAAATGAAAAATGCAATCGAAGGCATCTATAGAAGAATTGACCAAATATAATAAATAAGGGTCTTTAGACAGAAACACACATAAAACAGGTTATTATTGATTAGTTGATGAAACGTTGTAACCAGAGGTTTGCAAGAACTTAACCTTGTAGTCCCCCTAGCAATATAATAACCCTGTAGTCCCCCTAGGAACAATGATTCAGTACTTGTTAATTCAGAGTTTGCGGTGACATTAGAGAACATAACTACCGTGGATAATGTGAATCAACTGCATTTATATGAAACTATGAATACAATGCTTCTTTGGGGGAAATACTGCAAGTAAGATTACTAAGGACAAATGTTCTTTTATTGGAGCATCCTTCATAACTTTTAGGTTGGCTTAAGTAGCTATGACTCACAAGATATCTGGACAATTTACTAAGAACTACTCACCTTCTGAATTAAATTTCTGTTATATATCTTCTTCATTGAATTTTCTTGCTTTGATTTTCTTTAACTTTTACATTTGCATTTATCTATGCATTTGCTGTATTTTTCAATAGCTATATAAAATCATTTGTGAAAAAAATACATGAACTAAATAAGTCAGTGATACCCTCAGGTGGCTAGCTGCCCAAGCTGATACTTATCCCATGCATAGAATGCCTTTCAGAAAACCAAATTTATATTTCTGAAACTTGTCGAAATGTTAAAGGACACAGAGCATGGCCATCTGCATAGTACATGTGCCTTGAAAACTTAATAATAACACATCATAATAAACTACCTAACTGTCATTTGAAGATTTTCAACTCTCACATAATATTCAAGAATTCACAAAACAACAGTGTGCCATGTCTCCTGTAATAAAAATAAGTAATAGTGATATGTGTATATTATATTTATGTAATATGTGTATGTACATAGATATGTCCATATTTCTGTTGGAGATACACATATATAAAGAAAATAAATGAAATAGGATTCTGAAATCTGCTGTTTAAAAAAATATTTCATATATTGTAACTCCTTATTGCTTGTATGCATCTAGGATGGGCTATCTCACTGGAGCCCTTTTAGTCTTGACAGACATTCTAAATTAGCACTAAATGCCTTATTTTCTTTTTTTCTTAGTTATTTCTATTAGTTTCAAATATTCTAGCCCATTAGTTATTTCTATTAGTTTCAAATATTCTAGCCCATTCTAAACAGGTCCACTATCTGAGGAGTAGATCATAGAAATAGATATAATGTATGCAGCCTAACTACTGATCCACATTAGCATTGCATTTTATATGTGTATGCCTGTATGTGTATGTTTGTTCATTCTATTTATGGAATGAGTAGGAACAATGTGCTAGGAATGTGCTAGGTTGTTTGGCCTAAATGTACAACCATGGAAGAGGAGAAATTCTTTAGTCTATACAAACGCTGAACTGATAACTTGATGTACTACCCTAGTCTTTTGTTGTCAGCAACAAAATCCCAAATTTTCAAAGTTGGGTGAAAAATATTTAATCTAATTTTTATCGAAATTGTGAACAGTGACAACACCGTGAATGAAGTAGGATGCTGAAATCTACTGTTACACTAATGCTTTCCATTCAATTCTCAAGGACCTAAATTCTTCTTTAAAAAATACTTTAAAATACTACCGAGAGATAATTTTTAACCTTTACATGATACCATTATAGGAATGAAAAGCTTTATTTTCTATTTCCAAAGCTTGGCAATTGTTTCTCTTCTATTTTACATTCAAAGATATGAACTAATAGGATTTATTGTAGAATCATATTATTACTAGTAATTTCAAGAAGTAAATATATAGGCACATAAATTTGATTGGGGACAATTATGTATGGCACCGTAAATAAGCTCAAATCCTAAAATGAGAGTGATTGAAATGGAATTATTTTTTTTTTCATTTATATTAACCGATGGATCCTTAAATTGTAACCATAAGCAAATGCATGTTTTTGGGTTTTTTTAAATGTAGTCTAATGACACTCTTTGTTGGACTTTATCACCAAATGTATTCTTAAAAGCAATCAAAGAAATATAATGTAGGGTTTATTGGCAGTCTCCAACCTTTTTGGCACCGGAAGCCATTGCTCCTAGGAGAATCTAATGCCTGATGATCTGAGGTAGAGCTGAGGTGGTGATGCTAGCACTGAGGAGTGGTTGCAAATACAGATGAAGCTTTACTTGCTGACCTGCTGCTCACCTCGCGCTGTGCGGCCTGGTTCCTAACAAGCAACGGACTGGTACCAGGGTTTATGGACCCCTGTTTTAGATGACTAGATATTAAAAATCATAACTATAAATATGATTTTTAAATGATAAAAGAGACCTGTCATTGATGAAGAAAAAAACATTAATTGATGATAATATATGAAGGCACCATAGCACTTTTATGTTGCCCTTTATAAGTTTCAAAAACATTTGGACAGCTGGAGAAAAATACAGGTCTTTTTCATAGTTAGGGTCTTTGAATTTGCAAATATGTTTTTAGATTTGCAAATATTACATTGTTAGAAGTAAAATCCTTCAACCTATCTATTCCAATAAAATATTGTCATATTATATTTATTTCTAGATTTCTAGAAACTTGAATAGGCTGTGAAAATTTGAAAATGTGAATACTTAGAGAATATTATGCTTTATTTTCTCCTTGTCTGAAAATAGTTCTTTTCTTATAACAATTGCCATTCTATTACTTATACCAAATTGTCAGGGTGGTTTTATTCACATCTTAGATTCTTTTTCTTCTGCTTATATATAGAGAATACTTCAAACTTTACATTTAGTCCAATCGAATTGTATTATTAAACCAACTTGAAGAAAACTGTCCTCCTGCCTTTACATAATTTAAAATTTCTAAAAGAAAATAATGTTATCATATAGTAAAAATGCAGTCGAATGTAGATAAACATATTATCAGATGAGAGGGTCATGAAGATTTCATTTTGTTTTATTTACTGTCATTGTTGGGGTCAATCAGGATTTGGTGTCACCCTAACTGCAGGGGGCAGGGAGAGGGATAACATAGCACAGAAGTGTAGTTAGCATTTTCCCTCTGTTCCTCCTCAAATGAGGCAGTGGAGTCACAAGTCATTGCTATTTAATAGTTTTATTGAAAGTATATTTTAGAAAGACAGAGAATGCCCCAAGGAGGCACATGGAATAAGACAAAACATGCCCCAAGGAGGCACATGGTCCCAACACTATGACCAAAAAAAGGCCACAAAAAAAGAGATACCAGAAGGGCAAAAATGGCCCAGAAGCGGGAATGTCTGCCTTATATTTGGGCCATGACTGGTGGTTCCAAAGCCTTCATAGGTGATTGGCAGCTGAGGTCATTTTGATTGACACCTGGTTGCTATATAACTCTTTGCCTAGTGAGCATGTGCTTACCTAGAATACAGTCTGTTATAATTAGATACATGAACTTTCAGGCATAAACGAAGTATTATAATGAAGTTTAAATTGTAGGCAAATTAGGCTCTGTAGCCAGACTAGGCCAGATAAGACTATGACCCTCCTGTCTTTTGTCTCTAGGGATGCAAGAGAAATTCTCTAATTACCAATAGGGACTGGACACTATTCCTTTGTTCCCCTTGTCACTCATGTTTGACTAGCTACCTAACAATACTGCTTATTCTGTTGAAACCTTTTCTTCAATTAAAAAAAATAAAAGTTGTTAAAGAATAAATGGTTTTAGCAATAGTGAGTGGGTATAAATAAATCGATGTTATAGCAAATTGTCTTTTTGGGGACATATTAAATGAGCTGGCAGAACTGATTAAGACATGAAAGTTTTTGTTGTTTTTATACTCTTTTCACTTACCTTCCATTATAAAGTTTTTGTTTCCTTGGCTTCCAGCCCACTCACTGATATCAGGAATTTCAACACTCTGGTATATGATCTGAGCCCTCCCTGGATTTCCTGTTTCTTCCTCACAATACTCATTTTATTGCCCTTGGCTATAGTACATCAAGATCTTGTTATATAATAAATCTAGTCCAGGAGCTGCCTCAGTGAGTAGATTGAAAGATATGGACACACTGTTTTCAAAATTTTCAGACACCTACTGTTCAAGTTTTTTTGTTTTGTTTTGTCCTTTGTGTTTTGATTTTTTTCATTCAACCCCATGGCACAGTCATTTTCTTGGCAACAAATATTTTGATGAAATACTTTAAGTTTGTTTTATTAAATACCTGGAAAAAATTATTGTTATTCAATTTTAAAATTTCATAATTTAAAAATCAAATTATAGCTACATTAGAATGGTGAAATTTTTATAAGAGAGATCGATGTCTTTTGGAACACAGATTACATTAAAAATGTATAAATTTTGGTTTGGAAGCCTTTTACTTAACTAACATTTTTAATAAACCCATCCTCCACTGGTCTTTCAATGCTATATGTGCTATTTAAGCCATTTCTTCTCACTTAGTTCTCATTTCTTTGACCTGCAGAAAGTCGAAATTTGTCTTGTAAAGCTGCTTGAAACAAGGGCTGACCTTATAAATACCCATGGAATGAAATAGAATACTAAAATCTATTACTGTTAAACTTTGTACTTTTGGTATATTTCTTTTATTTTTTTAATTTTTTAAAAATTTTACTTTAATAGTTTCGAGTATAGAGTACATTGGTTAGACATTTATATAGATTATAAACGATCCCCCTAATTGCTCTTTCTCTCCTCTGGCTTTCCACCTAGTCATTACATTAATGCTAACTGCATTCCCTTTGCCATTCTCCCCATCCTTGTGACTATCTATCAACTATTAATTTGTACTTCTTTAACCCTTCATCCCTTTCTTCCAGCCCCCAACCCCCTCCCTTCTGCCTGTCACCAGATTGCCCTCTGTATTTGTGGTCTGTTTTTAATCAGTTTGTTCTTCTAGTTCCTTAGATTCCACATGTAAGTGAAACTATTTGGTATTTATTTCTCTGTCTGACTTATTTCAGTCAGCGTAATAACTTTTAGGTTCATCCATGTCATTAAAAATGGTAGGATTTCATTTTTTTAAATGGCTTAGTAATATTCCATTATATATATGAACCATAATTTTTTATCCAGTCATCTGTTGATTGGCATTTAGGTTGCTACCATATCATGGCTAATGTAAATTGTGCTGCTATGAGCTTAGGGGTGCATAAATCTTTATGAATTATTGTTTTGGTTTTCTTTGGATAAATACACAGAAGTGCAATTGCTGGGTCAAAAGATATATCCATTTTTAATTTTTTGAGAAACCTACAGTCTGTTTACCGTAGAGGCTATACCAATTTTCAATCCCACCAACAGTGTATGAGAGTTCTGTTTTTTCCATATCCTCACCAACACTTGTTGTTCTTTGATTTACTGATGATAGCCATTCTGACAGGTGTGAGATGATATCTCATCGTAGTTTTAATTTGCATTTCTCTGATGATTAGTGACTTTGAGCATCTTTTCATATGTCTATTGGCCATCTGTCCTCTTTGGAGAAATATCTGTTCGGATCTTCTGTTCATTTTTTAATTGGATTGTTTGTTATTTTGTTGCTGAATTATATGAGTTCTTTTTATATTTTAGATATTAACTTCTTATCAGATGTATCATAAGTGAATATCTTCTCCCAATCAGCCGATTGTCTTTTTGTTTCATTGATGGTTTCCTTTGCAGTACAAAAACTTTTTAGTTTGATGTAGTCCCATTTGTTTATTTTTTCTTTTGTTTCTCTTGCCCGAGGAGATATATCTGAAAATAAATTAATGTTAGCAGTATCAGAGAGTTTACTGCCTATGTTTTCTTCTAGAAATTTTATGGTTTGGGGTCTGACATTTAAGTCTTTAATCCATTTTGAGTCTATTCTTGTATATGGTGTAGGAAGGTGGTCCAGTTTCTTTTCTTTTTTTTTTTTTTCTTTCAGGTTTCTGTCCAATTTTCCCAACACCATTTATTGAAGATAATGTCTTTATTCCATTGTATATTCTTGCCTCCTTTGTCATATAAGTGAGCACATAGGCATGTACTTATTTCTGGGCTCCCTATACTGTTCCATTGATCAATGTATCTGTTCTTATGCCAGTACCTTCTTGTTTTTATTACTGTACTTGTAGTATAGTTTTTATTACTGTACTTGTAGAATAGTTTGATATTAGGTAATATAAAACATCCAACTTTGTTCTTCTTTCTCAAGATTGTCATGGCTATCTGAGATCTTTTATGGTTCTACATAAATTTTAGGATTATTTAGTTAGCTCTCTGAAAAATGCCATTGGTATTTTGACAGAGATTGCATTGCATCTATAGATTTGGGTAGTATGGCCATTTTAATTATGTTGATTTTTCCTACCCATGAGCATGATATATGCTTCTTTTTACTTGTATCTTCAATTTCTTCTTTCAATGACTTATAATTTTCTGAGAACAAGTCTTTTACCTCCTTGGTTAATTCGATCTTCAGATATTTTATTGTTTTTGTTGCAATCATAAATGGGATTGTTTTCTTAACTTCTCTTTCCAAAAGTTCATCATTGATGTATAAAAATGCCACTGAATATTAATTTTGTATCCTGCTACTTTATTGAATTCATTGATCAGTTCTAACAGTTTTTTGGTGGAATCTTTAGTGTTCTCTATGTGTAATATCATGTCATTGGCAAATAATGAGAACTTTCTCTATTCTTGAATTGTTTGGTATAGTTTGAGAAAAATAGGTATTAATTCTTCTCTGAATAATGGTAAAACTTGCCTGCGAAGCCATCTGGTCCAGAACTTTTATTTTTTCAGAAGTTTTTGATTACTGATTCAATTTCATTGGTGGTAATTAGTTGGTTGAGATTTTCTGTTTCTTCTTCACTCAATCGTGGGAGGTTGTATGTTTCTAGGAATGTACCCATTCCTTCCAGATTGTCCAATTTGTTAGCATATAATTACTCGTAGTATTTTCTTATGATTCTTTGTATTTCTGTGGAGTTCGTATTTATTTCTCCTCTTTCATTTCTGAATATATTTATTTGAGTCCTCTCTCCTCTTTCCCTGATGAGTCTGGCTAAGAGTCTGTCAAAGAACTAGCTCTTGGTTTCATTAATCTTTTGTATTATTTTTCTAGACTCTATTTTGTTTATTTCCACTCTGATCTTTATTATTTCCTTCTTTCTATTCACTCTGGGCTTTGTTTGCTGTTCTTTTTCTAGTTCTTTTAAGTGGACAGTTAGATTGTTTATTTGAGCTTTTTCTCGTTTCTTAAGGTAAGCCTGTATTGCTATGAATTTCCCTCTTAAGACTGCTTTCACCGAGTCTCATAGATTTTGAGTCATTGTGTTTTCATTTTCAGTTGTCTCTAGGTGTTTTTTGATATCTTCCTTGATATCATTGATAACTCATTCATTGTTTAATAGCATGTTACTTAGCCTCTATGTGTTTGTGTATTTTCCAGTTTTTTCCTTGTAGTTGATTTCTAGTTACATACCATTGTGATCATAAAAGATGGTTGATATAATTCCAATCTTCTTAAATTTATTGAGACTTGAATTGTGTCCTAACATGTGGTCTATCTTGGAAAATGTTCCATGTGCACTTGAGAAGAATGTATATTTTGCTGCTTTAAGGTAAAATGCTCTGAAAACATCTATTAAATCCATCTGTTCTAGTATGTCTTTTAGGCCCATTTTTTCCTTGTTGATTCTTGGCCTGGAAGATCTGACCATTGGTGTCAATGGGGTGTTAAAGTCTCCTATTATGAGTGTATTACTGTTGATCTCTCCTTTTATGTCAGTCAATAATTGTTTTATGTATGTGGGTGCTCCTACATTGGGTTCGTATATGTTTACTAGGTTTATGTCCTCTTGATTTATCGATCCCTTTAATATTATGTAATGACCTTCTTTGTATCTTATTATAGCCTTTATTTTAGAGTCTATTTTATCTGATATAAGTATCACTATCCCGGGTTTTTTTGTTGTTGTTATTGTTTTTTTATTTCCATTTGCGTGAAATATGTTTTCCTATCCAAGAGACTCACTTCAGATCAAATTGCATTCACTTTTAGTCTGTGAATGCAATTTGATCTGAAGTGGGTCTCTTGTAGACAGCATATGCATGGGTCTTGTTTTCTTATCCATTCGGCTACCTTATGTCTTTTGATTGGAGCATTTAATACATTTACATTTACAGTGATTACTGATAGGTACATAATTACTGGCATTTTATTATTCATATTCATTGTTTCTTTTTTATTTTTTTTACTCCTTCTCTTTTTACAGAAGTCCCTTTAACATTTCTTGTAATATTGGCTTGTTGGTGATGAATTCCTTAAGTTTTTCCCTGTCTGGGAATCTCTTTATCTCACCTTCTGTTTTAGTCAAAAGTCTTGCCAGGTAGAGTTTTCGTGGTTGTAGATCTTGTTTTTCATAACTTTGAGTATTTCTTGCCAGTCCTTTCTGACCTGCAAAGTTTCCATTGAAAAGTCAGCAGACATTCTTCTGGGAGTACCCTTGTAAGTAACTAGCCGACTTTCTTTTATTGCTTTTAAGACTCTCTCTTTATCTTTGACCCTTGGCATTTTAATTATGTGTCTTGGTCTAGGTCTGTTTGAATCCCTTTTATTTGAAAGTCTTTGTGCCTCTGAACTTGTATGTCTAATTCCTTTACCATGTTAGAGAAGTTTTCTGTCATTATTTCTTCAAATAGAGTCTCAATCCCTTGCTCTCTCTCTTCTCCTTCAGATACTCCTATGACCCGGATATTATTATGTTTCATGTTGTCACAAGAGGTCTCTTAAAGTATCCTCATTTTTTAAAATTCTTTTTTTTCATTTTGTTGTTTTGATTGGGTGTGTTCTGCTACCTTCTCTTCCAGTTCATTGATTCAATATTCCGCTTCGTCCAATCTACTGTTGAATCCTTCTAGTGTATTCTTCACTTCAGTTATTGTATTCTTCATTTCTGTCTGGTCCTTATTTTATGGTTTCTATGCCCTTTTTTATGCTTACTATCTCTCTGTTGAGGTTTTAATTTTGCTCATCCATTCTTCCCCTATGTTTGTTATGCATCCTTATCACCATTATTTTGAACTATTTCTCTGGTAGGTTGCTCGCCACCATTTCATTTAGCTTATTTTCTGGAGTTTTCACCTGTTGTTTCATTTGTGGCATGTTTATTTATTTTCTCATTTTATTAGTCTCTCTGTGTTCGTTTCTATGTGTCAGGAATATTTGTTTCATCTCTCACCTTTAGCCAAATGGCCTACTGTGGAAGGTGTCCTTTGTGGCCTAGTGGCTCACTTTCCCTGATACCCTGTGCTGGGGGCTCTGGACGTGATCTCTGCATGGGTTGTGTGTGGTCTTCTGTTGTCACCAAGACTTTATTGTTGTTAGTAGATCAGTGGATGAGATTAATGTTCAGGCTGACTAATTGTGAGAATTGGCTACACACACAGGTTAAGAGTTACTGTGAGGGAGCTGACCCCACCAAGTGGGATTTGCCCTAGAGGCTTGTGTACTTGTTGCAACCACCCTTTGTGTGTTCCACTTATGGGACTAGTCAGGAGTTGCTCTGTTATGGTCTGGTGCCAGCCTCTGGATGTGTTGGTTTTGTGGCCCCTTGGGAGGGGCTCCCCAGTAGGCCAACATCAGCTGCTGCCTTCAATTGCTCAGGGCTACCTGGTGAGAACTATAATGTGATCCACAGATGGTTGTTGCCTATGCTGGATCTATAGGTAAGTGGTAGAGGCAACACTGTAGGCAGCGGTCCAGTTATCCCTTGTCACCAACCTAGGGCAGTTTAACAGAGGGACCAGTGCTCCTCAAGGCCTGACACTGCCTGTCAGCTGCCCATAAGTTTCTGAAACTGGAAGAGCCTCTGGGTGATACATGTGTTGGGTTGCACAGGGACCCCGGGAGTCTCCTGGGTCTATTGAGTAAATTTCCCCCTGCCACTGCAGTGTCATTTTACATGCCAGCACTGTTTCTGTGACTCCCTGTACAAAAAATTTTCCTTGAAACAAGTTTGCAATAATAGCAAGGTCACCTGCTGCACTCCTCAGGCCTGTAAACATGCAAGCTCTGTTTAAGAATTATTGAAGCTTGTGGCTGTGAGCCTGCCATTGAATGTTTCTCCCAGATGAACGGGCTTTGCGTGGGCTGCATGAACTGAGTGCTGTTGTTTGTTTTTGAATTCATAACCCAGGAAAGCACAGGATGGGACTGAGTTGCCTGGGAGCAGGCTTGCCACAGGTAATTTGTGGGTTTGGTGGGGCATCATCTTAGTGACATACGGGGCCATCAGGCCTACACAGCATCAAATTTCCTTATAGCTCTGGGACTGATGCCTCCTTCCAAAGTCAGATGTCAGTGTGTGAACTACTGTCATCTGTGATAGGCCCACAAAATTCTCTGAGATTTGCCCAAGTGATACTGTATCTTGTGCTGGCAGCAGTGATCTTCCTGTCACTGTATTCCCTGATCTTTTCTCACTTTGCTGGTTGATATCTGTTGATTGTGCAGAATGTGCCACCCCAGGGCAGGAGCGGCTGCCTATCAACGTACAGCGAGCACTTTGTGTATTGGATGGGGCAGGAGTTCAGATAGTCAAGAGCTGTCAGGCCAATAGCCTCAGTTTTCTGTAATTTGCGTCTGCACGTTCCCACAGTAGTCACAGATCACAGGGAGACAAGCTGCTCTCTGGGGCGGTTCCACAGACCCCCACAGTCCTCTCAACAGATATTGCAGCTTGTATAGGCAGCAGTGGTCTGTCCACAACTGTCTTCCCCAAAATGCACTCACTGTGCTAGGCAAGGTCTGTTGCCCGGGCAGAGTACACAACCCCAGAGCCAAGCAGCGCTGAGAAGGCTGCCTGTCAATGGGCTGCAGGCACTTTGTAGCTTGGGTAAAGTGGGATCTCAGGAAGACAGGGACCATCAGGCCAATACAGCCTCAGTTTTGCTGCAACTTCTGTGTCCAGGCGTTCCACTGTATTCACAGATCACAGTGAGACCAGCTACCATCTGGGGTGGTCCCACAGACCCCTAGTGAACCCCTGATGTGATATTGCAGCTCTTGCAGGCAGCAGAGGTCTGCCTGCAACTGATTCCCTTGCAGTGCCTGCCCTGTGCTAGCCAAAGTTAGTTGCCTGTGTGGATTGGGAGTCGGGTGGGGTAAAGAAGGGGTACCTTGGCTGTTCACTGTCAATGGGCCACCTGGGGCAATTTGTGGGTAGGGTGGGGTCTCAGGGAGACAATGGCAGTCAGATCAATAAAACCTCAGTCTTGCTGTGACTTAGGTAACCATTAGTGCGTTCCCTCAAAAATCCCCAATCTCAGCAAGACCAGCTGCTGTCTGGGACTGGCCCACAGACCCCCGAGATCTGCCCAAGTTTGTGTTCGCAGTAGTGATCTGCCTGCAGCTCTCTGGGAAATTGGAGCTCAAAGTGCTGGCTGCCAGCTGTGGATGTTTTTTTTTTTCTTTTTTTACATTTTTAAAAATTTATTATTATTTATACCTACAGCACCTGGTCTTCCTAGGTGGTCTCCCATCCAATACTAACCAGGCCTGACCCTGTTTAGCTTCTGAGATCAGACATTGGGTTCATTCAGGGTGGCATGGCCATAGACCATAGACTCTGACTCCACTGGGGCATGAACCCAGGACCTTCTGCCTGTAAAGTAGATCTTTTGCATGTAAAATGGTGCTAACTGCTACACTATGGAACCACATCCAGCTGTGAATGTTTGACCCTGAATCAGTACAGGCTTGGCAGCCATCCAGCAACAAAAGCCCGAGGCAATCTGCAGGTTGGGTGGAGTGTGCTAATCCCCTCTGGCCAGCATTTCCTATTGGTCCAGTGGGAAGGGCCTGCACAGTTGAGCTGGTGGGGTCTGTAGATTGCCCCATAGGGTGCCTAAAGTACAATGGTGGCTGCAGGTATTAGGTAATGTAGACTTTCCCAGAATTAATCTTGCACAAGCCTCTGACCCACCACTGGTGTCCCAGGTGAGTGTTCACAGATTAGAAAGTTTGTGCCTGGGCCCTTCAAAGGGGCGTCTAGGGTTTCAGTCTCCTTCTATCTCACCCAGAAGTCTGGAATCCCCTCTGGTTTTTAGTCAGAATTATTGGAAACTCCTCTTCCCTGGGCTGGGGAGCCTCTGAATGCAGCCAAGACCCCCCTCTCTTTCAGGGGTGCCCCTTCAGCCTCGCTCTCTCTGCTGGTGTCCTCCACCACCTGCAGGTACGGGTCCAGCTGGATTTGCGATTTTGCCACTCCTACTGGCTTTGATGTGGCTCCTTTATATTATCAGATGTAGGTGTTATGACCAACTGGACTTCAGGTGATTCTCCATATTGACTATTTTATAATTTGGTTGTAATTTCATTATGGACCTTGGAGGAGGTGAACCCTGCTTTTACCTAGTCTGCTATCTTCCCAGCTCTCTTCTTTTATTATTTTTTTTTAATTTTACTAGATTTATTAGGTTGACAGTGGTTAATAAGATTATATAGATTTCAAGTGCATAATTCTATAATACATCATCTGTATATTGCATTGTGTATTCACCACCCAAAGTCAAATATCCTTTTGTCGTCACATATTTGACCACTTTTACCCTTTTCTGCCCTCCACCCACTTTCCTTCTGGTAACCGCTAAACTGTTGTTTGTCTATTTTTTGTTTTTCTTGTTTGTTTGTTGCTTTTAGTTTTGTATCCTTCGTGTGAGTGAAATCATATGGTCTTTGACTTTTTCCATGTACTTAAAAAAGTTGGTGTGTTTCTTTAATCATTATTGTATTTTTTTCTAAATCTGAGTTTGCAAACTACTGCAGTTGCTGGCCCAATGGATGTATTTTGTTTGGCCCATTAAATTCATAGTTCAATTCTGTAAAAATCTGTTGCCTACCTTAGAACCAAGAGATTTCTTGTAAAATTAGAATTTTAATGACCAGTAACATTGCCTCCATATTCCATTATGGCAAGCATTTGCTGGGGCTGAGTAGCAGCTAACACTTTAGAGAGGGTGCGTGCTCCCCAGTTGCTACCATTGCCATCAGGCTTGTTTCACTTATTTACATCATTTGATGGATCCCTGGAGACATTAGGGTTTTAGCTGCTGAAAATAGAAGTAATTGAGACAATTCTTCTTTATCTTTTTGAAACTATTTCTCCATGAAGGGATCTCATTTAAAAACTAATAAAATATATTTCAGAATGAAATTTAAAAGTCTCTGCACTAAGGAGACAGAGCTTAAGTTTATTGACAAAAAAAAATATATATTATTTATTTTAATAATGCAATTAAGGATGTAAAATGTAAGCACAACTAAAATAGCACCATATTCTGATGTTGGGGAGGAAAATGCTGTTTCATGAATGGTTTAGGATAAGATGATACCTAATTAAATTGAGATATAAGTAATGAGTAGGATTTTAGCTAAAGGATGAGGATGAGGGACTCTGGATGTAGGAATACAAATAGTTTCAAAGATCTACAAGTAAGAAAATATTGAAGTGATTTTCTGGTGGAGATCAATAATAAATAAAGCTAAACACCAGATCAGGTCTTATATGCCACATTAAGTTTTGTTGTCTTTATTTTAATCCAAATGAAAATATATGACTCCCCCCACACCGCATCACATGATGTCTTTCTACTCAACTGATAGTATAGACACTGAAGAAATTCCCAGCTTTCTCTCTCCTCTGACAGACAGGTCATCCATTTTCTTCAACTCTTCCTCAAACTTGCCACATATAATTACTAACCTGAATTTCACTGATATCTCTGAAATGTTTTTTTGATTTTAAAATAAAAGAGCTCACTTCCTCATTCAATTTAAATTCCAGCTTGTAGCTAACTTAATGCATCAAAGTTTTTTTAAGGAAGAACAACAGATGCATTTTCTCCATAGGGGCTGTGATGCTAATGGTCATAAATTGATCCAAATGTGCTTCATTCTGAATTAGGGCCTCCTATTTATTTAACCCAAAACAAGGACCATGATGTTGGAAATTTCAGATTTTATAGAACTGTGTAAGGTTGACAATTTTTTTTTTTTTAAAATCACTTCTGGTCTGTGGTTCTCGGCAGCTGCCTATTCTCTTCCTTTGTGTAATAAAGAGCCATTTTTTGTGCTGCAACAATTCTGGTATGCCACTGATGAAATGAGAAATGACAGTTTTTCTTTTATTTTCCTTTCAGCTCACTCCAGTTGGCACCACAATATTTACAGGATTTTCAGGAGACAATGGAGCTACAGACATAGATGATGGCCCAAATGGACAGATAGAATATGTTATTCAATATAATCCAGATGATCCGGTATGTAAATACCTACTTACAATATGACTTCGCTATGAGGAATATAATTAATATTTACTTCAGCTGATATTTATTGTATTATTCTATTACTTAGCTCCTGGAACCACATTAGTAATTATAGTATAATTGAAAATTATCTCAAAATTGCACTTTAAAAAATATTCATGCTGTACTTTAAAAAAAAATTAATTAAGTTTATTGAGGTAACATTGGTTAATACAATTATATAATTTTCAGGTGTACATTATCATTCGACATCTCTATTGTGTGTTTACCACCCAAAGTCCAGTTTGTGTGCTATACTTTTAAAAGCTAATTTTGGATGGGATTTGTAGGTAAATTTTTAAAATGTATTTTAGGTATAAAATGTCATTTTTACTAAATTTCTCTTATGTTTGTGGACTTGTAAGCATTCTAAGTAAATCCTTGCACATGATATAACCAATATAACCATATGCTTTATGGAACTTGCAAATTAATACCAGCACTGCCACTTCTTCACCAGTAGAAGCTAAGGTAGAGAAGAGGACAAAATCTCTAGCTTTAGGTTTTTTAAGACTGTTAAATTATCTCTTCTGATGATACAGTATATTTAATACAGATAAAATCAGAATTGTTTTCTTGAAGCTAGAGCTGGAATTCCTGCCAGCTGTCTTTCCTTTCTCTTTTTCCCAAGAGCTTCTCAGAACGTCATGGGCACCCCAAAGCATAGTTTTAAAATCACTTCTTAAATGAGTTTTCTAAATTAATGCTTCTCTTTATAATTAATGTTAAGAATATAAAAGTAGTGAAGATGACATTATGTCTTCATTTTAAAATTATATATTTCTTATATAAGCTTTAAACAAACAAAAACTATTATACCTGCAGAGACTAACAACCCACAATAAGATCTACCTCACAAGTTTATTGTGAGAATTGAGTGAATTGTGACTGCATTTTCTCATTTTATTCTCACAAATCAGTTAGTAGTAGTATTTCTACTGCATAAGAGAGAAAACAAGCTGATAGGTAAAGTGATTTGCCTGGTGTTACAAAGCCACTTCTAAGCTGTAGAGTCAGGACTCATTTCAGAGTAACATAGGCTCTACTCTTCCTCTATTATCGTCTCATAAAATAGTCATGGCACTTGTGTTAAAATTTTCAAAAAATTTGGAGAAGGAAAATGAGAAAAAAGCCTCAAGGCATAGCAGGTTCAAGGGAAGATTAGTGTTGGGGGCATTGTTTTTGTTTTTGTTTTTTTTTTTTCCCCTAAAAAGTATGGCAAAAGCAGTGAACAAAGAGATGGGGAAATAATAAGAATGTGTCAGAGAAGGATAATAAGTATAAAGGATTACACAGGAAATGGAGCAGAAAAGATCAAAGAAGCAACAGAAGAGAAAAGGGCAAGAAAAACTTTTTTTCCTTAAAAGTAGAAACAGGCAACTGACTGCACATTCTATTTCTAAATTGTTTATTTTCTTTACTATTTAGATTTTTAGAAGAATTAATTGTACGTTGTGCCATGTTCCTAGCTTAAATTTTATGAAGGTCATTTCCTACCCTTTACTTCTCAAGCTGTAAAAATGAAACTTTCCAGCAAGTATAGAACGTCCAGGTGATATATTTAGGGAAATATTTATTACGTTGCATTAAAACAAAAACAAAAATCAAAAACAAAGCATAACTATTTAATGTTTAGATATAATGTGAGACAAAATGTATTAATTGGAAGGTATCTTTTTGAAGTTTTGGGAGACTGAAGTTCCTTGTTAGCGGTTAGTAATTCCTTCTGAATGCTTTCTCCTGTCAGAGACTTCTGGGCTTGCATTAAATACAGTATATACATTATACTACCTACAGATTTGATAAGCCAATCAGCTACATGCAGTTTCCAATGATTAAAAACAAAACAAAACAAAACAAAAAACAAAAACAAAAAAAACTCTACGTACTTTAGCAAGCTAGCACTATTTGAAATAAAGACATTTTCTGGGCATGATTCTAATTCAATGAGGCAAAATGATAAGACATCTAGACAGCACTTAAGTATATTAGAGGAGAAAGCATTAACCAAGCCACATCCTTACAGAGAGAATCCATCTTTAGCCATCATAGAAACTTAGTGTAAACCTCAATACTAGTTTTTTTCTCTTATATGACCAATGAGAGAGAAATACCTGATGGTTTTTATATTCTGCTACTGTTCAAGCTTTACTGATCCTGCTTATATTCATAGAAACATAAGATTCTCCTATTAATTTCTTAATTTAAAAAAAATTATATGTACTACAAAGATATTTAACTTGAAAAGGTGGCCGTGTGATTTTTGCAACCACAATTATAATTTCTTTCAAATTAACCTCATACTGTATGGTAAATGGTCAAAAGAGATTAGTCTGTTCTACTTAAAAATCTGTTTGTTTTTTGCATTTTATGCTACATTGTTCATTAACAGAAATCACAAATTAGTGACCTGGATTTCATTCAACTCACAGATATTTTGTTTGGCCACAAATTATTTTAACTATTTTTTTAGCCAATATCTAAAAATTATGAAATTTCACATTCAAATCTTGGTTTCTCTTTTCTCTTAAAGGAATAGTTTAAGAGAAAATTGGTACTGATTTCCAATAAGACAACAATTAGCTGGAGATGAAATGCAGCTTTCCCGTGAAGAATGAATTACTACTACTCAGACAATATATGTATATCTACTTATACTCCCAGTTGCTTTATTCATTTACAGAATCTGCTTTATTTTTGTAGAAATTTGCAAAAGTCACCTCTGTCTTACAGTAATACAAAGTACTTTCAATTAATTCTTCATATCACTTTAAACATTGGCCTCCAGTGTTTCTGATAAGAGAAGTCAATGGAAATTTGAATCATGTTTTCCAGTATGTAATGTGTCATTTTTCTCTGGCTGTTTTCAAGATTTTCTTTTAATCTTGAGTGTTTGACAACTTAACTATGGCATTTCAAGGTGTAGTTTTCTTTGTAATTATCTTTTTTGGTGAATTTCTTTAGTCTGAATTTGCCTTTCATCAGTTAAAGACTCTTCATTCTCTGAGTCTCCAATTATAGATATGTTAAGCATTTAAATATTGTTCTACAAGTACAGGCTCTGTTCAGATATTTTCAATATATTTCAATCACTTGTCTGCAACTGTATATTTTCTATTGATCTGTATTCAAGGTTACCCTGTCTTATGTCATCTCTGGTCTGTTGTTAAATCTATCCGATGGTCTCTTTTTTTTTTTCCTTTTTAATTTCAGATCTAATTTTTCCACATTTTTATAGTTTGTATTTTTTTTTGCCGAGATTTCCCATCTTTTCACTTATAGTGGGAATATTATTTTTACATCTCTTAGTGTTACCGATGGGGCCAATTTGAACTCCAGTGTCACCCCAATGGCATGGGGGGCGGAGATATCAGTACAGAAGTGTAGTTAGCATTTTTCCTGTGTTCTTCTTCATTGACACTGAAGAATCACAGGTCAGTGAGATTTAGAAAATATTTATTAAAGTATATTTTCAAAAGACAAAGCACTCCTCAAAAGGACATGTGGTTTTAGCGAAGAGCTGTAACAATAATCAACAACAAAGAAGAACACAAAGCCCCCAGAAGTGGGAATGTCTGCATTATATTTGGGTCATGATGTGTGGTTCCAAAGACGTTCCTAGGTATTTGGCAAGTGAGGTCGTTTTGATTGATGCTTGGCTGCTATATAACTCTTTACCCAGTATACATGTGCTTATCCCAAATTCTACTACCATTAGAGTGTTCTTTGGATGATCTCTAGGCTGGGCCCCTATTCCTTTGTTCCCCTTGTCATTAATGTCTGACTAGCTACTTAACATTAATACAGGCCTATTTATGAATAGCTGCTTTAAAATATTTTCTCGTTTTTTCTAACATTGGTCTTCCTTGGTTTTCTCTCCTCTTCAAAGGGATCACATTTCCTGGTATATAATATATCAAATTGTTTTGGAATCTATCTTTTTCATCAGCTTCTGTTGTCCCAAAATTTATTCCCTGATACTTCAGGCCAAAAAAACTTTATAGGCTTTCTATCAGAGTTTAACTGCCCTCTTCAAGTGCTAAATTGAGCCTTCCCTCTGGCTAACTACCGAAAAACAAGAAACTCACCCACATTGTCTCTTTCAAGTATCTATCAGAATATACCTGCTTTGGTTATCTCACCGGGGATGTCAAGTGTTTTTTGTTTGTTTGTTTTTTATATTTTGTCTGGAGTTTATAGGTGTTATTAATGAAAAGACTGAGTTCAAATTGAAGTTCATCAGCCATATAGAAGCAAAACAATTAATTTCCAATATGTTCCTTTCATTGATATATTTTTAAAAAACTCTTACTCATTTTTCTTCTCAGCCATCCTGGCTTTCCAAAATATTAGGCAATAGTAACAATGATAGAAACATTTCAAAGTTTTAACACCAAAAAATATATATACATTCATTCCATTAATGACTATGGATCTGCAGTGATAAGCTGTCGGCTAGTTTGTCACCAGCACTACTTTGTAACTGGGAGCACAGACATTTCAAATCTGCTTCAGGCTGTTTTCTATAAGAAAGGGAAAATTAGAAAACGTATTGAAAAAGGAGAGGAACCAGTGTTGTATATTCACCTCACTATGTTAATAGAAGAAGATAATTTTTTCCAATACAAGAACATAAGTGATGGTAGCCTCAAAACTGTCCCGAAATAGCAGAGAAGTAAAAAATATAATATCACTTAAAATTATTAATTTGAAAACTCAGAAAATATAGGAGTTATTAATTAATTACCATTATTACACCACCAGTCCTTTAGTTAAATCTTAGAGAATAGTATTTTAGTTCTCTATTGCTATATAACAAACTATCACAAACTTTGCAGCTTAAAACAACACACATCGTTTTCATAGTTTTTGTGCCTTAAGAGTCTGGAACAGCTTAGCTCTGCTTAGTTAGGCTCTCACTAGGTTCCAATGTAGGTGTTGACCAGATTAGTTCTCATATGGAGATTTGACTAAAGAAGAATTCCCTTGATGGTAACTCAGATTGTTGTTAGAATCATTTCTTTATAGTTGTAGGGCAGAGGGCCTTGACTTCTTGCTATCTGTTGGTTGGAGATTCTTCTCAACTCTTACAGATCACCCTTAGTTCCTTGGCTGCTTACTTCATCAGACTTGCAAGGAGAGGATTCAGAGCTAGTCTGTTTGCAAGAAAGATTCTTTTTCTATTTTCTTTTATTATTATTATTATTATTTATTAGTATTCATGCCTACAGCACCTGGTCTTCCTAGATGGTCTCCCATCCAAGTACTAACCAAGCCTGACACTGCTTAGCTTCTGAGATCAGATATTGGGCTTATTCAGAGTGGCATGGCCGTAGACCATGGACTGTGGCTCCACTGGGGAGCAAACCCAGGACCTTCTGCATGTAAAACAGATGTGCTAACTGCTACACTACAGAACCATGTCCACAAGAGGGATTCTTATGTAACATGATACAATTGTCATAAGATTGACAATATGCTATATTCTATTGGTTAGAAGAAAATCTGAGGTCCTGCCCACAGTCAAGGGAAGGGATTACAAAAAGGTAAAATTGCTTATCAGGAAATGGGGCTAGAGAGGTTTCCTGTAAGAATCTATCTGACATAGCTACTATAAAGTTCAGCATGATTATCATTTTCGAATGTCATATAAACAGGTCTACTTTGAAAAAGTGTTTTTGTGTCATGAACATTCTATTCAGGTCTTAAAAGAAGATAGACAGTCATTTATATTCAGATCCTTTTTTACCCTACTTATATTTTCTTTATGATGTGGATGGACAATTATACTAGATGTGGAATGAGGAAAAGTCATCATTTTTACTATCCTAAGTCATAAATTTTCAATTATAGCCAAATGTTGCATACTTTTTACCAAAACAAAGCACTTTTATCTAGGAACAAAATCAAAATAGTTAAAATTGAACATTTCCTTTCTTTGATTTTCTTTTTATTGCATTTTATCTAAAATAAAGAATGAACGAGTTTGAGAATAAAGAACTACTGAATCAATTGACCAAATTTAAGGCCAAAGCACTTGTGCTATTTCCAAACAATTCTGATTCTTCCTGTCTTTAGAGACATGCTAGGAGAGTTTTATTTATTTGTTTGTTTGGGTTTTTTTTTGTTTTATTTTGTTTTGTTGCCTAGAAAAAATTACATTCTCTGGCTAATGAAATGAGCTCAAAGAACGAAATACAACTCACTCTTTCCTCTCCCAATGCTGCAGTGATTGGACAAAAACATGTTGAGGTGAAACATCCATTAGCCTGAGTTTCTGAGTGAGACATCAACAGAGCCTACTTGCCAAGATGTTAGTGTAGGTATGTAGAATGAGTAAGAAATAAAAATTTCTTACGCTAAGCCATTAATTTGGGAGTTTTGTTCCTGTATTATAACCTATTCTTTCTTGACTGATATAGTCAGACAAAAATAATTCAGGAAATACCTTACTGTTAATATCTTCTAGACAGTGAACTAGAGATTTTTATACTATGCTTATCACATTTATTGTGAAATACTATTTTGGGGGGCCTTCCTGGTAATATAAAGTTCATAATACAATGAACTAATTAGATTGTTTAAAAATAAAAGAGAAGAAAAACTCTTTAAAATGGATCAGAATTTGTCATCACATGCTCTGCAGCAATTTTCATTTTGGGGAGTTTATCTTATATGGAAAAATGCAATTATAATAGATATCATTCTGATGTTTTAAATCTCATTGTTAAGTCAGACTGATAAACTATTCAAATAACAGATTATCATATCACTTTTCTTATCTAACATTTTTAATGCTAGACTGAAGTGATGTTTATTAGCATTTTAAGTGTTTTGACCTAGAGTGGACATAGCAGTCTCCTGTGGGCTAAGTCAGCAGCACGGCATTTCTATTAACTACCATTGCCACTCAGAAAAGACTGAGGACATTTAAGCAGTATGTATGGGCAGGTTCTTTCTTGGAGGTATTAGAATGGTGTTTCAATGTGTGGTGACATCTTTTAAAATCCCCTCCAAATTAGATTGTTCTTTTATAATAAGTTTGACTCCTTATAGCTTTGAGACAATTGAGAAAAAAAGAGCCATAATTTCTTTAGTAATATGTAAGCATGTAACACATTTGAATTTCCCGAGTGAGGAAGTTAAAACCACAATTTAAATACAAAGATTTTTTTAAAAACAAATCATTACCGTGAAGTAATTTTACATACAAGTCAAAGTCCAAATTTCAGATCTTATTAAAATATTTTGGGCTAAGTCATTGTCTAAAGTCCTTCTTTGTGTAAAACTTTGAACCCAGGTCTTTTCACCACAAGTCTCTGATATTTTAACTTTACAGCATACATGTCTCTGAAGCCAACCAGAAATTTCTAAATACAATTTCCTAGGAAATTGGTTAAAACAAGGTGAAATGAACTGCACTCCCATCTTTAATGTATCCATAGATATGCATTTATATGTTTGTGTCTATGTATGTAGCGGGGAGGGTACATCTGTTTGAAACAGAGAAACAATGACCAGAATGTTGGTATTCTACTAAGAGCAAATTAATGTTGCTGCCCAAATTCCAGTCATTTTTGAGTGGACAAGAGCTGCATAATTTACTTAATCCACCACTTTTCATTTCAAGTAATTAGGTTAGGGAAGTCACGCAACTAATAGCAACCAACCTATAGATGGATCAGAAGCTAATGGCACAGTGGCCAGATTTAATCAGCAACAAGCTTAGGACTGAATATAGACTGATTAGGACACAGAGTTGGTGCTGTTTCTTGGAACTAAGAAATAAAGTCACAGTAACATTGAAGGTGAACAAATGGGGAAAGCCTGAAGGGGTTGAGAGAGAGAGAGAGAGAGGCAGAGACAGAGAGGGATTTCAAAACAATGTATAAAAATAATAAGAAAAATTACAGCCTCTGAGAGACACAGAGAGAGGTCTTTGTTACCTAAATTCCCACCATTTCCCACCAAAACATTTACAGACTCAGTGAGTTATATTTATACCTTGACTTTGTACTTAGAGCATCAGCACCTGACATCAAGTCAATTGGTTAACCTAACATATCTAGCATCTAAATTAAAATAATAATAATAATCATCCATCTTACAAATATATTTTAGCAGCTTATTGTTGAGTTGAGTTTATAAGCAAATGCCAAAATTCTTAATATGCTTAACTTAGTCCTCTTCATTTCATAATCAAATGTTTCTCAAAGTAAAACCTGAGCTATCTGCATCAGAACCATCTGAGAGATTTCTTAGGAATGTTGGCTTCTGAGAAGTTCTTGAATTTGGGGAAAGATGCTGGGAATTTGCAATCTAAATGAGACATTTCTGTGATCCTCGTATACTTTAAACTTTGAGAATCCTTGTCACATTCTTTTTGGCCTTATCATATAGTATTAAAAATATATTATTTTTTTGCTAAATTTTGCTCTTTTTTTCTCCTTAGATAAAACTGAAGAAATATTAGAGCAGGACATTTACTTCAAGTTGATCGAATCCAATATTCTTTTTCCTAGAAGAAAAATAAAAAGTACCCTAGAGATATATCCACATGTGCTTCTAAATCTTATGATTATTATTTTTTAGTTTTTGACATAGAATAAACACTTGACACTTAATTAAAAAATTAGTTATTTTAATACAAGGCATTCTAATCTAATACAAAAGCAACATCGATTATAAAGATATTATGCATTGCAATGTTTCTTGCAATGCAAGCATTTTATGAAACATCTAGCAAAATGAAAATCTCAGATATCTAGAAAAGATAGACTTAGCTAATAAAAATTAAATTCAGTTAAAAAGGACTCTTAAAAATGATAAAATCTAATTACTAACTATACCATTTATAATAATTCTGTGTATATCTATTGAAAATTATCAACTAAAACAAGATCATAAATATCTATTAAGTTACTTTGTTAGAGACATAAAGATAATTATCTCTATATCATAAATGGAGATTACTGAGAAATTTGTGAGAGAAAACAGAAAATACATAAATACCAGATGTTTAGAAAAAATAACATAATACCAGATCAAAAACTTAATCCTAAATTGGATGACAGTGAAGGTTTCACTGAATAAGATTTGTAAGATTTGCTACTCAGAGATATGAGGAATAAGACATTTAGATAGGAGGTAACAAGAGCAAATGTCAGGTGTGAACAGTTATGGCCTATGCGGATAGACAGTAGACTACAAGATGAAGACACATAGACAAGAAATAATCATGTATCAAAGTGCTTTTAGCCACACACACACACAAAAAAAACATACAAAAACTAAAAGTGGCTCAGCCAACAGAGTCATTTATTATCTCATAATAGATTGATCAGAGATAGGGTGGTATCAGGATTTGTTCAGTAACTTAGAAAGAAGATCCAGGCTCTTTGAATTTTTCGATCCGCCATCCTCAGCATATTATTTACTTCTAGATTAACTCTAGCAATAATCCCAAAATGACTGCCAAAGATTTGGGTTTTATATTAATACAGCAACATCAATATATAGAAAAGGGAATATTTTTCTTCTTTTCTCTTTATCTTTACTATTAAGAAAAATTCTTCATGTTACCAGAAATTAGGTTTCATATACATCCCCCAAACAATCACTGCTAAAAGAGTGGAATTACCATGGTTGGTGATAGAACAAATGATGAAAAGATAACACAGTAACAGGGAGATCTTCAGATACCTGAACTTTTATTTAGCAGTATCCCATGGCTGTTGATGTATAACCTAATAATATACAAAAAACTATCACAAGAAAAAAGTTTTCTACTTATCATTATCAAAGGTCTCCGGTGAAATCCATTAATCAAAAGGAAAAGTTTTAACAAGTAAATATAGTCAGTAGTATTGTAATGGCTATGGGTAGAGCTACATGGGTGCTAGAGTAATTAGGGGGAGGGTCACTTCATACCATATAAATGTCCAACCAATCAATGTACTGTATGCCTGAAACTAACACACAATTAAAAAAAAAAAAGAATATTAAATTTGAAGTATATACTCACATTCTATTTTCAGATAAGTATGCTATCTGTTATTTTCAAGAGGACTAAACTACAATACCAGACTCTCTAATTCATCTTATATTCAAATGATCTCAAATCTGTATCTTTACTATTGGCAGACATCCAACAACACCTTTGAAATTCCCCTCATGTTGACTGGAAACGTAGTGTTAAGGAAAAGGCTCAACTATGAAGACAAGACTCGCTACTTTGTCATTATCCAAGCTAATGTGAGTATTCAGTCTCTCTTACTTTTGTCCCATGAATTTATGAAGAGCTTGTTCACAATATGTAAGTACTCTTAGAGAGCTCTGTGTAATTTGCAGCCTCAAAAGGGTAGCCCTGCCTTCAGTATAGTTTGTATATTTTCTTCTTCTGCATGGGGAATGGGATGGAATAATTTGAGAAGATTGTTTTCACTCATTGTAAACTTCACTCTCTGAATTACTTGCACCCATTCTTCAATAATTTCTTTTTAGCTCAAACTGAAGTATTCCTCAAAGCATCGCCCACCTAACAACTACAGCTGAATCACTTTGGGAACTTATTAAAAATGCAGATTCCTGGACCCAACCTTAGACTCTCTGAAAAAAAAAATTCAGAGAGTAGAAGTAGAATATTTGCATTTTTGTTAGCTCCCCAGAGACTTCTAAAGTACACTAAAAGTAGAGAACTGCTGACTTGGTAATTTTTCCCTTATAGCTATCATTATTGAATAGTTGTTCACTAAATATTAGCTACCATGACCGTAACCATGATATTTAGACAGTAGTAACAGAAAACCTGAAAAATAGTTGCTTATATAACACTTACAGTTTTTGTTATTATGATTTTAATAAAATTTCTAGATTCAAAGGTTAGTTTGAAAACTCATTATGTCACCAAGTGTTTGGATTCCTTCTGTCCTTAAACTCTGCCCTTCCCTTGAAATGTGGTTATTTTTCCAATGCTTATCTGCCTTGTGCTAGAGAACACCATAACCATAAGCAACACAACTACATTTCAAATCTGAGGGTAAGCAGGTGGAAAGAATAGTAAAAGTAGGACTTTTTCATATATTTTCTGTCTCATTTTTTTCTGAGAGGAAACTCTTCCAGTGTCCTTTTCCACCCAGCTTCCACTTATACAACTGGATCATATGAGTCAGCATAGCATAAAGGAAAGTTGAAGAAGTCTGGATGTGGTAAAAGGGAATGAGATAATCATCTCTAAATGATGGCACATATGGTTCATCTCCTGGGGCTGGGCACATTGATAACTGGAAAAAAAAATTTTGGTAAGGAGAAGAATAAGGTTGACATTTTATGAAAAAAAGTAACATAGCTGACCACAGATAGCTTCTAACATTGAAAAAGTCCCATAGCAAGTGGCAGGGCTATGTTCCGAAATGTTAGTTCAACTCTGAAGCTAGCCTGTGTCTTTAACAACTCCTGTGCATTGTAATCTTGCTCATATAGCAGAACAGAAAGATAGCAGAGTGGCAAAAGAGAAATATACTTTATCAGCTATTCTGAACAAGTTAACAGTGGGCCCCCCTTTTCAGTGGTTTCTTTTTCTGAGGTTTTAGTTACCCTCGGTCAACTGCTGTCTGAAAATATTAAATAAAAATTTCCAGAAATAAACAATTCAATAAACAATGTATAGATTTAAATTATGCACCATTCTGAGTAGTGTGATGAAATCTTGAGCTGTCCTGCTCTATCCCACCCAGTAAGTGAATTGTCCCTTTGTCCAGTATATTTATGATGTACATTATACCTTCCTTAGTCACTTAGTAGCCATCTCATTGTTGTGGCATTGCAATACTATGTTCAAGTAATTTCTATTTTACTTAATGCCCCCAGTCATTCATATAACTTTTACTGTAATATATTGATATAATTATTCTATTTCATTATTAAGTATTGTTGATCCTTTACTGTGCCTAATTTATAAATTAAACTTTATCATTGATATGTATATAGAGGAAAAAAACATCGTGTATATAGGGTTTGATACTGTCCATGGATCAAGCATCCTCTTGGGGCCTTGGGCTGTATCCTGAAGATAGAGATGTCAAGAAAGGTGTGTCAAGAAACAAAATTCAACCAAATAAATTTGGAGATCTAATTGGCTTTATTGAGCAATTCATGAATCTATCAGCTTCATGACCAGCAAGTAAAACAGTGCTTGGATGGACTGTATAAAATGGAAGGTTTTTATAGGGAAAAAGGAAGAACAGATGAGCTACTAGAAAAAGAAAATAAAGGATTATTTTTAGGCCAGGACATCATCTTTCCTGGAGGAAGAGAAAGCCTAGGGTTTTATCATACAAATTGCCTCTTCTTCCTTTGGGGAATGGAGAGGGTTCTTGTGACAGTGTTTGACCACACAAATCCAGACTGATTGATTAAGATTACTTTTCTGGTGAAGGTTAAAACTGCAATTAAGTCAAATATTAAACCCAGGTTTGATATCATGGGCTTTAGTACAAACGATACCATTTTGGGCCTGTGGTTTTTGTTTTTATTTTTTTTTTAACAGGGAGAATTGTTATGTATGCAACAAGATGTCACTAAATGGCCATTTTTTTCCTGTTCTTAGAGATATCTCGCCAGAAAGGAGATGTATATGGATATATGTATATGTGTATGGTTGGATATTAATAGAAATCTAATTTTTGAAGCCAAATTTCTAAACTTTTATTGAAAATTCTTAAGTTTTTTGTTTATTTGTTTTGTTTTGTTTTCAATTCAATGTGGGCTGTCTTGATGTCCAATGGAAGGGACTAGAGTAAAAATTGTAGATATCAGAAGTAAAATCTATAAAAGGAGGACTCTCAGAATGCTTCAAAACAGTGAAATATACATATTTTTTAACTTTCTATGTAAGTGAAAATGCAAACGAAAGATACAATTTCTCATGTTTGACTCAGAATCTAATAAAATTTATAAAAAGATTGCTATGGAATATATTTGAAAACTAACTTTTATTGTGCTATTTAAAATGAGCTATTTTTTTAAAAAAATGAAAGCTGATGAAAATCCAAATTACTCTCTAATTTTAAATATTTAGAAAGATATCTGGAACAATTTGTATTCAATTTGTTAGACTACTTATAACTAGGGAGAGAGCGATAAGTTTTTACCATGTCAGGGATAAAATTATGAAATAGAAAGATATACATGAGTCATTGAAAAAAAGGAATGGAATGGGTGAAAGGTTAAAAGATTTGAATTTATCTGTAAAAATTATTTTTATGTAGTTTAAATCATACAGCATAAAATGTGAAAGGAGATTATAAATATTGGTGTTTTAAAAGTTTTTAGAATTATATATTTTCTAATGTTGTAGAATATACTGAAATTAGAATGCATCACAATTTATTCAAATATGCTTAAGTTTTGTTTGATTTGGGGTTTTGACATAGAATTGATAGCTGCCTTCATGACTCTCATGAAAGACAGTGAGTACAGTATACAGTGGTAAAAGCATGCACTCTAGAACCATGTTGAGTGGATTAAAATCTCAGTTCTGCCATTTACTAGTTGTCTGACTTTGGGAATACTCTGTATGTCAGTTTCCTAACTAGTAAAATTAGGATATTAATAAAACTTACTACATAGGATTCTCATGAGAATTAGCAAGTTAGCAAACAAAAAAATACTTAGACTAATACTTGTAATATATTCTGATATCATTACAGTATTATATAAACCATTTAAGTACCAGTATTTTATTGTTTAAAGTATATAATTAAAAATGAAATTACTATGAGAAAAATTATATATGTATATATTTATATACTTTAAATCTTAGTAGATAATGCCATATTATTTTCTAAAATGTTGCAACATATCACATTCCCACAAATTATAAAGAAGAATGTTCATCATCTCTACATTTTAGATATATAATTTACTTAAGCCAATGGGTTAATGGAGACGGAAAACTGTATCATACTTGCTTGAGGGTTGATTGTAGATGTCTCTTTCCAACTCTTTGTTCAGTGACTTCACATTTGTGGCTATGGTGGGAGAATTTACATTATGGAAAATGACAAATGCTACAAATCAGAGCTTCTTGTCTCAGGGAGCTGGTTGTCAAACATTTACTACTTTGCATGTATCAATATCTATATAATTTAATCTTTATGTTTATATAGGATAATGATATTATATATCTAAAATATCATCGTAATTATTCTTTTATATTCTTCTTTATTATTTTATTGATAGGATGTAAAGCAAAGTATAATGTAAACCATGCACATAGAAAACCTAGATATTCTCTTAGAGTTATAAGGCGATTTGAAATGTTAGCAACCAATTTTGACTTTATAGTAGATGGTATTTAAGAGGCCAAAGGTCTGATGATAAATACTGAATATTACTCAGCTTTGGCTTGGCTTTGCTTATAGTAAATTAGTGAAGAAGTAACATTTGTTTATAGCCTTCTTGGCCCTAAATTCCCTATTTCTGGTGTTAAGAATACCTTCTACTCTCCCGATACAGGTAGGGTACTTTTCACATGGAAGATATATTTCCTGTTTCAGGGTGACAAAGGAAGGTCAGAGTGTCCTTCTTGCATTGGCTGTTTCTTAAGTAATGTTAATTCAAAATAATCAATATGCCAAAGTTGCATATGTTGGGGTGGCATATTCTGCTCTCCTTTAAAATGTTGCAGTCATATAGGTTTGGATATGAAAATCACTTTCTATATTTTTAGATTCAACCTATGTAAACAGCTTTTCAAAACTAACCTCCACTTGACTGTCTACTTCCTACTGATATATGGAATAAGTGATATTATTACACCCATCGTTTCTAGCTCTGAAGTTTCTCGAGCATATTCCGGGCAGTGGCACTGAAATAGGAGGATGGTGGTCAATGGTTTAACAAACATTTATAAAATGTTCAAGTAATGAAGCTATGTAAGCATATAGAGATATAAAACATGATACTATCCTGTCTGATAGTATGCATAAAAATTAAGAAAATAGGTAAACGTTTTAATCCAAAAAACTTTCTAAACAAACAAAAAAAAGAATGCACTTCTAAAGTGATTTAGACCAAGCCAATCTTGTGCTTCTGTTTTCTTCTTTGAATATAGAAATTGAAAAAAAAAATCAAATTGCTAGGCTAAATTTTAACATTTTAGTCAGTGATATCTCCTCTATCTATCACTGGTGAACAGATGCAAGACAAACACCTCCGAAGACTTAGGTAACTGAGTTAGGGTCAAAAGACTTAGGGCAACTCTAATTATGTTTAATAAAGATATGTGTGTGTATATGTATATATATTTCTCTACTACAAATACTTGATAAAGTAATGAACACGTCTTTAATATATCTATGAGTGATTTTGGTAGGTACTTCTAGTCATTTTATTAAATTATAAACTACTGGAATACTAAGTATGTAAGAGTTAGTCTCTTTATTCCAAGTCTCCTATGCCATTGCCTCAAAAATAAATCAGAATATTGACATGTTTGTCTCATACTCATTTTAAAACTGGGCTTATATAATTTTATAGTATTCATTAGTGTCCACATTTTTCGTGGCCTCATTCCATACAATCAATATTTACCTTAATACACTTTAAATATAGAGCAAGTACTGATTGAATTAGAAACTAACATTTGTCTCTAGTTTGATCAAAGACTAGTGGGCAATTAAACTATTTCACAGCAAGAAATCTTTTAGTTGAGACAAAGGAATTGAAATCTTACTTATCATCTGACAGAAGTGTTTTATTGCCTTTACATGATCACAGTTGAAATATCTGCAGTTTCTTAAAAATGTGCTTTGTTTAAAGAGTGGATTGTGACAATGAGTTAGTTATCTCTGAGCTATTCATAAAAGTAACTTTCTTTGAATTTCTACTAGACACATATCTCTTTTAGAAAAAGTCCTCTCTTGTAATGTATTGATGAAAAATTCTACTTATGTAGTAAATAATTTATTCAACAGCGATATGTAAATTTGATACTCTAGACATTACATCATAATAGAATTCTGAAGGTTTGTACGTTGTGTTGCCATCATATGGCACCAGAGGATTGGAGGATTTCAATAAAGATGCTAAAGGATCAGGGACCAGGCAAATACCACTTCCCCGTGAGGCATTAACCGAATTCTCCAGTTAGGTCAAATCCCACACTTTGTTGAATATTCTTAAGGCTTTCTTGAATCTGTGTTGAACATAGGTATATGCTTTTGAATTCCTGCATGTCATTTTTTTATGCTGGATTATTTCTTATATTACCTACAATTCTTTGCACAGCTGTACTCAAAATTGTTATGGAAGCTAAGTAAAGTTTTCATGTAATTAAATATTTAACATTAGCAAATGTCTAAATGATATCTGAAATAACAATGCACATCGAGAAAACACAAATTAAACAAACTTGGATAACTTTAAAAAGAGATATATTCTTGCTTGTCAGTCAAATTTCCTGAATTAATAAAATATCTTTTATTTAAGTGTTTACATTTTTAAAACATTATCATTATTTTAAATAGAAAAGAAAAGGCAAATGAAAGAAAATGGAGAGAAGAAGGAAGGAAATTTTTGGTAGTTTTTAATATGGTTTAGATTTTCATATAGCAATGAAAAAAATGTAAACTAATGAAATCACATAAAATATTTATGTAAATAATGTTTTATTTATACCACTCTTAATTTATAATGTTATTTCTTTTATCCAGAACAGTCTTGAGTGGTAGCATTTTACTAGAAAGAGCAAAAGGTTTTTTTCATTTTGTTTTTTCCTTCGGTTGCCAGGGACTTTACTTTAGACAATTTTTAAATTTTTAAGATTGGATTTGATTTGAACTAGAAGACCATCATGGATTAACAACATCTTCCATGGACTTTCAGATTAGAAGTGCACATGAGACCTATTTTCATAGCTCTCTTTATGTAATAATTTTGTTGACAAGTTGTGGGGAATCTCTACATATGTAGAAACCTTGTTGGTAGTTTTCATTGCTATACCTCTGCTAATAGTAGAGAAGGTGAGCAGACTTTGTCACTCCAAAATATGCCTCTTTGGCATAAGTATTATTTTAGGCTGATTATCAAAAAACAAAAACAGCAGACAGGAGGGAAGTTTTGAAAACCAATTAGAAGTTACCCTTTTGTAAGATCAATTTACATTTAAAAGGGAAAGCTTCATTTGTAAGGGTGTCTCTCTGTCTGTATTTGGAAAATTTTTAAATCTGTAGAAACTCATCAATGGAGAAATAGGGACTTAAATTTGAATAACAACCATACTCATTTACTAGGCTTCGCCTGAAAACCGAGCTCTCTCCCTCGAAACATCTCCTTTTGTCTTTAACTGGAAATGGTGTTTCAGGTGGTGATTTGGTCCATTTCAGGGAGTTACCCAGTTTTCCTGGGCATCTGCCATATGTATAGGAGGCATACATGTTATTATACCTTCTGGTTGTTTTTCTATTGTTAAACTGTCTTTTAATACTGGGGAGTCTCAGCTAAGAACTTAGGTAGAGGGAAAATTAGTTTTCCTTCTGCTCTGTTTTTTTTTTTTTTTTAACTTAAAAATTCACATTCTATAGATCAACATTTTTAAGTGATATATTTTCCTAGTATGAGATAAAAGCCTACATTATGTCGGTAAATGTACACTCTCTATTATGCACTTGTAATCATTTTATGAAACAGTGACATGACCCAAAGAGCAAAAGATAGTGAGAGATTTGTTGCTGACAAGACTGAATGGAAGAATCAGGATAGAAAACACTGATATGTAAGGTGTAAGGCTGAGTAGCATGCATGTGTGAAGATACTGCTTCTGGGATGTTAAAATTGTTTTGTCATCCAAGATCATATAAAAATTTTACTTATTTAATATTTTTCTTAAAATTAAATTGATTCAATGTCTTTAAAAATTCATCGTAAGCAACCATAATTTTAAAACAATAGTTTAAAAAACTTTTTAAAAATAAAATGGTAGTTTTGATGAGCCCTTTGGGTTTTCTAAAATTTAAAATAAACCCATAAATTTATGTTAAATTATTTTTCCTATATATACTCACAACTCATATATTTAAAGTATAATTTAAAAAAATAAATGAGACTACATCAAACTAAAAACATTTTGCAGAGTAAAGGAAAAAATCAACAAAATGAAAAGACAACCTACTGAATGGGAGAAGATATTTGCAAACTATACATCTGTTAAGTGGTTAATATCCAAAATATATAAGGAAATCATACAACTTAACCCCCCCCCCAAAAAAAAACACAATAATTCAATAAAAAAATGGGAAGAGGACCTGAATAGACATTTCTCCAAGTAGGACATACAGATGATCAATAGACATATGAAAAGATAATCATGAATCATCAGGGAAATGCCTATCAAAACCATGGTGAGATATCACTTCCCACCAGTCAGAATGGTTGTCATTAATAAGTCAATATATAACAAGTGCTTTCTAACATGTACAGAAAAAAAGTACCCTCATACACTCATGGTGGGATTGTAAATTGGTGCTGACACTATGGAAAACAGTATGATGACTCCTCGAAAAATGAAAAACAGAGCTTTCATATAATGTAGCAATCCCACTTCTGGGTATTTATCTGAAGAAAATTAAATTAATTAAAAAGATATTTGTACCCCTATGTTCATTGAAGCATTCCTTACAATAGCCAAGCTATAGAAGTAACCTGGGTGTTCATTGATAGATTAATGGATAAAGATGTGATTATATACACACACACAATGTAATATTATTCAACAATAACAAGTTATGAAAGTTTTTCATTTGGGACAACATGGATGGACCCAGAGAGTAATTATGCTAAGTGAAATAAGTCAGACAAAGAAAAATACCATATGATTTCACTTATAAGTGGACTCTAAAAAAAAAACAAAAAAAAACAAATGAATATACAAAACAACAGAAACAGACCCATAGATATAGAGAACAAGCTGATGATGTCAGTACTTCATTTCTTTCTGTGGCTGTTATTGCATATATATTACACACACACTAAAATTTGTCTATCCATTCATTTATTGATAGATGTTTTAATTGTGCCCAATTTTTAGCTGTTGTGACTAGTGCTGCTGTAAGCATGCATATAAGAGTAATTAGTTTTTGGAGCTGAATTGTACAGAATAGAATTTTAAAGAAAAAGAAAAATAAATAATTCTTTAAGATAACAATACTATGAAAGTAAAAACACTTCTAGATTCCACCATAATGAATAACAAAGTGCCTCTAACAATTTCATAGTAAATGTTCTGAATGGAGATGAATGGATCTGTGTTTCTTCCTTGTGTCTTCATGACAAACACTCTTTAGATAAATAAAATCTATAAATTTCTAATGAAATCATTCTTAGTCCTTAAGGTGAGCTGCTCATAGTGATTTCTTTCCAAAAAAATGGAGAGGGGGAAAAGAAAGAGTAACTTTGCAATGGAGAAATCTAATGGACACAATCTCAGCCAGGTGATCAAGGTTGACATAAAATATAGTCATATTAATAATATATACTTTTGATATAATGTGATAAAATGAATCTTTATCTCCATGATCTTCCTCACCAACCCCAAATTGCATAATCCCAGTCCAATTTTGAAAAAAAAAAAATCATACGAAGCCCCTATTGAGGGATGTTCTACAAAATACTTGATCAGTACTCAAAATTTTCATGGTAGTTAAAAACAAAGGAAGTCTAAGAAATTGTCAGAGCCAAAAGGAGCCTAACAAGACATGATGACTAAGTGTAAAATAGAATCCATCCTGGATGGGGATCCTGGAATAGAAAACAGACATCAGATAAAAACTAGAAAAAGCTTAATGAAGTATGGGTTTTGGCTAATAACAATGTATTATGAAAGCAAAAATTGCACTTGACAAAGTTAAATGGGTAAAGAGCACTTTATCCAAAGCTATTACAACAGGAAGGAGACTAGAATGCAGTCAGAACTGAACTCAACTGAATAGAAGGGCTAGAGAGTTTTTAAAGCTGGGGTGAGATTTCTCATCACAAGGAAAAAACTTTGGGGGGGATATCTATATGAGATAATGTATATTAACTAAACTTTTTGTGGTAATCATTTCACAATATCTATAAGTCAAATCATTATACTATACACCTTAAGTTTATACAATGCCATATGTCAGTTATATCTCAATAAAAATGTAAAACTAAATACAAAACAAAAAATCCACTGTTCTCTTGGGAATATATTACCTAGTGAAAAAAAGAAAAAGTTGAAACATAAGTTCCCCTACTGCTACAAGGACACTTATCTCAGCAATTATAGCTTTATAGAGTCCCAAAGAATGAAGAAACAAAATAAAACAATTCTCATTTAGAAACTCATTTAGAAAACTAGATTATATTAGTGATGTCAGCTGACTACAGGGAGACAAGTAATGCTATCAAAACACTTTATAATAGAAAAACTTACGTGAGGCATACAAAAACATTTTTCTAATGGGAGCACAGCAGACCTTATGGGTTTTCTATTTTTTCCTTTTCTGTATCCTGCTCTTCATTTTTCTTTTCTGAGGGTTTTTTTTTTTTTTTAATAACCAAAATTTAACTAATTAACTTAAATTGCTTGAAGCACATAAAAAACAGACTGGGTTGAGGGAGTGGTAGAAGAATGGAGGACCATCTTGTGTGCTAATTGGCCCTTTCAAAGGAAAAGTCAACTTGTATCTTTATGATGAGAGATAGTTTCACAATTTGAAGAAGGCCTCCTATGGAAATTAGGCTCCTACTCTCTCACATCAACTGAAAAATAGGAGCTCTATCTTCCTGGATGATTATGTTTCAAAGAGACGATTCTCAGGTTCTTGAGAAAGAGTCCTGGGTTGTAAAACTGGCAAAAGTTTGAACTGGGATGAATATGGGGATGCATACATGTCTTCAAGTAAGTGTTTTCATTTTCTTTGGATAAATATCTAGAAGTGGAACTGCTGGTTTGTGTAGTAGTTCTAGTTTTAATTTTTGAGGCACTTCTATAATAATATCATAATAAATATACTGTGACAGATGATTACTATACTTATTGTGATTATAAGGTATGTATGTACATGTGGAGTCATTATGTTGAACACTGAGACTAATACAATACCATATATCAACTATACTTTAATTAAAAAGATTGAGGTGGGAGAAGATTGACATCTCAAATGGGCAAAGAAAATTTTACAATTTCAAGTTTTCTAAAATAAATGCTTTAAGAAAAAAGAGGTCAGTTGTCTACAGCCAGAAAAAAATTTGTCTAGAATTTAGTCAAACTAAAGGGAACATTAAATCCATCTTGTTGTTTTGTTTGTTTGTTTTGTTTTGATTTTTCTTCTCTCATAGGACCGTGCACAAAATCTGAATGAACGACGAACCACAACTACCACACTTACAGTAGATGTTCTGGATGGAGATGACTTGGGTCCAATGTTTCTTCCTTGTGTCCTCGTGCCAAACACTCGTGATTGTCGCCCACTCACCTATCAAGCTGCCATACCTGAGCTGAGAACTCCGGTAAATATGCTCTCATCTTTTTCCCTTCACTTACACCCCTTTAACCCCAGTGAGATTCTGTTCAAGTGTTTTGTAGACATACTAGATGAGAATATCAAACTTTACTATATGGGTGTTGAAAAATATTTATGTCCAAATCCAATTTTGTATACTATGGTTAAATTTTGGGTCACATTGCATAATTATATCATTTACAAAGTAGAAAGAATATCATGAAGCAACAACCCATTTTACACAAATTATTTTAGTTTTTCTATGCATAAATCATAATAGAGTTGAATTCCCAATATATTCTAGGAAACTCCATGAAATAAATTTTAGTATTTTCTTAAATGTAAGTGTAAACATGCAGTCTTAAATCAAAGGCACACAGGTCAACAGAATATCCTTTCATTTAGCCTCTTAGAGTTTTAAAATGTTACTAGAGATTATGCTTGGCTGTTTAGAGGTGGGAGCTAGTGGATGCAAGTATTTATCCCTTAAAGATGTATTTTAAAGAAGCAAGAGGCATGGGCATATATTTTCTATACTTGATTCTGCATCTGATTTTTAAAATTCTAATGAAGTTATAAATTATCGTCAGCTTGGAATTCACACCTTGGACCTCTTTGGATTATAAACAATTGTACCCATGAATAAAATTATAAGGCAAATAGATATCCTCCTTAGGTTAATATTTTAATTTCTTGTTTAGAAGTATGTATGTATATGTAGATGATAGATAGAAAGATAGATCTATAGATAGATGATAGATATAAATTCTCTTTTAGAGAAGTCAGATTCCTAGGTTAATATATTAATTTCTTGTTTAGAAGTATATATGTGTGTGTATATGTGTATTTCTAATAATAAATATATTTTATATAATAAATGTATATATTTATTAACTTTATATATATATATATATGGGAAGCCTCTGTTTGACTAGAGGCTTTGTTGTTCCTCTGGAAAGCATGCAGCTTTATGTGTTAATAAATGGCTTATGATGTCAGAATTTGTTGAAAGACATTTGATTGTTGTTCTCAAACATGTAAGAACTGATTTTAGAGATCCTCTCTGATTTGAGATTTTAAAATAATAAAATGTAAATTTCTTCTAAACACAAATTATACTACTTTATGTTTGCTTCAGAGTTTTATCCAATGTTTTATGTGGCTTTACTCACAGGACTTAAATGATTGAGAATCATCTTTTTGTCTACTGGCATACATGATGACTGGTCTAGTTATCTTATATGAGTGAGAAAATCTAGAGGAAAAAGAATAAATGTTATGATATGCATTGAATAAAGAAAATATAAATTTTCAGCTAAATGGAATAATTTCACAGCAAAAACATTAATGTAGATCTCATCTGGACAAATAGATGCAGATTATATAAAGTTATGTCATGATATTATTTTGTTGATTATTAGTAAGAAGACTATTAATGATGGTGAATGTTAAACTTTTCTTTGAAAGGTTTAATTAAAATTATGAGAACAAATATATTTAGTATTTATTTTTCTGAGTTAATTTGTGTAACTTGTATACCAGTGAGAGCCTAAGTGAAGGCACAAACTGATATAATAATGACTAAAATCAATAAATCAGTTTGATGACTGTTTAACAGTACTTGATGTATTGAGAGAAGTAAAGGAAGACACAGGTTGTCTCTTGAGAAGCAGAGTGGATTGACTTTATTAAGGATCTTTGAGCATTCTTTTCTCTCTCTCTTCTAGGTTACACACTAAGCATCTCTCTCATAGCTATGTAGTTTCATGCTAGAGACAAGGTCATACTCCAGATTTGGGATAAAAATATAAATGATAACATAACTAATGGTTATATAGAGTGTTCGAGTTGTCATGATTTGTGCTAAATTCTACAAAAATATTAACTGAAATCCATTTATCACAACTATTATGGTAAATTATCAATGAGACTTCTGAGGTCCAGAGTTTAAGTAATTTTTCATAGCCTTATAACTAACATGTAAAAAGTGTTTTCTTTTAAAATCATGTATCTTGAATTAAATGTTATGCTATAATTTCCAGAATGATGAAGAAACTATATATATATAGTTTAAATTAAATGTTAATTTAAACTATATATATATAGTTTAATTAAATGTTATGCTATAATTTCCAGAATGATGAAGAAACTATATATATATATACATATATATATGTATATATATATATAGTTTCTTCATCATATATATATATTCTTTTAAAATCATGTATCTTGAATTAAATGTTATGCTATAATTTCCAGAATTATATATATATATATATATACATATATATATATATATATATATATATATATATATATACACACACATACACACACATATATATATTATATTGCCATGTAGAAAAAACTTAAATATGTTTAGTTGCAAAATTACACACTTGTTCTGATTATCTGGTGCTGCATAACAAACCACCAAAACTTAATGGCTTCAAACTACAAATTTTAAATTTGCTCATAAAGCCACGATTTGGGCAGACTTGAGGGAACTCATCCTTGATCCATGCAGCATCAGCTAGGGCACCTTGACTGAGGACTGGGTACCACTTTCTGTGTGGCTAACTTAGCAAGTTGGTGCTGGCTGTTCGCCCAAGCTTAGCTAGGGCTGCGAGCCAAAGGATTCATTTCTATTACATGTGAGCCCCTCCTAGGCTGTTTGGGTTTCCTCATAGCAAGGCATTGAATTCCAAGAAAAACTTGCCCAAGAGAATTAAGCAGAACTTTTATGAATTAGCCTTGTAATTGCAGTGTTACTTCTGCCATAGTCAAACCTCTGCCATATTCAAGGAGTAGAAGTATATACTGTCTCCTGATGGGAGGAGTGTCCAAGTCACATTGTATAAAGAATATATGGGGGAGAAAATTTTATACTGGCAATCTTTAGAAAATAAAATCGAGTCATAGTACTGACATCAGGTTTCTGTGTGCTCTTCTGCATGCCATTGTGGATCGCCTCTGGATTACTAGGATTTAAGAACCGAAGGTAGTTTTTGAGTTTCACATTCAATTTGCTCTGTTTATCTCTGTCATTTTTCTTTTCTTCTATTTCCCTTTACATATTTTGCTAAAATTTCTAGAGATTCTAAAAAACAAGATTGTGCTATTTAGAGCAAGAGAACTAACCATTTATGTCAGCTAAACAGGACATGATGACTCTAATTACATACTGGCTGATTCTTTCCTGAGCTAAATCTTTAAGTTTTGAAGTTTTGACACCTGCTCACCTTCTGATGTGAAATTTTCCACCAATTACCTCAGTGGTATTTTTTACTTGAGAAACTGTTCTTAATTTCACTATAATACGTGTAGAATTTATCAACTCAGAAAAAACTTTAAAGATAATCTAGTACAGTGTTTAACTCATGAACCAGGATATAGTAAAAATAAAAATCTATCTATTGAAATACAAATAATGTGTTTAGAGATATTTATTTATTAAATGTCTTCACAAACACTAAGATTAATATTATATTGGATATATAAATATAAAAATCTGTTGTCTCGAGCGTACTAATGCAATTTGTAGTCATGCTCTAATTATTTGTTTATTAATTTGATGAGTATCTACTGGATCTTAATGGATGTCATACTCTTTGCTAAGTGAGGAGACTGGACAACTGGAGTGAGATAAAATCCTTCTAATATATTGCTTTTATTTAGTCTCACTTTCTGATTCTCTTAAATTTGTTATAATGCCTATGTAATTGAATTTTTCTTGTATTATGTGAAAATTCTGTAGAATTGGATAATATAGAATCCATGGCTCTATTTTCTCCATCTTCTATTGAACCACAAAGATATGGTAAATCATTATACATTTTTTTTTTTTTTTCAGAATTGAACAGGTATATACTGTTTCATTGGTTGGTTGTTTTGTTGGTTGCTTGGCTGTATTTTTTGCTGAGTAATTTGTCCCCAAATAGAAACACCAGAGTATTAATATAATATTTTTGACATGTTATTTATGTGTTTACTGTTTAGACCTTACTTTTTTATTGTGCTTTGTAATTTTCAGTATTTCAGCATTAGTTGCTTACCAGACATATCATTTAGTAGCTAGAATCCACACTCTAATAGTTCTTCCTTAGCCTTATTTAAAGACTTAGGTTGACTATCAGGACTGTTTAGTCACAAATATCTCCAGGGCAATCTTTGTCATAAAGAACTCTAGTTGTCATATAACTATCAAAAACAGTTTCTCTGCTTTATTTATGGTGCTCTCTCCTTCCAGGGAAACTTTCTCAGTTATTACAAGAGTGATGTATAACATAATTTGCTTTGGGCTCATACTCATAAAATGTGTTGCAATCTGAGACTCCCTCCTCTCTTGTTTTTTATGAAACTACTGATAATTTTCCTCCCTTTGATGGTCCTTGGTTTCTCCTCTTAAATTTTATACACATACATATGTATATAAGTATGTTTGTATATGTGTGTGTGTGTGTGTGTGTATACACGCACAATTCTGATCTGATCTTTCACTGTTTCAAATGAAAAGCTTCATATTTTCCATCATATATCAAAGAAATTCCAAATATTTTAGGATATTAGTCTAAGTAATTTTATATCTGACTGCTTTACAGTCTCATCTCTTCTAACTTGCATAATGCAACTTGTTTCGAAATATGCACCTGGAATTCTCAGAATTAGCCTCCTTTCTCTCTTTAGTTTCATATATTAAGATTATTTGTTATTCAGGGTTCATCGCAGATAATCAGAAATGATAGGTCCTCAAAATTAACTGTTTATCTGTGTCCATATGTATACCTTCTGTATACACTGAACTCCTCATTGTGTTATAGTTGCTTACTTGTTTCTCTTTCACTAGACTGAGTTCTTTAATTTTCTATTTGTTATTATATCCTAATGAGTAACCCACTCACATCACATAGAAATTGTCCAATATATGTCAAATTAAATCATTAATTAAAATTTCAAGAAATACATGTTGTGTACTGAGATACTGGATATAAATATAAATAAGCATGAACCCTAATTTCTCGATCACAATGAAAGTGTATCTTTTATAAATGTGCATATGTAAAGAGTGTATATATTTATATGTAGTGAATAATAAATGATAAATATAAATAATAAAATAATTATTTTATTAGTAAATATTTTATTATTTATATAATAGAATATATTTGTTGTAAATATATATTATCCAAATGTTAGGCATTTTGTATATTTTTAAATATATTTTTTATATATATGCTTTTAATATTTTCAAATAAGAATAGAATGGCAAGCACTACCATACTTGGTCATTCTCTAGTCAAGGATAACCTTCAAATAGGAGTCTAATAGTCTAGATGAAATAAGCATGCTTCCTAGTTGCTATAGAGTCCCAGTTTATATTGTTGTCCTAGCACATTGTTCATAATGTCTTATTTTCCTTTCTATAATTTTTATATATTAAATTATATCCTCCCTCAGGCTTTAAGCCTATTATTTTCAAGCTGTGTCCTATGAAGCTCTTTTTGGGCCAGAAAAATGATGGATGAAGAAGGAAACAATTAGCAACCCTCAAATTGCTCATAACTTTAAAAAAATATATTTTTATTTTTAAAATTACAGTTAACATACAATATGATACTAGTTTCAGATATATAACACAATGATTAGACATTTATATAACATGAAGTGATTTAGACATTTATATAACTTATGAAGTGATCACCCTGATAAACCCAGCACCCATCTGACACAGTTATTACAGTACTACCGAGTATATTCCTCATAGTATGCCCTACATCCGCATGACTATTTTGTGACTACCAATTTGTACTATCCCCCTCCTTCACCTCTCCCTCCACCCCCCAATCCGGCAACCATCAAAATATTGTGTATCTATGAGCTTGTTTCTGTTTTGTCTTTTCTCTAAATTCCATGTATAAGTGAAATCATATGGCATTTGTCTTTCTCTGTCTGACTTACTCCACTCAGCACAATACTCTCTAGGTCCATCCATGTCGTTGCCAATGGCAACACTTCATTCTTTTCTATGGCTGAGTAATATTTCATTGTATATATGTGACATTTCTTCTTTATCCATTCATCCACTGATGGACACCCAGGTTGCCTCTATATCTTTGCAATGAACATATGGATGCACATGTCCCTTCGAAGTAGTGTTTTGGATTTATTTGGATGAATACCCAGAAGTAGGATTACTGGGCTCTTCTTTGTCTCTTGTTATAGTCTTTGTTTTAAAGTTTCTTGTTTCATATAAGTATGGCTACCCCAGATTTCTTGTTCATTTCCATTTTCATAAAATATATTTTCCATCCCTACTTTCAGTTTGTACGTATCTTTCAACCTGAAGTGAGTCTGTAGTAGGTAATATATGCAAGGATCTTGTTTTCTTAACTATTCAGCCAACCCTATATCTTTTGCTTGGAACATTTAATCCATTTACATTTAAAGTAATTGTTAATCGGTATATAGTTATTGTCATTTTATTATTATTTTATTTTTTGTTCTTCTTCTTAAAGTCCCTCTAACATTTCTTATAATGCTGGTTTGGTGTTGGTGAACTCTTTTAGCTTTTTCTTGACTGGAAAGCTGTTTACTTCTCCTTTGATTCTAAATGATGATTTTGCTCAGTAGCAAATCTTGGTTATAGGTCCTTACTTTTCCCAATTTTGAATATTTCATGCCAATTCCTTCTGGCCTGCAAAGTTTCTGTTGAGAAATCATCCGACAGTCTTAAGGGAACTCCCTTGTAGGTGATGAACTGTTTTTCTCTTGCTGCTTTTAAGATTCTCTCTTTGTCTTTAACCTTTGACATTTTAATTATGATGTGTCTATGTGTGGGCCTCTTTGAGTTCATCTTGTTTGGGATTTTCTTCACTTCCTGGACTTGTATGTCTATTCCTTTCACCAGGTTAGGGAAATTTTCTGTCATTATTTCTTCAAATAGGTTTTCAATTCCTTACTCTCTCTCTCTTTTCCTTCTGGTACCCCCGTGATGCATATGTTTGTATGCCTGATGTACCAGAGGCCCCTTAAACTATCGTCATATTTTTGGATTCTTCTTTTTTTTTTTCTTTCACTCTTCAGATTGAGTGTTTTCTGCTACCTTATCGTCCATATCGCTGATTCGAGCCTTTGCTTCATCTAATCTACTGTTGATTCTTTCTAGTGTGTTTTTCATTTCAGTTATTGTATTCTTCATTTCTGACTGGTTTCTTTTTATGTTTTATAGCCTACTTTTATGTTTTCTGTCTCTTTGTTGAAGTTATCACTGAGATCGTTGAGTGTTCTCATAACCAGTGTTTCAAACCTTGTTTCGGGTAGATTGCTTGTCTCTGTTTTATTTATATATTTATTTTTTTCTGGAACGTGTTCTTTTCTTTCATTTGGGGCATGTTTGTATTCTCACTTTAACTCTCTCCTTGTTTTTGTTTCTGTGTGTTAGGTAGAGCTACTATGTTTCTTGGTCTTAGTAGACTGGCCTTATGTAGTAGGTGTCCTAATGGGCCCAGTGGCACAGTCTCTCTGGTCTTTTGAGCCAGATGCTCCAGGTGTGTCTCTTGTATGGGTTGTGTGTGCTCTCCTATTGTAGTTGAGCCTTGATTGCTGTTTTCACATCAATGGGAGATATTGACTCTCAGGCTGATTGGTTGTGAAGAATGGTGGTGACTACAGTAGAGGAGCTGTTGTTCCTATGAAGCAGGATTCCGTATAGCAGGATTCTGGTGCCTGCTGAGTCTGCCCTTTGTACATGTCTCAAATTTCCCATAACCTTTAATGAGAAGATTGTTTCTCAAAGTAATGAAAGAAAAAATTATAATAATATAACTAGAGTCAAAAAATTGCATTGTTTGCCATTTTTAACTCTCATAACAATCATATCCACATGCTACCAGCAGTAAATGATCAAACAAATTTCAGACTCAAGTTGAGTAAAAACTTACTAAACACAAAACAAACCAACAACTAAAATTCAGAAAATATCGTCTAGAGTGTAAAATCATATTACAGTAATTCTGAAAATAATGTATGACATTATAGTAGAGAAAAGAGATCGTTTGTCCTTTTTTATCTCTCATTAAAATATATGTTGAGTAGGCTCAATTATTTATAGACATTGAGATATTTTCAATTATTATTATTTTTTTGTAGAATGAAGGATGAAAAACAATAGGGAGAATTGAGTTTATAAATATCAGTTAAAGGAACAAGGTCACTATTCAGCTTAATAATACGATGGATTCTAACTTTTTTTTTTTCCAAGAGTGTTTAGCCTTTCATTTCTCTGAGCGGCACCATGGCAGTCAGCAAGAACAAGCACCTTACAAAAGGCGGCAAAAAGGAAGCCCTCAAAAAAGTGGTTGACCCATTTTTTAAGAAAGATAGGTGTGATGTGAAAACACTAGCTATGTTCAATATAAGAAATATTGGGAAAACACTAGTCATGAGAACTCAAGGAACCAAAATTGTGTCTGATGGTTTCAAAAGTCATGTTTTTGAAGTGAGCCTAGCTGATCTGCAAATGACAAAGTTGAATTTAGAAAACTCAAGGTAATTACTGAGGATGATGTGCAGGTCAAAAACTGCCTGACTGAGTTCCATGGCAAGGTTCTTACCCATGCCAAAATGGGCTCCACGGTCAAAAAATGGCAGACCATGATTGAAGTTCATGTTGATGTCAAGTCTACTGATGGTTATTTGCATCGTCTATTCTGTGCTGGTTTTACCAAAAACTGCAGCAGTCATATTCAGAAGACCTCTTATGCTCAGCATGAATAGGTCCACCAAATTCAGAAGATGATGGAAATCATGACCCAAGAGGTGCAAACAAATGACTTGAAAGAAGTGATCAATAAATTGATTCCAGATAGCATTGGAAATGACATAAAAAAGTCTTTCCAGTCTATTTATCTACTCTATGATGTCTTTGTTAGAAAGGTCAAAATGCAGTTCAACCTGGAGAAGTCCAAGTTTGAACTGAGAAGACTCATAGAGATTTCTGGTGAAGGTGGTAGTAGTTCTAGAAAAGTTACTGGGGATGAGACAGGTGCTAAAGTTGAACAAACAGATGGATATTAGCCCCCAGTCCAAAAATCTGTATAAAATTAAGACTTTTTTATGGTGACAAATAAAACCTGTTTGTGATTTTTCAAACTATTTTAAATTAACTTTGGTGATGTGTTTGTCTCAAAAACATACATGAAGAGAAAAGAAACAGTCATTCAACTTGGACTTGATATTTATAGCTTTACATAACCATTTATTCTGGAACTCTCTGATGGCTTACTAAATCGTGTAGAAAAAAACCCTCAAAAGTGTTTACTATCACAATTTGTAAGAAATTTGTAAGAACTTAGAGTCCAAGTTGAAATCTGTGATGTTATGAATATTGTCTCCAAACTTCAATTTATGTTTGTCACCTACAAAATGGGTATAAAAATATCTAATATATAGAATTTTTATAAGTACTATAAAATCAGATTCATGTAACACACTTAACTTGTTTCTACCAAATACTAAGGATTTAATAATATTAGTTATTGCTATTATTATTTCATTGACAGTGTAATTTCTTCATCTGGCTGAATGTTTACTCAGAGACTCATGGGAGGAAATTAGTTAATTCAAATTAGTGATGTAATATCTGGTTATTTTAAATTGAAAACTCAGCTTTAAAAAACTGAGCTGTATATGTTAATACAGCCTAATTTATTCTGATTGTGCTAGTCGTAATTAACTCGGTATGACTTTGGTACTTTAAAAGAATGTGATACCTTTATTGAGAAGAACAGTAGAGAGCTTTTTTTTTTTTTAATAGATTTGGCATAGTCACTGCTTGTGCTGAATTAATTAGCAATATATTATTGCTTTGGGAAGAGGCAGCTGATGCCACAAGGTAATACTGTGAGCCAAAAATACATCAATGAATCAAATTTTAAATGTCTGCCAGGGAAGCAAGTATCCTGCTCCTCCCCCCCCTTTTTTATGAATACAAAAATAATGAATTTTAATAAAGTTTTCAAATGGTCCCTCAAAACCTCCAGTTCTCCAGAGGTGCCTCTGGGGCTTCTACTGCGGAGAAAGATAGAATTTCCACTTCCAATAACATTTAAAATTCTGCTTTTGTCCCAATTGCTAATTTAGAAAGTTTTATTATTTACTTTAATTAAAATAAATGTTGGCTGTTAATTGTAAATTATACAGAAAATATTTTTTTTTAAATTACACACATTAAAAATTGGAAAGCCTCCATACTCAAAGTCTAATCTCCGGAATGACCATTATTAATTAGATGCCTGTCTTTCCAAATATCTGGAGCATGCTCGAGACAATTACAATTTTTTTTTTTTTTCATTTCAAACAAATGAGTTTGGCCTAGATAATAGTGAAGTATTAGATGTTCACTAGGCTAATGGTGATTTGTTTAAAAGGATTAGGAACTGGAGATTGAAGAACTGTGTTTTTTTTATGGAAGGGCAGGATCGTGTCATCTGGATAGGACTATGGGGATAGGATGTACTTCTTTGGCCCTCTATTTAAATATATGATCAAGGGAGAGAATATCTAACTGACCTAGCTTAAATCACATCTCATTCTTTGACTGGAAGGGACAGAGAGCCTGTGATGGTTAATTTTACATGTCAACTTGGCTAGTCCATGATACCCAGATATTTGATCAAACACAATGAATGTTACTGTGAAGGTATTTTGTCAAAAATATTACAATTTAAATCAGTAGAATTTGAGAAAAGCAGATTACTCTCCTTAATGTTGATGGGCCTCATCCAATCAGTTGAAGTCAGTAAGAAAAAAGACTGACTTCCCCCAAAGAAAAGAGAGTTCCGCCAACAGACTGCTGTTAGACTTGAACTATAACATCATTTTTCCCTTGGATCTCTAGCCTGCCAGATTATCTAGCAGATTTTGGAGTTGCTCACATAATTGCAGCATGAACTAATTAAAATAAATATCTTTCAATCTCCCCATCAGATCGATAGATGATAGAGAGATAGATAGATAGATAGATAGACAGACAGACAGACAGACAGATAGACAGACGGATAGACAGATAGATTTATCTATCTGGAGAGTAATGCACACACACATGCACACATCTTATTGGTTCTGTTTCTATGTACAGTTTTAATATAGAGCTCCTGATGGAACTGTGCCCAATGTACAAAAGTAGTTTCTCTAAGAAAATTGAGATACCATTAAGAAGGGTAAATGAATACTGGACATCTAAAAATCCAAATATGTAAGACAAATGTACAATAAAGCCATCACAAATTTTTGCCTAGAGTCCTGCTATAACTGTTTATCGGGTCTGCCTGAAATCTAATCAGAATGGTGTTGAAAATTAGACATCAGATCATGTCCCTTCTCTGCTTCAAGGTTGTGATAGCTTTTTAATGAACTATCATTGCTAAGAGCTTTATTGTAATGTTCTATATGGTCCTACACAGTCCTTTGTCATTGACTGCTATAGACTAAATGCTTGTGTCACCCCCAAATTCATATGATAAAACATAATTCCCAATGTAATGGTGTATGGAAGTGGGACCCTTGGAATATAATTAGGTAATGAGGATAGAGCCCTCATAAATGGGATTAATGCCCTTATGAAAGAGACCCCAGAGAGCCAGACCCCTTATCAACTTCTGCCATGTGACAACGTAGTAAGATGGCTATCTGTGAACCAGGAAGTTGGCCCTCATCAGACAATGTATCTGCCAATGCTTTGTTCTTGGACTTTCAAACCTCCAGAACTGTGAGAAATAAATTTCCGTTATTTATAAGCTATTCAGTCTATGATATTCTGTTATAGCAGCCCAAATAGAATGCTGACTTCATTCCCTACTTCTCTTCTACCTGCTCCCTGACCTTCTTTCTGCTTTTTACCATGCCATCCTCTTTCAGCCGAGGGCCTATGCCCTTATGTACCACTTTCTGGAATGTTCTCTTCTGATGTTTTTTCTTGATTTCACTTCATATGTTATCTCTTCAGAGAAGGCTTCTCTGACCACCTATCTATAGTAGCCTTCTTCCTCATGAATTCAGTAATATATGACTTTGTTTTATTTTCTGCAGGTCTTATAGCAATGTGGAAATTTCTCATACTTATTTTTTTAATTGATTAATATATACTTCCTGTGAAATATAAACACACTATGAAAAGGAAACTTATCTACCTTCTTTGCTGTCTTATCCTAACCCTTTAGAACAATGCCTCAAGTGTAAGATGCTCAGTAAATATTTACTTATTTGGAGTCAATTAAAGTTTTCTTTATTGTGTATGTGTGCATTACATATATGTGTGTATTACATATTGTGTATGTGTGTATTACATATATATGTATATAACATGCTATATGTATATAACGTACTACATATATAAAAATATACATATATATATATTCTAAAAAAGCTACATAGTATTTCTTTGTGTACCTAAATTTATTTATCTGCTTCATGCTTTGGAATTCTATGTAAAAAGTATTACTTGAGAAAAAGTTCTCCTATGTTAAAAAAAAAAAAACCTACATAAAATTTATTTTTCTATAAGAAATATATTTTCATTTAATATTTTATTGTTAGCAAAACCAATTTTATGATACATATTTCTTAGTTTATTTCTTATTGATTAAAATGAATATTGAAGGACATGATAATGTATTTTAATAGTTTAAACTGTATTGAGGCTTACAGGTGGCCAAAAGATGAAAATGAAATGAGTAGTTCAACTCAGTGAAGTCACCGCAAAAATAATTAAGTAAATAATACTAGGAAAAGTGATAAATACAGTTTGTAAGATTATTTACATACAAATTTTTTTTTTTTTAGAAACCATAGTATGCAGAGTAGGCTTTTTGGTAAAGCTTTTTCTTAAAGCATATTATTTCCCTATTATGATAGCTCTACACCAATTTGATTTGTAAGCAGCCTAATAACGATCCCTCTGATTTGCACATTTTTTTACTAACATCATCCGCAAATATATTCAGATAAAGGAAGTAAATAAACCATGGACCAAGCAACTGACTTATTAACTTCCCAAGTGACGTTTGTAACATGATGCCTTTAATACCTTTAGAGGAAATCTTACATAAGCCAGTGTCATCTCCTGTCCTTGCTTCCATTTTTGCTTCTTACAACCCATTCTTCAGACAGCAGTCAGAATAATCTTTTAAAAACATATATCAGTTCAAGTTACTTTCCTGCCTAAAATTCTCCAGTGGCTTCTGATTATGGTGAGAATAAAATCTCAATAGCAGAATATGACTTACAAGGCCACACATGATTTAACTCCTGCCTATTTGCTGCTTTACTGCCAGGACTTTTATCCTGTTCTTTGGAACTTCTGAGTTTCTTCTCATGCCCAGCTTTTGCTGTTCACTCTGTTGTAAAACACTTCTGTCAGACCTTTCAGTGGTTGGCACTTTCTCATCAATCAAATTCAAGTTTAAGTAAAAACTTTCCTGACACCCCTCTCTAATGTTGATTTTCTTTAAAAAAATAACTAAATAAATTTATAAATATTAATAGATTTTACTTGTTTTTAATTGCTATACAAACTAAATAAAATTTATAATAGCTCTATTATATTTTCAGTGAGATTTCCTTGAAGCTCGCAGCTGTTTTGTGGCAATGTTGATGATTTGAGATGAGACAGTGATATAAGTTAGTAAATACTATACTAGATAGCTGTTTTCATTTTCGTGAAATTGCAAAAACTTTCTATGTTAAGCTAATAATTATTATAGGTGCTATAAACATTTATACTGATAATGTCAGAGTTGTAATAAACACCCAAAGAACTCTAAATCCCCAATCACTAAAATCTTGGCAGACAATTTATCTGAAGACATACAAAATAAAGAAAACACTCGTTCCTAAAAAATTATTTATAAGTTGACATTTTTACATAAGAGAAAAAGGAGGAAATGTAGAATGATTTAAATATGCCTCTGCCAAGAAGCATCTCTTTAATATGATTTGAGGGACGTAGAAAAGAGTTTGCATTTATTAGCACAGTGTGCATGCAGTTGGTTCAAGAGTTATTTTAAACATTATTTCCTACTTATTTCTTAGTCTGGTTAATATAGATTGGCAAAGATAAGAAACTTCTTGAATTGTATACTTAGATTATAAATACTTTCTGTGTTCAGAAGCATTTTTTTTTAATATTTAAAAAAAAGTTTTCTTTTTTGAATTAAGTTTATTGTGGTAACATTGGTTAATATGATTATATAATTTTCAAGTGCACATTTTAATTTGACATCTGTATATTCTATTATATGTTTACCACTCAAAGTCCAGTTTCCTTCAGCTATCATATATTTAATCCCCTTTACCCACTTCACCCTCCCCCTACCCCTCTATAGTTGACTCCTTTTATTCCATCTACTTCCCCCTCCTCCCCACACCCTACCCTCTGGTAACCACTAGTTTATAGTCCCTGTCCATGAGTCTCTGTTTGTTTGTCCTGTTCATTTGTTGCTTCTAGGTTTATATCCTACATGTAAGTGATGTTATGTGATTTTCAACGTTTTCTGTCTGGCTTATTTTGCTTAACACAAGTATCTCAAGGTCCATCCATGTTGTTGCAAATGGCAGTATTTCATCCCTTCAGAAACAATTTTATATACATAGCATTTAAAAATGATATATACCAGACTGATGACTCACATTAGGTCCTTATAAATTATGTTCGATTGTCTACATTGAAAAATACCTTACTTATAAACAATGTGTGATATGACTTTTAGTTGTATTCCTCTAGATTTTGAATTCTAATTATTTTTGCTGTAAAATAACAATACATTCCCACATCTTGAAATCTGTAGAGAAATTTAGGCACACGTACACACTGGAAACAAAAGAGAGTAGGGGTAAGCATCTACTTTCAAAATAATTGTGCTACACCATTGTTTCTAATTAGTTGTTTGGAACATATAATATTTTTTTCTAAAAATAATGTTATTAATGATAATTAGGGAAGCCTTCTAGAACACATAAACTTATTACTTTGCAATTTTATTTTTTTTGTTCTGAAGAAATGTAGAGGCATTTTTCTTTAGGAAAAGAAAATATGTAGAGAGAGATTCAGATCGGAGTGACAGCAGTAAATTGACCTCAGCAATTCTCAGAGTAGTAATTGCCCTTTTACTACACCACTCCCCCAGCTGAATGGTAGGAGCAGCTCCGGACCAAGGATTGTACTATTTCTTAAAGCAGCTTCTCTCTGAAGACTTGAATTTAGCAGTGGGAACTATACATAGAAGCTAACTCTAATTCATTATTCTATATATATTTCTTTAACTAAATTCAAACAGGAGATAATAAAGTTTACTTTTCTTCTTTTGTTTAATTTTAAAAGTGAAATGAAAGCATTTGAAATAAAGTGGTAAAATTCTTTGGGGTCACAGGAAGAGCCAACCAGCTGAATGTCTACTATATGTTAGGTATGTTTGTTTTATAAACTATCTTATCACAACAAAGAAATCATTGGAACTTAGAATTTGGAGTACCACAACTGAAGTGTAAATCTCACATGCTTATGTATGCTACATTTTATCTGTGTCTGACAACAGTTAATGGCTAGGGATCCAACATGAGTTAGCAACATGATATTTACTCTCTTGAAGTAACCAATACCACATTTCTAAGAAATGGATTAATAGGAGTTAGTTCATATATCTAAACCAGTAAATATCATCTTGAAATAAAACACAAATTCTTTGTGAATTCAGTTGGCTAGTTGCCATTATTTGAGCACTTACAGGTTGCTAAGACAAGCAATATATTACATTGATTTTGAAGAAAATTCAAAAATATTGATTTGACTTGTTATTCCTAAGAGTGACAATATATGACTTAGGAACTACAAAAAGAACCAAAAACTACAATGTAGCCATTGTAATGGTCATTGCAGCATTTCTGTATTGATTTGAAAGGGTATATAAGGAAAAATGAGGTCAGGTGAGAAAAAATTCCAGTAAAAAATAGTTCAGCCCTTTTAGATATAGTGGATGCTATAAAGCACCACCTAGTGCACCCCTTGGGGATTGAGTGACTTAATTCTCTCATCCTAACTACCTCCTTTCTCAGATTCCAAGATTATTGGTGGCTATTAGAAATCACAGAGTCTCTGTAAAGGTATTACTCTTTATTCAAAAAGAAGCATTTTCCCCAACCTCATGCCCCATCATTGGGAGCACCCATATCCAATGGCTTGTCCATGACACTAAGGCAAATGTACAAAAACCCAGTCATCTGTCCTGAATTCATGAACACTCTCGAAATTAGCCCCTTGAGATCTCTGGTTTTGCTGTGTCTGCCTGAACTGTGTAACTTTTTGCCTCTTCCTTTCTACCCAGTCCTACTTCTTGTATATCTTTTTAGGCTTATTCCCCTGTAAATTCCCTACATGCAAATCTGTTTAAGTGTGTGTTTCCTGGTAGGACATTACCCTAAGATAGTGAACCATACTTATGTTGATCCGTAAATAAATACTTTAGAAAGTTAGTTTATTTTATACAACAGAATGGTGGAAGACATACTCTGGACACAATCCATTAGCATTTTAACTGGATCATAAGACTCATGCAGTGAGCTTGCTAATATGCACCCCCAACTCCCAAGACTCGGATTTCATATGTTTTTGGATGACACCTGGAAATTTAAGGCTTCAATCCTAGGTAATTTTGATTCAATGTCCAAGATGAGGCCTAAGAATTATTATTTATTTTTTTAATACAGAATTAAAAATATATATATATGAAACAGAGAGAAAAGTATCATGACCTCTCATGAACTCATTATCCAATTATCAATTTATAAACATTCTTCGTTCAACTAGATCTTCTCATTCTTCTCTCCCCCATTATTTGAAGAACATTTCAGATATCACATTGTTTTATCTGAATATGTTTTTGTGTATATTCTAAATGATGTCGTACCACAATGCCTTATAACAAATAAATTAAAGTTAAGAATTTATTCTTTTAATGTGTCAAAATAATTCTAGTGATCCAGAAATACAGACTGACTTCTGGTAATTATACCTTTGGCTTAGTAGATTTGTATTTTTTGCCATCTTGATGAGTTCTATTAATAAATTTAATATACATAAAGTCCCTTGGAGGTAAAATAACAATCTTCAAACTTTACCAGAAAAGTTTAAGATAGATCAGTTGGTCATTTCCAATCCTTTCATTTGTTATCAGAGTTTCTATAGTACTCTTACATTTTAGCATTATAGCAGTATATTTCAACTTCTATTGGTTTGAGAAAGGAGTTATTTCTCTCTGTCTCTCTCATCATCATCATCATCATCATCATCATCATCATGGACTATTAAAAAATGCTTATCGAGAACCATAGTTTGGTTCTCAGTTCTCCTTATTATATGGAAAAGCATCTAGGAAAATAGACTCTAAGGACAATTTTAAATCTTAGACATTTTATGCAGTGTCCACAGTCCATCTCTAGCCAGAATTGATGGTATGTATGTCACTTCCACCATAAATGTGGAAAGAACTTCAATGACCTTAAAACTGAATCCTGAATTTCTATTTGTTTGGCATTTAGATTAAGATAAAAGTAATATCTGTTAATAAAACTAATGACATAGAAATTAGTATTATTAATCATGTCAGAATTGCATGACTACAAAAACGGGAAATGTCTATAAACATTCTTTCTCATCCTTGGTCCTTAAAATGTCATGTCATGACTAGCCTCAGAACAAGAAAAATAGGCAAAAAAATATTTTTGCTTAATAAAAAGGTAAATAGATGCCCATAGGTGAAGTTGGGTTCCTGAGAACATAAAGATCCTCTGATGAGGAGAACATCAGAATTCACCCAGGAAATATTGCAGGCCCACAAAATTAACAGAGAAATTAAATATTGGAAGTCAGCTTTGTAGATAAAAGAACTTTTAAAACACATTTAAAAAAATATGCTACACAATGCAGAATGTTAATATTTCTAGTATATTGTCATGGTCTACAAAGCAATCACATAAAATAATAAAACTGTCACATGTCATAAAAAATCCTGATGTATAGCTAGAAGGAAGCCTAATTGTTTTCAGATGCCAAGTTCATACTTTGGTGACAATTTTCTAAAATGTTTTTCCTACTTAATACATAGATGGGTATATAACTCATTAAAACTTGAAAAGAAGTTTTGAGAAGTCAGTAAATTTAATCCAAAGTGTAACAAAATTTTGAAATCTGCCAGTCTTAAGAACAACAGAAACTTTAGAAATATTAGAGATCTTGAGCACAAATCAGATTAAATAAAATATTTAATGTATAACATATTGATCTGGGTCAGGCCTTATGGTATTGATTTGTTTTTCATCTTATCTTCATTTTTAAAAAATACAAGGAAAACTAACTGTACTAAATATATCAAAAGAGAATGAGAAAATACAACGATAGAGGTTCACATCTAACATGTCATCTTTTATCAAATATCAAGAAGAGTCTTCTTGTTTTTCAGAAGGATGGTAGTATGTTTCTATTATAAAATAGACTACTCAGGTTTTTATTTTGTTTATTTTCTCAGTGCTTGATGAATCTACAGATGCTATTGAAATACAGTATTTTGAAAGGATGTAGTACATTATTTTTGTTAGTATTTTAAAGCTGATTTTAGGAAAAATTGAAAAAAAAATATGGGTATAGGAGCCAAAAGATACATTTTTTATTGAATGAATTTTACTTCTCAAATGAATTCTAACCTGATAGAATAGAGTCAGGAAGGTAGTAGTTTCTTAGTAAGCATTTATTGAATAAAACTTTGTTGAAAAAAATATGTTTAAATTTTATTGAATAAAATTTGCAGAGAACACTTCCTTCCAGACAAAATTTTCATAAGCAACATAAAACTATTTATTTGTATTATTTTGATGGATACTACATATCAATCACTTTATTCAGTCTTTAAGCTTTTTGGGTAGATGAAAATGTTAAGATCGTGAAGAGGTTTGTGTTACCCCATGAACAAGGGAACTGGGTCTTGGAAGCCCTACTTCTGATTGTGTCTACTTTCCCTTTCAAGGCAAAGGTTTTAGATAATGTTTTGTATTATGAATGTTCAAGTTGGAATGAGAAAGTCCTGATGAAGCTGCTAATAGTGGTATAACTGTGCCGACTCTACCACAATGGGCAGCTTTGTTAGAATGGAAAAGCCAGCCAACCAACCCATCAGCATCTTAACCAAATCTGAAAAATCACAGTATTACTTTTCTTGTGAAGAATTCAACCTTCAATTTATTTCAGACCTTCACGAAAATTGAATACTTTTGGAATCAAAAGTAATCTGTGAATTAAGGTAATTGTCACTCAGATAATATTTGTCAGTCCTGCTTAGATCCTTAGAATATCACTTTGTTTATATGTTTATGACACACTGAAGGAGAATCCTAAAATGTGCCCTGAAAAACCTAATTGTAAGAATAATGACTTGAGTATAATTACTGGCTTCTTAGAAACTTGAAGAACTGGAATCTTCTATTTATAAATATAATTCAAGTAAGAAGGTAACTTCTTTCAAAGAATATTTTCAAATTGTCTCTGATTGAAAAACAAGAGATTTAACAAATATCCACACAAGACACACCTACCTATATTACTCCTCATAGGTCTGAATTACTGGTCTTCTTGGTTCATTCCCATCCATTTTATTAAAGATAATTTTAAATCCTTCATTGTGGTTTAATTTTGGCATTTCCCTACTTAATCCATGCATTCTCCCATTTCTCCTAGGTCTGAAGCATCACGTGAGATGTATTCCTTAGCCATTTCTCAGAGAAAAATCTTAAGATCTCAGTGCTCTAGTGAGACTTGAACTCTAAGCTACCTCTTATCTACATTAAGCTTATTTTCATAAAACTATCAATACCTGTAGTTTCTACACAGTGTGACAGGTGACTGTCTAATTTATATAGTAAGTATGATTAAATTATTCTTGAGAGAGTTCAGCTTAGTTAATTTCTGAGAATTATAAATAGAAGGTGGATGAGTGAAAAGTGAAAAGTTAATGATAAAGTAGGAATAAGAAATACTCCTATTCTTCCTCAGACAAACTGAGAATACTGTTCACACTTTACTGAAATATCATTAGACAGTGATGATATGAAGACACAGCCTTCCAAAATATCGTATAAGTATTGTCCTAGTTTTTCTAATCCTTCAATCTCTGTTGGTTACCTGTTACATTCAAATATGTTGGGGGTGGGGGTTGTTCACACATGTTCAACTAGTAAAGACTATACCTTCTGTCCTCTGCTACATTTTTCTCATAGTGAGGTCTACTTCTTCTAACTTTACTCAATAGAACCATCCTCTTTCAATTTATCATAATTTTTTTCACAATCTCATACAGAAATCTTTTTCACATTCTTCCCCCAGAAGGCACTGACCATTGGTTATCTACAAAAATTATGAACTTAAATTTCTAAATTCTATCAATACTTTCATCCACAATATAGGCATTTGGATTTATTTTTGGTAAACAGTCATTCAGACTTCTGATCTCGTTTTCACAGGCTCCAAAAAATCCAGATTTCACTGTAAGTATAATAAAAATATTTATTTCCACCAGAAAACTCATCACCATCATTTTCTAGTGATTTTTAAACTTTAGTTCACATTGTAATCACTTAGAGAGTTTAATAAAATGTTGGATGTTGGGCCTTACCCCTAACATTTCTGATTCAGTAGGTGAAACCTGAGATTTGACTTCTAGGTGATGCTGAGGCTAAACTGACAACCACTAGTCTAGTCAAAGATGACTAGTTAGATAATTTACACCACTGATAAAAGGAGCAGATACAGGAGTTTTATCAACGTCTGAATTTAAAAGTTTTCAGTAGTAAATGTTCAAGAGCCCTGATCCTGCCCACAAAGTCAAATGTTTTGGTTGGTTCTGGAAATTAAATTGTTATTTAAGACTCTTTGGTTTTAACTCTTTTATAAAACTAAATTATATGCTCTTTTGACTGACATGGGCAGATGCTTTTGTTTTTATTACCTTGACAAAGAATATTTTGATGAGTTCCTAGATATTTTATTTCTTTAATACTTGCAAATTACTTTAAATTAAGGGTCTGATAGTTAACTGCAATTATATAATAGTTATGTTGTTTTGGCTTGGGAAAGAGTTACAGTTTAATTATAGTGTACCTTCCTTCCAGATTTATTAATATCTTTTATAATACTAAAATTATCCTACATGGTATACAGTTATCTTGACACCTATTATAACTAAATGTGATTTTAAAATACTATACTATGAATATTATAAAATGTGAAACAAAAGGTCAGTATCTCCTGGAGGCAGATTGTTCTGTCATTGTGTATTTCGAATACATTTTATTATGACTTATGTTGTCCTTAATCATATGAAGTTCGTTCTTAGAGAACAGTCCAAAGATAATTTTACTTTAAATAGTGTTTTAGATTTTAAAGAGATTTTAATAGAATGACACATGTTTTCATTTAATTAGTTTTGCAATGAAGAGCATCGAATTAAATTTTGGAAGCAAATAGGATTGTTGCCTTATTCATAAACCTTTTCTATTTTGCTTTTATACATTTTTAGTCACAATTACAGATGGTGTTCTTTCTGGAGTTATTGTTTTCTAATTTTTCATACTGTGGAAAATATGAAAGTTGATGTTAGAGCCAATTGCTTTAAAAAGATTATAAACTTGTGACTAATATAAGAAATTTAGCCTCACTCCCCAAATGGGGAGCAACCCATTTAAGTAAACTGAGAAGTTCTCTTCTTAATTGAAGACAACCTTGTGTTCTTTTATATAATTAACTGGAAGTTATAGGAAACTTGACATATTGGCAAAATAAAAAAAAAATAGCTTGAGGTATTAAATAACATATATATATATATGTTTTTTAAGTTAGAAAGTGAAGCACCCTTGTTTTAAGCAAAGGCATTTTATTTATTTATTTTTTAATATTTCACTTAACTTTTTGGGTTGTATTAAGATCAGTTAGGCAAACACTGTGTTTTTATAGACAAAGATTTTACTATACTTGCCATTATTACTTTTATATTTGTTATATCTATAGGCAAGTAAAAATTGAGAAACAGAACAATTACTTAATTTAAGATGCCGAAAAGCAAGATCCCTTTTCAGCAGGATCATCTACAAATACAAACAATGACAATTCCTTGAGGAGGATAAGGGAATGATCACTACATCTGAGTACTTTATAAAATACAAATATATACAAAATTGGAAAGGATGTAAGAAAAAGAATTAAAATAATATATGGCCAATGAAAGTAAAATTTTCAAGCACAGATAGCGGGTTTGGAGCTGAACAACAGGAAGTGGAATATCTAAAGTCATTATTATAGACCACTCATTCCAACATTTAACAATAAAAGAAAGATCGAAAATCAAAGATTAGAAATTGAGACCACGTGTCAAAAATCAGGGATTGGTGAAGACAATAAGGATGGTATAGAGAAGGATATATGGAGCAAAGACTTAAAATTACCTTTTAAGATAGAGATGTCTGATTGTGGTTAGAAGCATAGCTTAGAGAAGGTCTTTTATTCCACTGAGCTGCTGTAGAAGTGAAGAAATGTTACAAATTAATTTTTAACAAAAATATAACATCCGTGTGAATAGGCATCATAATTCATTCCTAAAGTGCCAATGTTTTTAGAAGGAAATCAAGTAGAGTGTTATAGTAAATCCAGTGACCTTGTAGGTGACCTTGATTTTATTATTTTGAATTAGCTGGCTGTAATCTGCAGTTACTTATAATAATTAAAAAGTAGAGGAATGGGAACTTTGAAAACATTTTCACCATAAATGTGCAATAAATAATGTGACGGCTTAATGACAGCAGTGATCTTGCATTAACATTTTAATGGAATATGTTTTTCAGCCATGTCAAAACAAGTTTTGATGTGCTAATAATTTCTAAGAAAGTCTCGAAACACCATAGAAAGCTTAATGTTCTACATTCCTTTTATCTCCCCCCACCTTTTTTGATAAATCAGATGACTACCATATGCAGTCTGTTTTAAGTAAGTGTCACTGTAAACCAGTGAAGCATAAAAGGTTGAAAATTATAAAAACAGGAGTTCCGGGTAATTAATTTTTATATATATGAGACTGCTCTAAGAAGGGCAGCAATAATTAAAAGAAACTACTGCTAATTATAATGAGAAAGTGAGTGAGATTTGAAAAGGCAATCAAGATCATATCAGTTTTAAGAAATGTGTTATGTCTGGAAATATTATGAGGAATGAGAGCTATCTTATACCATATTAGAACACCAAATGTGTAGAATGGTGATTTATTATATTAAATTATTCAATACCCTTCTCCACTGTGAACTCTCCCAAAACTGGAACCATTTTTTTGTTTTTGTTTTTTTGGTTGTATTTTTATTTGTTTAAAACATTATATTTATTTTCTTCAATTTATTAGGGTGGCATTGGTTATTAAAATTTTATAGGTTTCAAGTGTATAATTCAATAATATGTCATCTGGATATTGTACTGTGTGGTCACCACCCAAAGTTAAATTTCCTTTTATCACCATATGTTTGACTTCTTTTATCGTTATCTACCTTCCTCCTCCTCACTTTCCCTCTGGTAACCACTAACCTGTTTTGGTTTGTTTGTCTTATTCATTTGTTGCTTTCAGTTTGATGTCCCACATATGAGTGAAATCATGTGGTTCTCAACATTTTCTGTCTGATTTATTTCCCTTAGCATGATAATCTCATGATCCATTCACATTGTCACAAATGGCAGTATTTCATCTTTGCTTATGGCTGAGTGATATTCCACTGTATATATGTACCACATCTTCTTTATCCAATCTATCAAAGGGTATTTCAGTTATTTCTTTGTCTTGGCCACAGTGAATAATACCGCTATGATCATTAGAGTGTATATGTCTTCACAGATAAATGCTTTCAAATATTTTGGGTAGACACTAGAGGAGGGATTGCTGGGTCATAGGTTAACTCTATTTTTAATTTTTTGATTAAACCCATACTGTTTTTCATAGTGGCTGTACTAATTTACATTCCCACCAGTAGTGTACAAGGATTCCTTTTTCCTTACATCTCCAGCCCTTATTATAACCTGTTGATGATAGCAATTCTAACAAGTATAAAGGTAGTATCTCATTGTGGTTTTGATTTGCATTTCCCTAATGGATAGTAAAGTTGAGCATCTTTTCGTATGTCTGTTGGCTATTTGTCTTCTTGGGAGAAGTGTCTGTTCAGGTCCTTTGCCCATTTTTTAATTGGATTTTTTTGTTGCTCTTGTTGAGTTGTATGCATTATTTTTATATTTGGACATTAGCCCCTTATTGGAGGCATTGTTTGCAAATATATTCTCCCATTCAGGTGATTGTCTCTTCATTTTATTGATGGTTTCTTTTGCTATGCAGAAGCTATTTAGTTTGATATATAGTCCCATTCATTTATTTTTGCTTTTGCTTCCCTTGCCTTTGAAATCAAATTTATAAGTCATTTATTGCTATAACTTCACTCTTAAAATTGCTTTTGCTGAATTCAATAACTCTTGGTATATTGAGTTCCCATTTTTATTTGTCTCAAAAAAATATTTATTTATTAATTTATTTATTTTGAGTTCTTCTCTGATCCATTGCTTATTCAGGAGAGTATTGTTAAATTTCTACAAATTTGTTAATTTTGTCTATTTTCCTCCTCCATTATTGATTTTGAGTCTTATATGATTGTGGTCAGAAAATACTTGGTATGGTTTCAGTCTTCTAAATTTGTTGAAACTTATTTTGTAACCTAACATGATTTTTCCTAGAGAATGTTCCATCAGTGCTTGCAAAGAATATATATTCCGTGGCTGTTGGATGGAATGTTCTACATATGTCTAGTTGTATTTTGTCTAAAATATACTTCAGGTCAATTGTGTCGTTATTGATATTCTGTCTGGATGATATATCTATTGTTGAAAGTAGAGTATTTAAGTCTCCTACTATTAACACATGGTTGTCTGTTTCTACCTTCAAATTTGTTAGTATTTGCTTAATATATTTAAGATACTCCAATGTTAAGTATGTGTGTGTGTGGGTGTATGTGTATATATATATATATTTATATATATATATAAATATATATATATATATATACACATACACACACACATATATATTTATAATTATTATATCCTCTTAATGAATTGATCTCTTTATCTTATATAATGACCTTCTTCATCTCTTGTTATCTTTTTGATTTAAAGTCTATTTAGTCTTATATAAGACTCCTGCTTTCTTCGGTTTCCATTCACTTTCAGTTTATGTATGTCCTTAAAACTGACTGAGCCTCCTGTAAATATATATAATTTTTTTTGTTAATCCATTCAGTCATTCTGTGACCTTCAATTGGAAAATTTAGCCCATTAACACTTAAATAATTATTGATAAGAACTTATTATTGCCATATTATTAATTTTTTTAGGCATTTTGTAGCTTCTTTGTTTCTTTATTTCTCTATTGCTCTTATTTTGTGATTTGATGACTTTCATAAGTATGCTTTGATTCCTTTCCCTTTATCTAGAATGTATCTACAATAGGTTTTTGCTTTGTGATTACCATGAGACTTACATAAAATGTCTTATAGTTATAAGTTTATTTTAAGCTGATGACAATTTATATTAAATCACATACAAAATCTCTACCCTTTTATTCTCCTATCACACTGTATGTTTTCAAGGTCACAATTTACAACTTTATGTTGAATATCCATTAACCAAATATGGTAATTATAATTATTTTAATACTTTTATTCTTTCATTTTTATACTAGAATTAAGTAATTTAGATACCACCATTATAGTATGAGAATATACTGAATTTGACTATATATTTATCTTTATCAGTGATATTTATATTTTCATATGTTTCCATATTACTAACTGGCATCCTTTCATTTCAGTTTGAAGAACTCTCATTAGAATTTTTTATAAGGCATGCCTCATGGTGATGAATTCCCTCAGCTTTTGTTAATATGGAAAAGTCTTTATTTCTCCCTCATTTTTGAAGAATAACTTTGCCCTGTTAACTATTTTTGGTTAGTAGTTATTTTTCTTCTTAACACATTGAATATATATCATCCCACTCTCTCCTGACTTGCAAGATTTCTGTTGAGACATCCACTTATAGCTTTATGGAAGTTGCATGGTATGAGATGAGATTTTTCTCCTTTTCTCTTGCTTTCGTAATTCTCTTCTTTAATTTTTGACAATTTTATTATAACATGTCTCAGTGAAGTCTTCCTTGGGTTGAATCTGTATGGAGATCAATGAGCTTCATGTACCTCTGTTTCGCTATCTATTCCTAAATTTGGGGACTTTTAAGGCATTATTTCTTTAAATAAGCTTTGCTTTTTTCTCTCTCTTTTCTCTGGGACTTCCACAATGCGAAGATTGTCTTGATTGATGGTGTCCTACAATTCATGTAGGCTTTTTCCATTCTCTTTTATTTTTTTCCTTGTTCTCTGATTGATTGATTTGAAATGACTCAAACTTGAGTTCATGTATTCTCTTCTGATTGATCTGTTCTTATGCTCTCTATTGCTTTTTTAATCTCATCAATTATATTCTTTATCTCTAGAATTTCTATTTGGTTCTTTTTTATAATGCTATCTCTCTGTTAAACTTTCTTGTTTTATTGGTGTATTGTCTTTCTGATTTCATTGAACTGTCTGCGTTCTTTTGTGGGTTATTCAGTTTCCTTAGGAAAAAAAATCTTAACTTTTTTTTTTTTGACAATTTCTTTGGGATCTCCATTTCTTTGGGATGAGTTACTGGAAATGTGTTACCACTCTTCTTTTGGTAATGTTTCCTTGATTTTTTTGTGTATTTCTTATACCCTTGTGTTGATGTCTGTGCATTTGATGGAGCAACCATCTCTTCTAGAATTTAAAGACCCGTTTTGGCTGAGAAAGATCTTCACCTGCAAGTGGTTATGAGAACACTTGTGAGTGGGCTGTGCCAGTTCCAGCTCCAGGGATGGCCCAGCAGCATAGTCTCCATGCAGTTCCACTAGCTGACATCTACATCAGCGACTACTTCAGGAGTCTTTAATGACCAATGCTATGGATATCTATAGCAACTGTGAGGGCTTTTGCTGTCTTAGTAGTGCAGGCTGCTGGTGACCACCTAATCTTTTATTCTCCCATGAAGTATGTCATGGCAGAGAGGATCATTTTTGACTCCAGGTCCAGCATACAGAAACACTTACAGGTTCTGATGTGTAATGCCTGTGGTGCAACCAGCACCAAGGACTGGGACACAGACACTTGCAGAGTGACAGCAGCCTTGGGATTCAGGGTGCTGGTTAACCCACAGCAGTAATAGGTCCAGCACCAGAGGCATGGGCACACAGAGAGCAATCATGGCATGACTCTGGGGACTGGTGTTTATGTGTACTTATGGAGTGACAGTGGCTCCAGGATCCAGGGTGCTGACTAGCTCATAGGAGCAATTATGTGTGAAATGTGAGTGTGTGCTGGTGGCCACAAGGCCAGGATCTCAGGTGTAGACAAGCATGGAGTGACAACTACTCTGGGATCAAGGATGCTGGGTAACTGTAGTAGCTTTGGTTGTGGTGCCTGAAACACAAGTACACTCAAAGCAACTGCAGGTCTGGAGTCTGGAACACAGGCACATGTAGAGTGATCACAAAGCCAGGATCTGAAGCTTGGGCATGCACAAAGAGGCCTCAGCTTTGAGATTTGAGGTTCAGGTACTCAGGATCTAGGGCATGTGCAAGTAGTGGGGGCTAGCAGCCCAAATCTCAGACTAGCATGACCATAGCTCTTTCTGAGGGAAGTGCAGTAGCATTTTCTTCCCCAGGTGTCTCTGGCAGCAATGGCTGTTAGTTACCCCTGTGGCAAAAGCTATCGGTGTCCTCTAAATCGCAGGCTATTGATGTATGCACTTACAAGTACTATGGTGTTCTCCTCTGTGAAAGCTGACAGGAGTCCAAGGCTGTTGTGGAAGCTGTTGAGGTCCTCAACAGCAAAGGCTGACAGGGTCCTGCAAAAAGCAGGCCACTGGGGACCCAGATGACACTCATCATGTGACTGACACTGATAGCACTCACCCATCTTTTTTGTTCTTTGACATCTCTGATGTTTCATTTATGCCAGTCCCTCAGAAATACTTTCTGTGGGCTTATTCTCCATTTTTTGCTCTACTGTGTTGCTATAGGCTCTTAATTGGGTTCTCGAACCCACACTGGGTTATTTTTATTCATGGATAGCTGTGTAATTGTTTTTTCTTGTCCGGGAAATGAAGACTAGTATCTCCTAATTCATCCTCTTGATGATATTTTGTTCCTAATTGGTTATTGCACAGTCAACACTGACAACTTTTACATGTTTATTTTGTTTTCATCAAACTTGCTGATGTCTCTTTTTTTAATGTAACTGTTTTTCTCATTTCTGTGTAGACAACTTTACTGACTATAAATAATGACATTTTATATTTTCTTTTTGATATATATGTCTTTTATTTCTTTACATGACTTTGATCTATAATACTATATTATTTGAAAAAAAAAGTCATGTTGTAGTCTTTTCCTTGTTCTTTATTTTAGAGTGTTTCTAATATTTAATTATTAAGTTTTTCACTATAGGTTTTTATAAATACTTTAAAGGCAGTTATTTAAGTTCTATTTATTTCTAATTTTCTCATTTTAAAAATCATACATGACTGTTAAATGAAAGCTTTTTCTATATTTATTGAGAATGTTTAGGGGTTAGAACCCTTTATCTGTGAATATGATGAAATATGTCAATGCATTGTATAATATTAACATGCCACTCATTCCAGGGATGAAGTGTAAGCTTACAGTGACTTTCTACAGACATACTTGTATAAACACACTTACTCACAAACTCACATTATTAAATTAAATTTGTTGTATTTTATTTTAAATGTTTATACTTAGGAACTGGAGTAAAGTTGGCCTATAATTTATTTTCCTATCTACTTCAGGTTTAGAATCAAAGGTGTGCATGCTCACTACAAATTTTCAGCTCACAACATTGGCTTCTGCTTATGTCCCAGACCCTATTCTGGGCTCTGGAGATACGTCGATGAATACAAAACAAACAATAGTTCATGCTTTCAAGAAGCTCATAATCAAATGGAGTGGGTAGGAAATACACATAAAAAAGTATAAATTATACATTATAGTATAAGATAAAAAATATTGTAGAAAATTTTGGCAGTTTAAGGGATTTAGGAATACTGAGGAAATGATAGAATATTATATGGGTGGTCACAATAGGCTTCACTGAGATGTGAGATTCAAATAACGGTTAGAAAAAGAAGGAAAAGGAAATTCCAGAGGGAATAGCCAGTGTAAAGCTCTGAGTCAGGAGTATAGCCGGTATATTCTAAAAATGCAAGTAATTAAAATTGAGTGTTCTTTTGTAAATTGTGGTTTATATTTACCTATCAAACTATCCAGGCCTATACTTTTGGAAAGGTAGATATTGACTATTTTATTTATGCATTTATTCATTGTATTAATGTATGTATGTTAACTTTTTTCTTCTAAAATTCTTCCTGAGTCATTTTTGTTCAGTTGTTTTTTGTAGAAGTGTGTTTTATCTATATATTCAAAGGGAGATTGATAAAAAGTAGTCTAACGTCAGTGATTTTTTGCTATATCTATAGTTATAGCCCTCTTTTTATCCATCATTTCATATCCTGCTGTCTCTTTTTCTTTTCTTTGTTTTTTTTTTAATAATTAGGAGCTTGTCTATTTAATTTGTATATTTAGAGAATCACCCAGTTTTTACTGTTCTATTTTATTTTTTCTCTTTTACCTATTTCCACTCCTACCTTATTATTTCCACTTACTTTGTGTGTTTATATTTTCTGTATATTTGCAGCTTTTGCTATATTTGTAGCTTTTGCTGTATTCAATAAGTTTTTCCTTTTTTTTATGTGGAATTTTCACTGTTAACTATAGCATGATTCCCATTGTACTTTTTCTTTGTACTACAAGTACACACAAATGTTTATTTAAATTGTAACCATAACATTACCTGGCTCTCTTTTTTTATTGGTTTTTAGCTATCATACATTTGAGTCAGATAGATTTAAGATTGTATGATAATAAGATATACCATGATTATATGCCCCACTTTAGAAGAACCTGTCTTATTTTTTTTTAAACTAGGTTTATTTACTGCACTATCAAATTATTTTAATTTTAAATTCACAAGTGTTTACTTGATAACATCCTTTGAGTGATCATTAAGTTATTGAAAATATTTTCCTCAAAATATTTCTTCTCTCTCATGTCTATCCATTGTCAATAAAAATAACTTGGAATTATACTGGGTTTATAGTGCCTACTCAAATATTTTCAGGATAATTTCTAAGAAATTTTGTGTGCGTTTCATTGCATTTTATAATTTTTTTAGGAGTAAGAAATCTTATTGCATGGAAATGAGGATTTGTCTTAAAATATTTAACAAAATTCCACTCCCTACTTTTATTCATAAATATCTTAAGAATTAAAATATCCTATTTAAAGTATTTTTATAATAACAACTTATATGTTAAATTTACTTTAGAAATGTATCATTGTCATCAAATTACTGTATCTGATAGAAATAAATTTAATTTCAGTATCAATTGCCAAATATTTAGATTACAGATAGTTGCATACATACAGTTATAAAAAAATTTTCCACTGTTGAAATAGTGAGAGCCCTGAATGATTTGATAACTATATAAGTAATCATTTAATAGACTACCTAGTTGAATCTGAGTGAGCTATAAATAGAAAATATATCTGTAGGTAGTTTTAGACAAAATTAAAATTATATTTTCAGTATGTTCAGGGACCTTAAATGAAGACTAGCAGGCATGATTTTAAATGATTATTCACATTTCTTTGCTACTGGGTAGGAGGTCTGGTAGCAGATTTATTTATTTTCTTTTAACAATCTGGCTCTAAGGAAATAATTAGATTATGTGGTAGGCAGATACTAGAGCAAAGAATTTTGTCTTCAGTGGCCTGTACCCTGTACCTCCAGAATATGCTAAGACAAAGATGTATGATATAAATATATATATTTACATTTTTATTTCTATGATTTTCCTCATAGAAATTTTCTCTTCCAATTAAGTTCTCTAAATATAAAAAACTATGTGTAGTTGAGCTCTTATTTGATGTAAGAGCAAATAGTGAGTAAGAGAATCATTGCATTGTATTCATTTGTATCTTATCTACATTCTCTATGGTTAAGCATGTAAAGAAAAGGAACTACTAAATAATACTTGCTAAGTCCAGTACTTGGCTAAAAATAAAATCTTGTACCCATGGAAAAATATGTAATGCTTATAGTGAGGAAAAAGGAATGTGATTGATATATTTATATGTAAGAACATCACGTGTTCATATGAATGAAATGTAAACAATTCAAAATATTATAGTAAGTACAAAGGCAGATCATAGCAGCATTTTTAAGAGAAGGTAAAATTAAAATAAATTATGTGTCTATTCTCTTCTCAGTTCCAGACTTTTTGGAAAAAATTAGCTGTTTGCATGGAATTCATGAATGTTTTCAACTTTCTATAATTTGGTGGATATTTTTTTCATATATAATAATTTAGAACAAATATAAAAGCCAGCCAATTCATATACTTATTGACAGTGTCAATAATTGAAACCAAAAGTATATATAATAGTATTGTCAAGAAAATATCAGGGTAAAGAAGATAGGTTAAAAGTAGGTTTACTCTTTCTTTAGCAGCTAATATCTAACTAAAAGGTGTTCCTTTTAAGATCATCTATTAACTTTTATGGACCACTAGAAAAAAATGTATATTTAACTTGATCATTTGAGTGCATTGAAAAAATTGCAGACTGTGAAATAAAGTGTTAGGCAAGGAAGTTTTTTTATTCAAAGGAAATGTTAGAAAAAAAGAAGAAATATAGACAGAAGTTAGAAATAATTATTATAAAAGGCATTCACTCAGCTTAACTGTTAATTGAAAGAGGAACTAACCAAATTATATCCCTGCCCTCACAAAACCATATATTGAAGCCCTAATCTCCAAAGTGATGATATTTGGAGATGGGGCCTTTAGGAGATAATTAGGTTTAGATAAAGTTATGAAGATGGAGCCTCGATAATAGGATAAGAGAAAAGACCAAAGCTCTTTCTCTCTTTGCCATGTGAGAACACAGTGAAAATATGGCCATCTACAAGCCAAGAAAAGGGCCTTCACCAGGAATTAAATTTGCCAACACCTTGAACTTGAACTTTCCGGACTCCAGAACTGTGAGAAAGAAATATCTCTTGTTTAAACCACCTGTGCTGGATCAGATGAAATGCAAGTCTTTGAAGTAAGAGTTTTGCACTGAGGACTGTATCCAGATACATTACAAAAGAGGACTCAACCATTGCAGGACACACTGACGATACTCTGAAAAATCTTGAAGGATATATTAGGCCAGATGTTTTAAAATATTGTTTAATTAAAACTTATAAGGAATTCCTGGACATAAAGCAGTCAAATGGAGCTGCTGTGATGAAGCAGAAGTGGCATGGATCATTGAGAGAGCCCTTCTTTCCCAACCATCATGGCCATCGACAAATCTTAAGTCTTCTCAGAATAGTTAGAAAACCACTGTTGTAGGCCACTAATCTTAGTTGAGAGCTAATTAGCAATTCAGTAGAACTTCTAATCAAATCTCTAGACTAAAATTCTCAAGCCACACACATTCAGGCCTAGGTGAGTGACATGATATGTATAAAATACCATCATGGAATTTAATATGTGTTATCTCATCTGTAAATAATGTGATTATACTCTCTCCTACTTTCACCCCTCCCTTTCTCCATATCTCTGTCTCTCTCTCTATCACTGTCTGAATTTCTCTCTCTCTCTTCCCTCTCTCTTCCTCTCTCTCTCTCTTCTCTTCTCTCTCTCTCTTTCCTCTCTCTCTCTCTCTCTCTCTCTCTCTTTCTTTTCCTCTCCTTCCTCTCTGGTATTTTCAAACAGATGGACCTAATTTCTGTTCTTCTTCTGTTACTTTTTAGTTGTAACCTTAGACAAGTTTTTGTAACTGCTCTAATTCTCTGTTTTTTTCATCTATAGTGTGAAAATTAAACTACTACTGACCAATTGAATAGGTTTTTTTTCTTTGAAATTTAAAAGAAATGATGTTTGTAAATACCAGTACATAATGACTGAAATATGGAAATGGTAGATGATACTATGTTTTTTGTAAAACATTATCTAGCTAATACTTGATGGTAGTATATATGCAAATTTTAAGTATTACCCCATCTGCATGGAATCAAGAGTCATTGGAGAGCCCATCAGTAGGAGATTGATTATTTTTAGAGAGATACCAGGAAATCTCAGCTTCTGAACAAGAAGGTTTGCCTTTTGTTCTTAAACTCAGGCCCTCCACGAGCTTACTCCTGAGTACTGCTTTGACCTCATCTCTTACAATTCTCTTGTCACTGTTCTTTCCATTCAAACCACACACTTTTTTGTTTTCCAAGCATAGCATGTGTGTTTTCACTGTTGTCCTAGGATTGTAAGATATTCCCTTTGTTGGCACATCTTCGCTCAGGGTATCACTATTCTGACTCTCTCACTTTCTTCAGAACTTTCTCAAAGTTTAATTTTGCAAAAATGCTTTTTATGACCAAGCTATGTAAAATAACATTCTCTCCCTTTCCAGAATGCCTTTCACTTATTAAAGTTTTTTTTTTAAGTTTTTGTCTACAGCACACATTAACATCTGGCCTATTATATGTTTTTTGTTTGTTATTTTCTGACTTTACTCATGAAAAGTTTTAAATGAACTTTTTATTAGTACAAGGCCTATTTTTTTCACTATTATAGCCCAAATACCTAAAAGAGTTTCTAGCACTAAGCAGTCACCGGGTAATTATTGAGTTGATGATTATAAAGGGGAAAAAAAACAGCCAAGGCAAATCCTTTACAATGTTTATTTATCTGACAAAGTGAAAGAATATAATTTTATTATTATTATTAATTATTATGCACTACTTAAGTGGAAAATCAAATTGATACAATTCTTATACTTTATCTAGTGCTCCTTTAAAACCAAACAAACAACAATGAAGATATTTTGACCAAAGTTTTGTAAGGAGAAACAGTACCTTTATAGCTTCACCCTCCTCACACTGTTCCCTACCCTCTTCCAAAGAATTCCTAGGGCTACTCAGTAAATAACTGACATCATTCAAGGGCGTTTGTTTTTTTAAGACATCAGAATAATGACTGTCAAAATTTCAAATATGTTCATTTATTCATTAGATAATAACCAGACACCTACTATCTGCTGGTTACTATGGTAGATACACTGATGGAGCTAAAGCCCTCCTCTCTCAGTGGAATATTATCTAGTAAGGAATATAAGAACAAAGTTAAATAACTATCCAATAATCTAGTTTATTTTATTACCACAAAGTACAACTTGTTAAAAGAATTCAAGGATAAAATGAACATTTCTAAGATAAAATGTGCAATAATTCATATCAGATGACATATTTAAAATTATAGGCATAATTAAGAGCATAATAATAATGATTATTTATAAATTTATTGTAAGTATTATTTAAAAATCTCTGTAGAACATTTTGAATTTTTAAAATATATATGAGCCCTTGTCTATAAGATCAACTGGTTCTTAAGAACCAGTTGATTGTAGGTTTCTTATTTCTAAAAAAAGAGAAATCCGACATTGATAGGTAATACCATAGCTAAGTGGAAAGAATACTAAACAAATTGCAATAGACTGCTCTTTTGAAGTAAACATGAAATGTCAAAGAGAAAATTTTTGTGATTCTTTAATCACAATCATCAAATTGTAGCAAATGGAACTTTCAATTGAATTACTCACTTTTGCCTGAATTGCACATGAGATTATAGATGCATACCAAGTGAAAAATCATATTTCATAATGCATTTCATTTGGCTTTCGACAGTTATTCTTTTGGAGACATTTCTGTAAATGTTGTCAAATATAGAAAAACCAATTTAATAAACATCATGATTAGATACCTACAGAATTCTTTTCATTCTTTTTGTTTTTAATTTCAGTGCCTAAAACATCATTGCTAGAATAAAGTATGTTATTCCCTCTTTACTCTCATTCATTAAACTGTATTCATTGTTCTTCACAAATTTTATTGGTACACCTCACTATCAATTTGAGGAAAATGTCAGTTGCTTTTGTTCAGTAGAAAACACATGCTCTTTAATAATATTGTTTCTTAAAATTACATATTGGCTTGTTTTCTTTCAACTTCTCATTTATCTTCATTTGTTCACCTTCACTTAAAGCTGAACATATGCTGCCTAACAACAACTTGAACTAATTGAATGTTTCTTGTATATACTTCAAATTAAAATTTTAGCTGCTCACTCTACTATGATTATGGTATTGAGAGATGTGAGTGCTAGTATAGGAAAAATTACTGAGAGATACTCAGTTTTAGTGCAGGATATGGTCTAAAGATCTTTGGAAATAAAGTGTTGGTACTAGATTTTATTTAAAGCAGACAGGAGGTGAAAGTGTCAGATAGTCAAAGCAGGTAAGAACATGCTCTTAAAAAAATAAGTTATAAACATTCTTCCTCTAATAATTTTTGGAAAATCATATTAATCAAGGAATAACCAATCAATGAAGATTTCCTTGACCACAAAACAAAATTAGTGGTGTTTTTAACTATTTCACTTAATAAAATATTTGTGATGAGAAGCTGAGGCTTGTATCCTAGCGTCCAGCCCAGTGATTAGTATGCTAGATTCCAACAAATGACTATTTAGTTAGTAAATCAGGAACTGAGTTACTAGGGACTGAAATCTCTCTCCTGTGTACAAACTCCTATAAAATCTACTACTTTCTCCCAAGGGCAATCTGGGAAACCATGAATAGAAAATAGGGAGAGCCTTCATCAACCTGTCACTAGGTGATACCTTGGACTTTGTCTGAGTGAGAAATAAGCATATATTATACAGGTCCATAGAAATTTGGATAGTCATCTTTTATAGCAGTGAACATTAACAATGAACACAGGGTATTTATTCTATTTATAGATAAGAAAGAAGAAAAGATAGCAATGACACTATCTTCCTATACCACATTCACCTGCTTTAATTTCCACTGGATTGGCAGCATTGAAAGACATAAACCAGTGGTCTTTCTGGCTTGTGACTCAGTTGAGTAAAGCTTTTTCTGAACTCCCAACATCCTTACAGGATTAATGTAGGACCTGTTCTTGAGCCAGTATTCAACATTCTAAGAGGTCGAACACCATGCTAAACACAACAATAAATAATATGTAAAGGTTTCAGTTTCTTTCTAAGGCCCAGACTATGCAAAATACCTTCCTTTTGTCTATAAGAAAAGACTCACCTTCTCACCCTTATCTGTTCTATCCGAAGATGTTAAATAGATACCAAGGTTATGGGAAGGGCAAGGTGTGCTTTATTGTCATTGCCATATTGATTCTTAAGACCCATGAAGAGGAGAGTAAGTAAACCACTTTGATTTGTTTAATAAATGACTTCAACTTAAGTAAAAAAACTTAAACACTTGGATCCTTCCTCTGGGTGGAAGCTCAACACCATATTATTTCTTATTATTCCTTGTTAGTTATTATTAATTATACATGTTATAATTATGAGGAAGGAAATAAAATTTTTCAATATTTTACCATGGAACAATAGTTATTTTTTCATTTGTTTATTTATGCATATACATTCAGATAATTTTCCACATATTCATATCTACTGTTTTATTCATGGTACCTTTTTATTACTTGTTTCTCCTTTTTGCTTTCTGTCCTCCTTTCTTCTCTTCCTCCAACACTGACTGATATGAACTCTAACATTCAATTCTTAGCACTAAGATAAGAAATTGTGTACTATCTATGTGTATGTGTTTCTTAAGAATAGATTCATTATATACACATTTTTAAGTATCTTGCTTTAAAAAGGAATACTTGTTGGAAATCCCTACAGGTTCTCAGTTATGAATCTAATACTTTTTAAAAATGTTTGCATCCCTTATACCCAAATGTCTAATGAATTTGAGCATTTTTTCAAGTGTTTCTAGGCCACATGATTTACTCAGCTGTGATTTGTCTATAATTTTGTCATTTTTCTAAAAGGTCATTTGCTTTCTTTTATCTATATAAAGGGGTATTACTATCATTATTAAGTTTATGTTAGTATTATTATAGATATTAAGCTTCATTCTGATAGATAATATGTAATTTATTCACTGACTAAAGCAATAATATTTTTTATACAAATGTTTGAATTTTTAAATAATTGAACTCTCTATAGCTTTTTAATAGCCATTTGTTATTGATTCTTATCCCTTGATTATAGATAAGACTTCGCAGGTTTTATATGTAGTAATCTATATTTTATTCTCAATTTTTATTTATTTATTATTTTTATCTAGTTTTCAAATATTTTATAGATTGTTTTGACTCTAAAGTCAAAGAATTCAAAAATCGTCAACATTTAGATAGAAAGAATGCTCATAAACAAAGTAACTGCTTAGACATTATGAAGGATAACTGTTAAAACCAATAAGACATCATCGTAAACCACTAAGATAATATTAAGAATGTTTTAGAAGTTCATATGTATTTGCAAAAATTTTTTAAAAATGAAAAGAAAATTTTAACATTGAGAAATAAAGAGACAGTTTTTAGCAATGCTATGATAGTATATCTGAATATCCAAAAGATTCCATTAAATGAAAAATAGCTACTACAATTAATAAAAATGACCTTACTTCTGTAACCCTTGGCTGCATACAAATTAAATATTTTTAAAAACTTAATAGGCTTTCTGCTGTCTTTCCTAGAAATGAATATGTATATAAGTCATAATGGTGATAAACTTATAATATTTTAAAAGGTAAAGTTAATCTTATATATGATAATCTAGGATTTATTGTGTTTTAAAATATAATTTTATCCTTCAGTATTTGTTTAAAAAGCTTATTGTGATTTTATTTTACTTACAAATACCATTACTATCATTATGTAAGTAAGGATTCTTCAAAATGATTCAAGTTCATGGTTCCTGTCTTTCCCATGACTATCCTTGCTTCTAATGGCGTGGATTTAACAGCCAGGCTCCTGACACTATCACAGAAAGTCTATATATAATCCTTATGATTCTTAGAAAAATGTTTTTTTTTTTTTTTAATTTTAGTCTAGCTTCAAGTAATATTTACATTTTATACAAAAATAGTCAACACTTTCATTTCTTTAATCTTTTTTCTAGAAAAGACTAAGACTTATTTGTGGTTATTGCTTCTTGGCCCAGGATTCTGAAAGTAGTGCAAGAATGGAACATAGAGACTGAGTTTCTAAGTTTCTAGGACTAAATTGAGTCTATAGCCTACAGCTTCTTCTGTGTTTCAGGAGACAGTCAGAGAAGAATTAGTCTATAGCAATGTACTTGTTCACTCGGCATATTTAAATCACTTTCCGCATTAATGGAAAGCTATAAGAATTATAATTAGAAATCACCGAAATTTACTCAGGGAATACACCATGCTACTCTCCCTGTATTTGCTTCCTACCTCCTCTCTTATTATTTCTTGTTTCCATCGCATTTGGTGCATTTTGATTACTAATTTCCTGATCTAGCACAGTTGGAATTGGTTACAGCCATTTCACCCTTAACTTTGATTTGACTCTCCTGTACTATTCATAATAATTTCTTCTTATCTCTCTATGCTGCCACCACAAACAAGATGCATTCTGATTTGGAATCCATTCGGGGCCCTCATGACGCAGCTCTGGCTAAAACTTAGGTATCTTCTGACAGGGCAAGTAGAATAGAAGAATTCAGTACATTGGCAGGAGGAACAGTATTGAAAGTAATTTCCTTTCCAACACTGTGGCCTATTTAGTCAAGGCCTATTAAATAACATGCAATTCGTTATTTTTCTAAAAGTGAAACTTTTAGTCCTCCTGCAGCAATTCCATTACAGTGAAAATTACTTTAAATGAAATTCTAGGTCACTGTCTCATCAAATGCAGTTCTATAATTTTTCATGAAGCTTTTCTATAATGCAAATATTTTATGAGATTGAAAGTGAAGAAGAAAGGTTTAAAGGATACTTGGCAAAAAGAAAAGTAATTTTAATGTGCTCATATTACAGACTACACATTTCTTATTTCAAGTAGAATTAAGAAATACAAATGCTAAATGGAAAATAAAGAGGTTTTTAAATGTTTTATATGTAGGATTTTTATACTACAAGCTGTAGCATTAAAATTAGGGTTTTATAATATTATTTGCTAGATTACACTTGGAGAAATTTGGGTATTAGAAATTGAAAAAATTTTTTAAATTTAACTATATATGTATTGTTGGCATATAACCTTATATTGGTTATATTAGTTTCAGGTGTACAAATATAATAATTTGACATTTTTATACCTTATAATGTGATCATCCCACTAATTCTAGTAATCATCTGTCACCATGCAAACTTAAAACAGTTATATTGATCATATTCCTCTTCCTCTTTTCACCCATTTCCCATACCCTCTCTTCTGGTAACCATCCCTTTGATCTCTGTTTCTATAAGTCTGTTTTTGTTTTGATTTGTTTTGTTTGTCTAGTTTTTAGATTCCACATATACGTGAAACCATACAGTATTTGTCTTTCTTTACCTGTCTTATTTCGACTAGCATAATACCCTCTATATCTAAACATGTTGTTTCAAATGGCAAGATTTCATTATTTTTTTTAATTGCTGCATAATATTCCATTGCATTTAAAACACATCTTCTCTATCCATTCATCTATCAGTGGACATCTAGGTCGCTTCTATATGTTGGCAATTGTAAATAATGCTACAGTGAACATAGAGGTGCATATGTTTTTGTGTTTATTTGTTTGTTTTGTTTTGTTTTTTTGAATTAGTGTTTTTGTCTTCTTTGGATAAATATCCAGAAGTGGAATTGCTGAGTTGTATGGTATATGCATTTGAGAAAACTGGACAGATACATGCAAAAAAAAAAAGAAACTGGATCACTCTTTTACACCACATACAAAAATAAACTCAAATGGGTTAGAGACTTGAATGTGAGGCCTGAAACAATAAAACTTCTAGAAGAAAACATAGGAAGCAAACTATCTGACATCAGTCTAAGTAAAAACTTTTTGGACACATACCTTCAAGCAGAAAAAACAAAAGCAAAAATAAACACATGGGACTACATCAAACTAAAAAGCTTTTGCACAGTGAATGAAACCTTCAACAAAACATAAAGGCAACCCACTGAATGAGAGAATATATTTGCAATTAACATATATAAAAAGGATTGATATCCAAAATATGTGAGGAACTTATACAACTCAATAACAAAAAATTAAACAATCTGATTGACAAATGAACGGAGGACATGAAAATATATTTCTTCAGAGAAGACATACATATGACTAACAGGCAAGTAAAAAGATGCTCAACATCACTAATCATTAGAGAAATGCAAATCAAAACAACAATGAGATCCACCTTACACCGGTCAGAATGGCTATTCTCAAAAAGTCAACAAACCACATATTGGTGAGAATGTGGAGAAAAGGGGACCCTTGTGTACTGTTCATGGGACTCCAAACTGGTGCAGCTCCAATTGAAAACAGCATGGATATTCATTAAAAAAGAACCTAAACATATTTTCCCTTTTAATGAAGTGGGAGTTTAGTCATAGTTTATCATTTTATTTTTTTATTTTTATCAAATTATTTTATTAGAAAAATAATTAAGTGGAGAAACAAGTGTTTAAAAATAAATTTAAAGAGATATCTATGTTGTTCACTTTATACACAAGGTTGTTTTTAATATAGAGAGCTCAAGGCATAGTTCCATTTTTATTTGGCTCTGCCTCTAACCGGTGTTATGATGTAATTCTGCTTGGCCTTTAGCATTCATTTATATTTAAAGTTAGTTGGAATTTTTCTTCAATTGAAACTATCACTTGATCAATTTGGGTAGAAAAAAATAGTAAATGTTTAGGTTCATAGTCTCTCTAAGTGGTTTATTACTATAATATTATTCATTCTACTTTTCTCTATATCTGATTTCTTAGTGAATTTTTCATTCTGTAGAAAAAATAATACATCTTTTCTTCCTTAGCTGTCCATATTTTCCTATTCTGTCAGCAAAACAAGTAAATTCTATTTTCAAACAAGAGCAAAACATCAATCTAATTCACTCTTTGACCTTCAGCTTCCCTTTGGCTTTACAAGATTTGTTGTATCTAAGCAACCTCGTTTCTAATTTTCATCACCGGCAGAAATGGCTCTGGAATATCGAGTAAAAATCAGAGCACAGAAGGATGTCCCAAAAAGGAAGAGAATCACCAAAAGACTGTCAATTTACAAATTTTCCAATATATTTTACATGTGAGACATCTGAGATTATTTTTATCTCTAGGTTCTTTTAATACTAAACAGATGTCATCTAACAAGTCAGTTCTAGGCCAGGCCTCATGCACAAAACTAAGTATATAGAACCTGTTCCTCAATACTTTTTAATTGATTATCTACACATATAAATATGCATAAGTTGGTTTCTTCCATGTGATGTCAGCTTGGCGAGTATGATGTTTGAAAGCAAATGCTCCTGTCATGTGATTTATTTTAAATCGGTGGCTAAATGTATTTGTATGACATCTCACTCTAGCTCCATTTATTTACTAGAATATACTGAAAGCCTATGCATAGACCCTTGACCCATATACATACAAATCTACAAATTCTCTTATTTTAGGAAATAGATCTATGATGCTTTCAGCAAGCTAAAAACAAATATCATGCATGTTGTAACAGTAGCAAATTTTAATTTTATTTTTAGATCTTCATTAAGAGTAGTTCTGTATTTCTGAAAAATAAATTAGGAGTAGTTCTATATTTCTGAAAAATAAAAGAGTTCTATCTTCATTAGGGAGTCTTATCTCACTGCTCACTGAATTTATATTTTTGATGTTATTTAACCTCTATTAAAAAAAAGTGGACAATTCTTTTTACATCACACTGCTCCTTTGAGGCTCAAATGAAATAAAATATACAATAGGCTTTAAAACTCTGCAGAAATGTGAAGTAGTATTCACATTTTTCAAATTCAGTAGAAAGTTAGTGCCACACAGAAAGCCCTGTTTTTGATTAGTAGCATATAATAATTGATCTTGTCTTATATTTTAAGCTTTTGACACGAGAAATCTCTTTTATCACCCAAAAAAGAACCAGTCCATTAGTTATAAATAGATACATATTATATCTGTCTATCAGAATGAGAGAGAGAGAGAGAGAGAATATGAATAAGAGGGAGAATGAATGAGAGAGACTTGTATTGCCAGACAATTTTTTGGAGCTAGATATATAGAGATTGTGATCATATACCTTCAGGGAAATAACGTTTTAGTTTAGAGAGACAGAAAATTCAAATTTCAATAAATAAGATAATTTCAGGCACTGATACATATTATGGAGAGCATATTGCATATGACTGTGATAAATGAAGGAGTTAGGTTAGAGTGGTCAGGGAAATGTCTTTGAGGAAGGAGCTTTTGAGTTGAGACCTGACTTATGAGATGGAAAGCTAAAGAATCAGTTAATGCAAAACCCTATAAATGGAAATGTTTGACATATTTTAATAAGAAACATAAAAAAAAATTGTGGAAAACTCCTATTTAACTTAATACTACAGGAACTTTTTAGTTATAGTGCTCTCCTTTCTTGTAATATGATGGATAATTGAATGGCAGAAGTTCTCATGGTTTATATGCACTACTTAGATTAATTATATCTGTCAGAGTCCAGTGAGAGAACCAGAGCACATGCCATGTGATTAAATGGAAGGAATTTAATACAGGGAGCTATTTACAAATGAATTGGAAGTTAAACAAGGGATGGGGAAGCAACTCAGAAATGAACAACAGGAGGAGCCCTCTAATATGAATTATTCTCCCTCCATGTTCAGTCATGAATCTACAACTATCTGTTGAATATTTGTTTATGCTAGTATACCAAGGGAGAGACAAAAATGAACAAGACATAGTACTCGTGCTCAAGGATCTTGAGATCTAATATAAGAAATAAAATATCTATGAGTGATTAGAAATAAGCAATACTTATTCTACAAGTATTGAGAGGAAGAAAGGATCAATTCTGGCTGGAGGTGCAGGAAAAACTCAAAAAGAAGGTGCCATTTGAGCATATCCTCAAACTATTTGGATGTTGGAAGATGAACAAAGAAATAAACTTGGTGAGTGTAGATGTTTTAAAGTGAATGGTAAATATTTTAGTTTAGCTAGAGCAATCTATGAATGAAAGTAGTGAGAAATATGGATGGAAAGGTAGTAAGTTGTCAAATCTTAGAAACCCTTTGAATATAAACCTTTAGAATATAGACTTCAGAATTTGGTCCATGGGTTGGCAAACTCCATAGGCCAAGTTGGGACTGATGCCTCTTTTTGTTAGGCCCATCAGAAAGGAATATTTTTTATGAACTAACATTTGTGATTTTTTTGATGACAAAGAACACTACCTTTGAACCTCAATTAAGTGAAATATTATCTTCCCCACAAGAAAAATTCCATTTGTTTCATTAGTAGATCTATATTTTTAAAAAGTACTCATTATTACTTATTGAATTTTGTCAATATTAAAGAGAGAGAGAGAGAGAGAGAGAGAGAGAGAGAGAGAGAGAGAGAAAGCCAGAGATGCTAGAGGACAGAGAATGAGAAACACATAAGTGGAGGTACATCAGGCATGTAAATAAGGGCCAAAAACAGTGGGCTTGCCTACATAATGCTGGAAAGTCAATAGGTTTTAAAAAGCACAGGCTTTAAAATCAGATTCTGACTCAAACTATATACCACTCCCAAGGTTTTTGACAGGTTTTAGAGCAATGGCATTGTGAAAATTTAATATATAGAGCCAGGCACAAGACTAATATCAATAAATGTTATTCTACTTTCCATCTTTTCACTTTCTTTCAATAAGTAGCTGTGGGTTAATTGATTAGGACAACCTATCTCAAATATTTTCTAAGTACGTAAAATTGACCATCCTATACCCCATCACTTAAAAAATTACTTATTAATTTTCTTGTTTTCTTTATTAGATCATTATGAAATATTTCAAATTATTTTTTTTATTTAAAACTCTTCCCCATATTTAATTTTCAGCCTAATTGTTGTTGTGCTTGTTCACCAGTTAATGGAATTGGGTTGAAAAATGACATATATCTTCAGTTAAGTTGTGTGTCTGTGAATGTGTTCTGATATCTTTCTATTAGTTTAAATAGTTTATTTCCAAATGGTATTTTGGAGCATAAACTTAGCAATAGGATTCTGAAAGTGGACTGCCCAATCATTCAAATTCTGATATTTGGAAACATTTTATCACAAGAGTGATAAAATTATTTTTAAAAATAAGAATAAAAAGAACACCTAAGGAAGTCTCAGGTGATGAGAGTTGGCTAGTCAATGTAAGTTCAAATGTAAAGAGCTGTTCAGTAAGATTATAAAAGAAGTAACATGCACATGCTACTTTCTGTGAGACATTGCCCATTGTCTTTGTCTTTTTTAAGAGTGTGGAGAAAGAAATAAAGGTAAGTGGGAAAGATGGTTAGAAAGTGTTAGAAAGGTATAAGTAGTTTGCATAAATCTTTATTGTATATAAAATTTTCCTGAGGTGTTTTTTCAAAATGCAGGTTATTTAGAGCTATCCATATGTATTACAATTATATTTGCTTTCTGAGATCAGGTCAAAGAGCTGTGATTTTTTTTTTTTTTAAACAAATGCTTCTAATGTAATTGTAATGGTACACACATTTTGAAATAGTTGATACAGTGGGAAATCCTAGGTGTAAGACAAACTTGCAAACAAGAGAGAGAAACAAACAAATAAACAAACACACAAAAACTATTACATTAAACTTCTGGAGAAAAATTGAAAAGCAGATGCTTCCAAGAGACTCAGTGAGCACATATCAAGAATGCCAATTGGAAAAAAAACAATTATGAAACCTATATCAGTGTCCAACAGGTATCAGCATCTAGAGTTATCAACAGCTCCCCTGTTGTGGTTTAAGGTAGTAGCCTCTATTGCAAGGACAAAATAGAGGTCTGAAAACAAGCCTGGGTCACCCTTCTTTCAAACATTAAAACCAAATGTTTCAGTTTGTGCTTCTATAAAATGAGTCACCTTTTCCAGAATCATCATACTGAAAGCAGTATGCTGGAGGATTTAAATGTTGCTAATGGTTTAGTTTTGGGAAAATTTCTATTCTGTATTTGATTCAGAAGCTAGCTGTGTGAGATTAATAAAACTGCATGAGAAATCATGCTATAGGCTGTTACTATGCATTTTCTGTCGTGTTTGATACTGTTCAGCGAGGCAGTTGCAATCCCATCAAACCTACCTATCAAAAAATGAAACTTTATTTTTGCTCACCTTATATTTTTAGGAAATTCAGGTGATACAAGCTCTATAAAGCATTAGAGCCTTATTGTACTAGTGTATCTTGGCGTACATTTCCATTTTAGTGTAGTTTTATAAATTTTCTGTCAAAAGGAGGCTTGCATAAGCTTTACAAATTCTCTTTTCTGTTTAAGTCATTCAGAAAAACCTTGGAATGAGACAGTAGGTCCTGCCGATAACAAAAAGATGTATTTTGTTCTTTACTCTACTTTAGCAAGAAACAGATCAAAATTTTAAGGTATTTTATGTTCCAAATAAGAATTCAGTAGGATAAGTTTTGTCTTTTCAATGCCTGGGATATGATATATATGATGATACCATTCACCCAAAATAACTTACTTATAGTACCCATTTTTTAACTTCAGGAATATTTCTACAAAGAAAAATGGGAGTGTGTGTATAATTATTGCTAGTATACTTTTTCTAAAGCTAATTCACACATGAATTCTATATTTAAGAATTCAATATATCAAATTAAATGTAATTGGAAAATGCCATTAACATCTTTTTTCCCTAATATTAAATGTGTATATACTCAATTAAATTAGAAATACAGTATCTGATATCTAAAATCTAGATTAAAAAGCAGTAAAATAAGTTTTTAAAGAAGTCAGAAAAAGAAAAATTATTTAAATTATTCTTAGCATAACTTAATATATAAATACAAACATTTTAGTAAAAATATAATAAGATAAAAAATTATTTTAATAAATCATCCTAAAGGTTAAATTGCATGTATAAAATTGAGATAATAATCACTAATGATTTTTTTCTATTCTGGTCAAGATTTATGACAACAAAAACAAGAATTATTTTTGTTTTTAATTAACAAAATAGTTTATCGATGTTCTTGACAAATCCCCGCTTAGCAGTAGCTTGTAGAAAGGAATATGTATGTCTCAATGTTATAAATTATTGCTCTTTATAATAAATGTTCTATAGCAAACATATTCATCTTAGAAGTATCTGATGAAATTATTTTTGGTTGAAATGAGTTTCCACCACATCTCCAAAATTACAATAATATTGTTAATAGTAGAATTTGAAAACAAGGGAATCTATATAGAATTAAATGCTGCTATATAACATAGTTTATATTTGTAGCAAAGTTCAGAACTAATTTGTAAATGCCACTGTAAAAATGCTATTACTTCATACAGCAAGAGTGTATTTTGTGTAGCAATTATTATATGGTCTCTACTATGCATTATATAGAACTATAAGTGACGAAGGATATGATCCATTGCTGTTACAGATTTATCAAATTCTCAATGTTCATAAAGCATCTGAAATGTGCCTGGCAATGTGCTTAGTGAAACAGATATTGTTATTATTACTATTAGCAATAGTGTTTGAACATGCTGACAGTAAGGCTACTTTGTATTAGTCTGGCATTATAAGACATATCAAAAAAGATATAGGAAAAATGCCATCATTTTGATATTCTCATATATAATAAAGGTCCAATCAATATCTGAAAATTAATATAAAAACATTAAATTAATTTTACTATTTTTTTCTATTTCTTATTCTTTAAAATTTTTCAAGCTTTAAATTATGAATTTAAAATTTATTTTTTTAAGTAAACCCAACCCTTAGTAAAATTTATCATATCATTTTTTTTTTCTTAAGGTTTTTCTTTTCCTTTGGATTTTCTTGTCAACTCTATCATGTTGTAATTCTTTTACTCTCAGAAGTCATTCAAAAGCAAATCTTGGTTTTCTTATTGAGTAAACAGTATTTGAATATCTACAATGTGTAAGACATTAAATAAGGTGCTAACCATGAAAGAAATAGTAATGGTCCATCTCTTTAATGTATTTATATTCTAGATCAGAAAAAAAACTTATACATAAAGAGAAAAATTAGACATTTAACAACTGATATATATTGAATGTTAACCTGGGACAGTTGCTGCAATGGACTGCAAAAAATTACATTTTTTAAGTTGAAAAAAGCTCTATGATTAAATGAATATGATATCAATTGATATAATTTGATATAAATTAATGTTACTATTATATACTTAGAATGCTAAATTTCAGCAAAATTAAGTATTTATATAACTAATACATTTTGGAGCACAGTTTCAGACCTTTGTTTTTCTAGCTCTGGCAGCAGCATCTTTCCTTTGGACAGCTCTGCTCTGTAAAACAGTGTGATAAACTAAGAATGTAAGAGTTCTGAGCAAAATAGTCTAATGCAAGCTAAAGAATTTATTCATGAGAATGGTGAGGAATGAACAATACCCTTCTATCTTAAAAAGTTAGAGGAGAAGGCTTTCTCTATAGTGTCAATCATATCCACACATGAAAACACAGTTTATCTAACATCTCTTTTATCATGTCATTTTTCTACTCATAAACCTAGAGTATAAAGGTCTGGTGTGAAATGGCAGATGTCTTTGGATACCTACTTTATCTTTATCCATGCATGGCCTTACTGAAATGCTTGGGATACAAAAAAAAAAGATATAAAAAAAAGTTGCATCAACATTGAAAACAAGGAATATAAGCCAGATTTTTGTAAGATCGCCACAGTTTTGAAACAGAGAGTGAAAAAAAAAAAGTACAGGCAGGGATAAAGATAGATTTTTTGGGTCCTTGCCACAGTAATATGAGAACTTTATAGTGCTAAAGGCATCAGTCATACACCTAATGTACTGTTCAGGCATACTTGAATCCTGTCAAAGATTCTGCAACATTCAAGGAGAAGAACATTATACATTCAGGGTAAAAAGGGAAAAAAAATGTTTATGAAGGTTTATTAGAAAAAACACAAGTTGTTTATTTTTAAAAAGTTTGAGTTTCAAGTAAAACTCAGTTAAGAAGACTATATAAAACATGAGAATGAAGGTGAAATAATGATACTGATAGAGAAGAAAATAGAACTTAAATCCATAAAATTAAAGAAATTAAAGACAGAAAATATAGAGCCAAAGAATGCAATATTGTTGATTACTAATAATAACTGATGCTTATTTAGAACTTGCTAGGAGGATTTCAATAGATATTTACAAGCATTTCTTCAGTTAATTACCAAATCTCTTAGTAAAGAAGGTAATAACACTCTGTTTTAAGGATCAGTAAAAGGCAAAACTCACTAAATCTAGCTAACTTAAAGACAAGATTCAGTCTGTATCTTCCTGGTTAACAACAGCAATAACAATACTCTTACCATATTATAGTGTTCTCTTACATGTTTGAGAATTCTTCTAGGTCATAGAGGAATTGACAAAGGAAATAAAACAATAAAGATCAAATGACCAAATAAAAACATACTTTACTTGGATAAAGAAATTAGATAAAGTGAGCAAGTGTGATAAAGATACAGTAGAAAGAAAAAAAAAATAACTAAGATTTTATAAAGCACTTATGTTTGCATATTGAAAGGGTTCAAAGCATGAAACATAGTTAAGGTAAAGAGACTGATACTTTAAAAATATCCTGATATCCTATGTTTATTTCAAGATAAAAACAAATTTCTATCAGGCAGTTAAAGAAAAACCATGAACCCAATACTAGATAGAACTCAGATTTCTGCTCCATAGAAATCAAAGCTAGAAGACAATGGAGGAAAGTTTGCAGTTAGAAGAAAAGTTTGTGAATAGGGCACCTAAAATTCAGTCAAATTTTCATTCAATTATGAAGCCATTAACATTTTCATATATGCAAAGATTCACGTTTTTACTGAAAAAAATACTCAATTATATGTCAATTAACTGTTGAGTAAAAATAACTTTAAATTAATTGAATCATGATACAAATATTTAGCTGTGAGCATTAAAATAAATAAAAAATTAAAATCTAAATATAAACCAGTAAAACTTTAATCTACATATTATATATCTCTATCTCTGTCTTTATCTATATCTGTAACTGAATGCAGGAATCTAAAATAATTCTTAAAGAAAATATATAAAAATATGCGGTTCTCTATTCTCAAATTTTATTAACTAGGGCAGCAGTTTTGTTGGGTGTGTGTGTATGCATTCTGAGGATTGGGGATAGAAGAAATTATGGTTCATATATACAATGGAATATTACTCAGCCATTTAAAAAAAAATGAAATCCTACCATTTTCAATGACATGGATAGACCTAGAGGTTCTTATGATGTGTGAAACAAGTCAGACAAAGATAAATACCATATGATTTCACTTATATGCGGAATCTAAGGGAAAAAAAAGAACAAACTAATCAAAAACAGACACAAATATAGTGGACAATTTGATGACAGACAGAGGGGAGGGGACTTGGGGAACTGGGAGAATGGAGTGAAGAGTTAAAGTACAAATTAGTAGTTGATAGATAGTTAAAGGATGGGTCACAGCATATGGAATGTAGTTGGCATTAATATGTTGGGTAGGTGGAGGGCCAAGGAGGGGGGGAGCAATTGAAGGGATCATTTTATGAACTATATAGATGTCTAACCAATGTACTATATACTTGAAACTAAAATAAATAAATTTAAAAAATTTTTAAAAATGCAATTAGATGGTATTTTCCTGTTTGGCATTCTATTATCTATAGCTCCACCAATTTTGTGGCTAGTTTTCTATTAATCAAGGATACACGGAACCTAATATTTTATTTTAAGCCACTTCATATCTTTCCAGTATCTAGTTTTCACACACACGCACACACACACACACACACACACCAACATACACAATTCTAAACTTCAATAGGTCATCGTAAGAGGAAGTTTGAATTTCTATTTTAAATCATTGTAACATGGAAAAATTAAGATTTTAAAAACAATATAATAGAATATGATAGAAATATAGGATCATTAGATTTTTAAAGGAGATTAAATTTTATGCACATTATGTACATTGAAGAAGAAGAGGGAAAGCAAAGAGAATTTTTAAAAGTAGATTTATTCTTGTTAAAAAAAAAAGATTAAAGTGTCAGCCACAGTTTGGAGAATATTAAGTCTTACTACTGAACTTTCATGATAGACTGAAGCATTAAATTTTAAATGTCGTAAACATAATACCTGAAAGTAAATATAATTCAGCATTTATATAATTTTTCAGATGGTGAAAGACTAAGCAGATATCAAAAAGGAAAAATGGGATATATTTGAGTATATAAAAATGACAAGCTCCTAGATGTGAAAAACAAATAACATTAAAAGGCAAACAACAAACTGAAAATATTTGTAAGACCAATGACAAGGCATTGATTTCTGTGCTATGTGCATGTGCCATGGAAATAAAATTATGAAATGTAAAAAGTAGAAAGAAAGTAGTCAAACGAATGAACAGAACACAGATAACTATATCAAATAAATTATGCTACCAACCAAAGAAATGCAAAATTAAATGTTATACTTACTTAACAATATTCTAGACATATATCATCCTCAATATTGACAACTATGTATATTATAAACTCACATAGTACCGAGGAAAAAATATCATTACAATCTTTCTGGAAAACCTCTGGCAATTAGTACAAAACTGTTCAACATGTTCTCATTCCTTTACCCAGAAATTCCATATCCGGGAACCTAATCTGTGATATACGTGTGTGTGTACACACACACACACACACACACACACACACATATATATATATATATTGAAAACAATATATATATGTATATATACATATACATATATATATATATTGAAAACAATATAAGCAACTTAAATGTACAATTATGGAGGCTAATTTATAACATTAGTGGAAGTTGCACAATATTGCATATTGTATTTTTAAAGCATATTTATTAGCTTAGAACAGTGGTTTTGATATAATGTGAGGTAAAACTCAACAAAATTTATATATGCAAAGTGGTGCAATATCACATATGTAAATAGCTAGATATATAATGTATAGATAAATAGCGATAGAAAATATCTCAAAATAATAATAATGGTTATCCCTGGATTGTTGGACCTTTAATATTTTCCTTTGCATTGCTCTATAATTACAAGATACTCTAGGATGACTTTTCTTCATCAGAAATACAATAATATTTTTGCTATCTACCTGTAGTTTTCCATTGCCAACTATGTAAAAAGTAAACTACACTATATTTAAGGCACTTTAATGATTCTCCTCAAAATATCCCTAGATTCTATCTATATCTATCTATCTATCTATCTATCTATCTATCTATCTATCTATCTATCTATCTATCTATCTATTCATCTGTCATCTATCATCTATCATCTATCATTTTTTTAAAACCTTTATTCAGTTTCTACCAAATAGAAGCATATTCATTATCTCTACCAATCTCACATTTGATGCGTGGATTGAAATTTGTCTTATTCAAACTGCACATGCTTGAATATCTCTGATTCTTGTTATTTTGAATAATTCACTCATAATACTTGAAGATGTGAGTTTTCTTTCAGAGCTCTCAATATTTATTAATATCTTTATAAAAAAATGTTTCTAAATTAACTTGAAGACATGTACTTTGAATCTCCATCCCCATGACTGTGATCTTCACAGTTCCAGAACTCTTATCCAATTTATTTTATATTGCTCAAACAATTGGTAGAGTTTTTTGCTCACAAGTGCTTAATAATTTCTATGACTCATTTGAATACTAATAAATTAAGGAGTTATCACAAAATTTCTAAATCAAAAGAGTAGGGAATGAGTTTACAAATTGGTTGTAAAACTGTGATATGTCTGAATCTATAGAAAATAATTTTGCTGAAGCTTCCTTTAATAAAGTAAAATGAAATGTTCATTTTAAGTAAATATTCAACTCCCTAATACACTATCTTAAAATTATGTTTAAGTATAATCATCAGATAATTTGATTTGTAGCTTTAACATCTGAATCTTTTGTTTATAATTAAATAGTAATGAAAGATAGTCCCCCTTCATGATCTCAAACATTTGCTCAGTTATGCAATTCTCACTAAAATTTTTAAAATTTATGATCATGCCATGTGTTCAGGAAAATGTGCAAGACTTGCTCTCAAATGAGATTCCACCTTGACATGCTCTGCTTATAACTTGAAGTTAATTTTAGTATCAATATTACCCAATAAAAGCAATAAATTAATTTTAATAGTACTAATAATTTTTATATATTAAGCATGTCACTTACTATTTTATTTGTTTATATACATTATTTTATGAATCTCTCACAAATATGTAATGTAGATATTATTAACCTCACTTTGAAAATTAGGATTCACTCTCTGAGGATTAAATAGTTAATTGAAAAGTTGTATTGCTACTTATTAGTAAATTTGGCATGTTTTATCGTAGGATACAGGAGTTCACTACCCAGTATACTGAAATGTTTATCAGACTTTTCATCATTACTATTCAAAAGACCAGCTCAGTGAAGCACTTTTGAGCCTCTATCTGTATATTTTCACCCAATCTCGTGGCCACATTATTCCCCCGCTAGTTGTATTCAGTAACTTTGTAACAAAAAGATCTGAGTTATAAAAGAATACTCATATAATATTGGCATGTCTATTTGAATGGCCTATAGAAACTCAGAGAGCAAGGTTAGAGTTTATGGGCTCAAGAATACTCTAAATAATCAAGAATTGAGAAGTTGAGTTTACAACATTTAAAATTATTCAACAGTTCTTGATCACTCATGTTCCACCTTGGTTTCTGACACTACAAATCCAAAAGTAAAAAGAACTTATCCCTTCTCTCAAGAAAGTTATAGGCAAGGAAACTCAAACATACATTTAATAAGAGTGTTTGATAAATTTTGATATGGATAAGCACAATATTCTTTGTAGAGACAATGTACACAAGGAAGAGAACATTTCAAAATATCTGACACTTTTTCCAAACACTCTGATGTTTCCGCCACTTGAAAAAAATCAAAAATAGTCAAAGAAAAAACAGTGTTTGGCCTCTTAAGGGAATATGTAAGTAAGTTATATATGTGTCTTGTTGAGAGTGTATGTGAACGTGTTTGATTTGTTCTTCTTTTCTGTGTCAGTTAACATATAGAAACAAACAATAATTTGGCTAAATATTTTAAAAAGCTTCTAAGAAATAGCACATTTGCAATATACTATGAAATAAGAATAACAATGTATACCAAATTTTCTTTCTATAGTGTAAATCTTATTCTTTTTCCAAAGAAAGTGTATGGTAGATTTAAAGTATAAATTGGAAAATAAGTTTTTAAAAAAATATATTGAAAAGAAGTGTCTAAGTATAAAGAACACATAGTATTAATGAAAGTAATTTAATAAATTAATGAAAGTAATTTAATAATAATAGTAATTTAAGATATTAAATTATGTAGTTTGCTAAAATTTCAAATCGCTTAATTATTAGCGCTAGAATATATTTATAGTTGGTGGTGAAGTTTTTACTTTTTTAACATAACTACTGTAAGATTATTATTTGATTAAAATATAGATCATAAATCTAAGCAATGATGAGTCTAATATATAAATAGAAGGGTGGACATTTAAGAATTATAATAATTGAAGATAATATCCAGGTTTGGCTTTTATGCCAGAGACACCTGTGGTTCTATGAGCTCAGTTTACTTTTCCAGAGTTCTCCCTGAATATATTCTTTTTTCGGTTTTCCACTATAACAGGGAAAGGCTTTCTATAGACAACTCTTGGAGATTGCTATCATGACTTTATGTAAAATTAAATACTTTAGCAGGTTGGTATAACATGTGTACCTTACTCATAAGAAGACATCACTCAAATGCTAAGTTGAAGAACATTTAGAACTTAATAGTGCTTCTTTTTTCTGTATCTCAACCAAGGCTGGGGGCTTTACTAATCAATTCTACTAAATGTCAAATATGAGTTTTTATTTTTAAGATTTACTGCCCCATTGATTTGTTTGGTAAATGATAGATATTAGTTCCTATTTGTAAAATGAAAACTTTTTAAGATATAAGAATTGGCTAAAGTATTTTAAGTCTACCTTCAAATTTATCAATAAAGAGTAAGTCTGAAAAACTCTAGCCTATCCTCCCCTCAAACTCAATAAAAGCAGAACCCCAGGCTCCTGTACCTGTGTGCTCTTCTTCTCTACCTGTGGCCTTGCTGCATGCTTCTTGGTATACCTTGTATGCTCCAAGACTTGTAGGTAATAAACTCTTTCTTAATTCAGAGTTTCCTAATGGTTGTTACTGAGGGCATCTTGCAATGGTAAAAAAGCCCAAAGGTCAATCCCATGGTAATACTGGTTTTGAAAGGGGCTAAGTACTCTGGGAAGCTCAGTGCACCCAGGTAAGTGCCCCCTGAGGCATTTCTAGCCCATAGCATTATTGATAATAGACTGAGAAGGCACAAAACAGTAATACTTTGCACTATGACAACAGCTGATAGGAATTTTTCAGCTCCACTATAATCTTATGTCTTATATGTGGTCCGTGGTTGACTAAAATGTCATTACATAGCACATTAATATTAGTAGTGTTAAAAATTCTCAAGATACAAAGAATATAGTCTATTTGAGAGGTGATCTTAGAAATCATATCTGAGAGTTCATTCTTTTCACCTAGTTTTTCTAAAAACTTGTAAATGGTAGCATAAAAATACTTTATTAATATTAGTTGCTAATATTATAAGGAAATAGTTCAGTCCTAAGTTATTGAAGACACCATACTTCCTAATTTTCCAGAAACATATTGAAGCCTTTACCAAGAGGACATTTTATTTTATTCTCACTAGTGCAATTTATTTATTTATAACATTAAAATTAGTACAGCGTATGGTAACTACATAGTCAAACAGGACTGAATAGCTTTAAATAGACATCTTTCATCTCACCTACACTAACTTCCAGACTCATTCTCCTGCAATATTTACAGTTTGCTATTTCCATTTTTAATTCTTCTGATTACCAACATAATTCTAAACTTCACCCTTTTTTTTTTTATATCTTCAGTTCTCACCATATGATATATGAAAGATGATAAAGTTAATTAGCACTTCTTCCCTCTTGGTTTTGTTTGCTGCGTTATTTTTAGTTTTTATTGTTTATATAATTTTAAATAATGTGATTAAGTCTCCATTGTTCATTCTAATAACTTTAGACAGTATAGGAAGAGGATTTTAAACTACCTGGCTAATTACCAAAACTAATACCACTTAAGTGTTTGTTACTTAGCAGTGCCACAGACATAAGCAGAGTGAAGGTGCTTGGAAGGGATACACTAAGTATGATGTACTTAGCACTCTAATGGAAGAGCTTATTAAAAAAAAAAAATCTAGGTAACTATTTCAAAAAGCTAGAGTCTGTTTAGGAACCCTTGGCGTATTTCTCTGACCATGGGAACAGGATGGGATGACAGAAAATCCTGAGATTTGTAATGCCCCCTCAATGTCTGAGTAGAGCCACACTTTCAGAAAAATTACCACAGACTTAATTCCAAGACTAATGTAGCTGAGCTGTAAGCTGACTTTGGCTGATGGAATCAGATTCTTTTGAGAAATGACTAGGACGAGATGATCAATCCTTAACTCCTACATTCAAACATATATACTTTGAAGAGCCTCAGATTTTTTCAATTTAAAGAGCAATAAATGTATTACATAGAAAGCCAAGTGACTATTGGGAAGGTATGTGTGTGGCAGTGCGGAGAATAGGGAGAAAGGGAGGTGGGATAGAGGAGAGAATGAAATGAAGAGAAAGAGGGACAGAAGCAGGTAGTAGGGGGAAGAGTTTACAAAAAGTGTTGTATTGTGTGAGAACAGTAGTTAACCTGGATTTTATGGAGTAATTTCGATACTGATTTGACGTTTTCATGGTTCCAAATCCACATTTAAAGAAGTGAGTAAAATATTAGTAAGTTATCCCTGCCTAGAGCTCTTTATTTTTAGGAAGATATTGATAGCATTTAGACCACTGAGAACCCATTAGAGATTATGAACTCAACAGAGCCACTAAGATGTATGTGAGCCCCAAGTTATTGGCCAATGAATATCTTAATTACTACAATTTCAGTAACTCAATATAACTTAGTCACACACTTATACTTTATATACGTATAACTTAAAAATAATATAACTTAATAACATAAAGTAAAATTATAAATGATGGTTTAATATCATCACTCTTTTTTTAGCATGCCAACATTATAAATTTTTTGCTGAGATTAGAAACTACTGATTTTATATAAATGTACATGATATGTTTCAAGGTTCTATTATTTGTGAGGAGTAATATAAAAGAACATTGCAGTAATTCCTTAGAACATGAAATTGTCAGATATTGAGATAGACTTTATTTCCCTTTAGAATTACCGCTTCTTTATTTGTACTAAGGGTTGCAAAGATTTAAAGCAGTATTTCCCAAACTGTATTCTAAGGGTATTAATTCAAGGAGATGTCAATGTGTGGTTCTAGAAAATATGCTAAAAATACTCTCTTCTTAGACAAGCATTATGCAAAATTAGCACACTTAAGTCTCTGAAAAGACCTGCAGTACAGTAGATTAGCTTTTTAAAATATTATTTTAGACCATGTTTCCCAAGCTTACCTGTGCAGAATTCACCTTTGTTTTTTTAGCATATTCATTATAATCTAGAACCAGGGTTAACAACCTATATCCTTGTAAATAAAGTTTTTGTAAATAAAGTTTTATCGCAACATAGTCATGCCCACTTGTTGCTTTTCTATTACAATGGCAGAGTTGAGTAGCTGCAACAGAAACTGCATGCCTGACAAAGCCTAAACTTGTTTATTCTCCAGTCCTTTGTAGAAAAATGTTTGCCAGTCTTGATAGCAGAACAGAATACTACTTACTGGACATCAAATTGGAAAACACTGCCTTACAGAACTGTATTAAAACTTTAAACAGAAACTTCTTGCAGATAATTATGTGTACATACCTGCATGATATATAATTAATTTTAACTGTGTGAAATATGCAATGATGGGAATTAAAGCATCCATTTTTAAAGCTTTTATTTTAATATAGTAAATGTATTTGAAACTTTAAAACACAATTTAGGAAGAAAAGAATATAAATATTCTTACAAATGTTGTTTAAAGCCAAAGATAAAAAGCATACTGATAGCCTTACGTTTCTTTTGATAAAATTATCTAGAGAAAATTCAAAATTTATTGATGTCTTTCTTCCTTGCTTTCCTTTTAGGAAAAATTCCTGATATACAGTTGTGTGCATGTAATTACTATGTCTTTTTATTTTGACTTGGAGGACACCTTGCTCCCTCTTCATATTTAAAATAAGTAGCCTAAGGTATTACATAAACCTAAATTTAACTATTGGCTTGCTTGTTATCTAGCTATCCAAACTGTAATATCTGGATGCCAGTTCTCCATGAGGTATTAGTAATGAAGCTGAACTAAACGCTCTGATTTTTTTCCAGGAAGAACTGAACCCCATCATTGTTACCCCACCGATTCAAGCCATTGATCAGGACCGGAATATTCAGCCACCATCAGATAGACCGGGCATCCTCTATTCCATCCTTGTTGGTTTGTACCTGCTAACATTTTACACTCAGTTGTCACTCCAGAATCATATAAAATAAAAATTGTCTCAAATCAGAGTAAACACGTTTAATAACAAAGATTTTCTTTTTGGAAATTACTGTTATTTTTAAGTATAAATGAATCTAAAATTAACAGTTCTTTCTCAGAATTAGTTTCAGCGGAATGTGTAAAACAATAAATAGAAAAAAAAAACTTTTATTGAAGAAGCAAAGCAACTTTTTAAAAAAGGGAGGTTAATTTACATATTGGTAGTGTTCTCCATATCACCTCATAAAAAATTCCCTAAGAAAAAAATTGAAAAATCAATTGAAAAACTTACACAGTTCGCTCTACAGTATTTTATCATTGGTGGATCAATTACATAATTCTGAAAATACATGACTGAATTAAATAAGGGCATTTGGAGCCATATGGGAGAAAGAAAAAGATCATAATTAGCCCAAGGGCACATAATGTATTATACCCTTGGCTAATTTTTCCTTGAAAAATTTCACAGGAGTTGTCTTAATCCATCCTTGTGCATATACTGCTAATTGTACCAAAAGCAAAAATGATGAGAATTTGATTATGCTACTCAAATTGCTTCCCCCCGCCCTTCAAATTGCTTTTGGTAAAATATGGATGTAGTTGCTTTGCAAGATTTTAGTCTCTAGAGGGACAGATGTGTGTGAGACAGACCATACATCTCTTAATGAAGGAGTTGTTTTTGAACTGTGCTTGAAAATAACTATTCAATGAAATTCAACTTTACTCTTAAACCTTTCCTATTCTCATGCCTCCAGCCTGTATATGTTCATACATATATAACAACACAGAAACCTGCAGACATTAGACAGATTCAAAATATAAGGCTATAGCCTACTTAGAAATGCTGTCCATAAAGAAAATTCAAGTAATTCTGTTTAAAGCCTTTAGTCTCTAGAACTACACACATATCATAAACCCTTTGCTGAGATTAGATTATTAAAATTTTTTAAAATTTTCTTATGAACCTAAGCATAAGCCTCTTTTAAGTCTAGAGAGGCCTGGCATATATAAAAGGAAATAGACACTTTTAAAATTTTTATTAACTGAGGGCTTGACAGTATGTCAATCACTGTGCTGGACGTTATAGATACAAATATGAGAGATAAATGTTCTAGGTTAGGGAGAGATAGAGTTTATGCTAGAACACATCAAAAAATGAATTAAAACACATAATTGTAAACACTATAAATAAAGTATGAGCCACACATCATGTGGGCTCATGGGAAGAGAGTGCTAGAATTTCTGAGAGTTGCTTAGGAAATGTTATTTTAGCAGAAAGGCTAGAATTTCCAGGCAGCAAATAGGAGAGGAATGATCTAGACAGATGATGCTGCATACACAAAGTCCAGTAGATGAAATTTAAAGATAGTCTTGGGGAGGCATGCTACTCAGAGTGGTCTGGTATTCATTGGCATTCATAAGTTTCTTTCACTTTTAAAAATTATACTTATTTTAAAATTACACTTTTTCAATAAATGAGCACCTACTCTATGGAGCAAGATAGATTCCTCAATTTGTACAGATGGTTTTCTGGCAACAGAGACAGGTAATAAACAATATAATAAACAAATAAATGTATATACTACAAAAGATTGATACTAGTGAGTGCTATAGAAAAAATAGAGCTGGATGAGTGGAATTGGAAATGCAGAAAGAGGTGTTACAACATAAGTTGCAGTATTAAATAAGATGATCAGGAAATGCCTCACTGAAAAGGTGAGGTTGAGCAAAGTCTTACAGAAGTTAAAGGAGTTAGCCATATTGATATCTTGGGGAAGAGTTTCTAGGCTGAGATAAAAGCTAGAGCTTGCCTTGTGGGTTTGAGAAACATCAAGGAGCCTAGTAGCATCGGAAAAGCGTGAGTGAGAGGCAAGTGGAAAGAAGGTGTGAGAAATAACAGAGTGCCAGGAAACAGAGATTTGTATACTATTGATCTACTCTGTCTTTTACTCTGAATGAAATGAAGAACCAATGAAAGGATTCAAGCAGAAAAATGAAATAATGATGTTACATTCCATCAACCTCTAACTTTAGGATGGTGGATAGTCCTCAAGAATAGATATAACCTCTAACACTAACTTTGCTTTCACAACTATATTAAATAAAATTATATGCTTTGATAGTATTTACATTTCTAGAAGGCAAGGCATTGCAGAAATTGTAAACATAGCTTCTGGATTTGTGCTATCAATGTTCAAATCCTGACTTTAACACTTCCCAACCATATAATGCTAGGCAAGTTACTAACTTCTCTATCTCAGATTGCTCCTATTTAAAATGGGATTCATCAAAATCAATCTTTCTATAAAAGAGTTTTGAGGAGTGATCTAATAGATGTAAATATGTAATAGTGTCTGAAAGAAAATTACTGGTCAAATAATGTTAGTTGATGTCATTAATTACCATTAGAAGGAAAAATAAAGTATGTTTTTCTAAGTCATACAAGTCTGGTAAGAATAGAAGTGTGTGCTTACACACACACACAGACACACACACACACACACACACACACACACACAGCTTATAACTGTGCCCTTTTTCGCGTTCTGATCTTTCACACATTAAGTAACCTTGCATGGAGTCTATTAGCTTTTCCTCATGCCTTTCTATTCTCTAGAATTCTGATTCCAATTTTAAACTCCGCCAAATTAGAAATTATTTTCTTTTTTTCCTTTTTGGATTTTTGGGGTTATTTTTCTCTTTATCAGAACTTATTACTAGGTAATAAAGTAAAGTATTGTGGATTTTTATTATTATTATTATTACCATTATCCTTTAGGCATGAGAGAAGTTAGATTTTGTGGCATACATTATTGGAAGATGTTTCTTCCATTTTGCAGGTCATATTTACTGAGTGTCAATATTGTTCATGTTTTTATGGCTTCCCCTGAAAATCATTCCAGAAAACTATTCATTTCTGAACACATTAAACTCCTTGTCCTTTTCCTCATACGGATCACATAGTGTGAAATAATAAGCCACAAAAACCGGAACTCACAAAAATAGATGGGAATGTACACTGAACTCAAAGATGGGAATGTACACTGAACTCAAAAATGGGAATGTACACTGAACTCAAAGATGAATATGTTATCTATTGTAATGAAATTAGTAGAGTATTTATTAGTAAAATTACAAACTGAAATGGTTTTACAAAGAGCCTCCAAAACATTACAGTGACTTGAATCAAATACAGTAGAAGTTAATTTCTTTCTCAAGTAACAGCTCAAAAGTTTATGAGCCTGGGGTTTGTGAGAAAGATTATCCCTACCCTACCCTTGCCTTGCTCTGTTGCTTCAGTCATTAACATGTCACAGCCAGTGGGAAAAACAGTAAAGACCAGGGCAAGTGACTCTGTGGAAATAAACCAAATTTTTCCAAAACATGAGAACAGTGTAAGTTGTAGAAACATAAGGGAAACTGTAGAGACAGTGAGTAGTGTTTTAGTGCTCTACTGCTGTACAATAAACTATTCAAAACATTAGTGACATAAAATAGCACCAATTTATTACTTCTCATGTTTCTGTGGGTTGATTGGGATCAACTGAGCAGTTCTGCTTTATTTACATGGTATAGCTGACGTTATTCAAATGCTTGCACTCAGCTGGGTACAAGCTAGGAATTGACATCCAACATGATCACTTGCCCCTTCTCTCTGGCCTAGCCTCATTTGGTAGTCTTCTCAACAGCATCGTTTTTGGCTTCTAAGAGGGTAAAAGTAAAAGCTGCCAGTCTTCTTAAGACTGGTCCTGGAACTAGAACAGCATCATTTACACTACTATCTATTGGTCAAAACAAGCACACGTCTACCCCAGACTGAAGGAGAGAGAAAATAGACTGTTTCTCAATGGGAAAAAAAAAATCTGTAACCATTTCTGATGTACTTCAAATAACTTGTGTATATGTTAGCTCAAGATAGTTATATTTTAGATTGAAGATATAACTGTTCTTGATTCCTCATCCCATGAGTTAAAAATAAGTTTGAGTAAACTCTCTAATATTTAAAAATTATACATGCTTTATTATTATTAGCTAAGTTTTTAATACTCAATAATTGCATAGAGTACTGATTATTATTTATTATATTGACTATAAATCCACATTTCAAATAACTTTATTAATTGTTTAAAAATTGTCACTGTGACTTATTTCTGGTCTTCATGATTTGACCTAGAAATATGACTGATTGAGCCCTTGTACTAAGAGCGTGGAAAGTTAGTGTCCTTCCCCATTTTTGGTGTTCACTTTTGCATGCATCGTTAGTGTTATCTTTAATCTCAGGTCCATTTGAAGGAATAGTTCCCAACTATTTATCATTTACATGAGTATTTGTTTAGGGACAAATGAATACTTCAAAACACAGCTCACTTTAACTGGCCAATTATAAACCAAAATCCAGTGCAATATGCTGAAGCAGACAGACAGGGGAGTGTGCACATCAACCCTTCCACACTGTGTAATTGCACACCTCCCTTAAGACTCTTCACCTGTGTCCCTACAAACATACCAAGAGCAGCAAGTGTCAACTGAATATTAATTTTTATTAAGCTTATTTTTGTATTATTTTTGGATGAAATAAATACAAAATTTGTTTTAATAAGGGTGGTAGTTACATGGGTATATTGCTCAAAAACATTGAAGCTTATCTGTACATTTTATTGTATATAAATTGCACCATTAAATAAAAAAACAGAAATTGATGTTTTTTTCTTAATCTCACTTTGGGAATGACTACAGTAAACAATAGGTAAAATTTTATTTACATAATTGAGAGAATAAAGTGGACTTTTAGAAATTTACTCCAGTGATGACAAATAAATGGAATGTCAGAAGATTTAGGAGGCTATCACAGTGGTCCAAGAATGAAAGAAGAAGGCTCTGAATAAGGAGAAAGTAGAATTATACAAAAGAAACATGTAGGAGTGAATGACAATGATATAGGCAAGAAAGAATTACTTGGTCAATGTATGGAAAATTGAACCTGCCTAGTCAGAAAAATGGTGGTACTATTAGGAAAAAATCAGTTTCTGGCTTTTGTAGTTCTTTTATATTTAAATTACAGATATGAACATTTCATCTGCCCAACAGTGGTGGTTTTCGAACTTTACAGGGCATGAGAATCACCTGAGATTATCCAAAGTGCACATTCCAGACCTTCCTTTTCAAGAGATTCTCATTCAGAAAATCTGGGGTAGGATTTTGGTCTTTCTGATGCATCTAGACCAAGAAGTACACTCTTAGAAGTACTGCCATAAAAATGCATAAGAAAAGCAACCCAGGCATATCTTTGTAGAATTTTCCTAAGTTCAAAAATTGGCTACTAATAGTGTAATTTTTTGAGACAATTAAAAGATAATTTGAGATTTTTTTCAAGGGAGGGTGAGTTACAGACTTGTCAATATTTTGGATTAAAAAAAAAGTTTATTATTCATCAGAAAGAGCTTAAACAGAAGTTTACAAAGGCAATGGACTTAGACCTGAGGTGATATGAAAAGATGTGGAATTGGGACAAAGAGACCTTACTGTTTTCAGTTAGAATTATCAAAGATACACAAAGAAAATGTACTAGCTTAAAGGAAAAAAACGATAAGCTTTTAACTAATGGGAGAACATAATAAGAAGTTAGAGGTAGTATCTATCATATAGATTTGAACCTAGGGATAATTTGTTACCAAAAAAAATGTTTTTAAAGCATAGAGGAAAACATAGTTAAGATTATTGACAACATTTTAGTTATATAAAAGATGTAGCAGATGAATTGACTATCCGGGAAGTGGAATTGTAATATTTTTAACTCCAAAATTAAAAATTAAGGCAAGAACTTGATGGAGAAACCCCAGAGTTTTGGAGATGTTTTGGTAGAATCAACATTTTTGATGAAATATGCGTAGTTTCATTAAATGGAATGAATATCAAATTTTTTAAAATGAGAATTTAAGTGAATCTCTAGGGTTCTTATACTTAGACATGTACTTCTGTTCTTTGACATTTTATACTTCATTTATAATAGCTTTTGTGAGGTATTCAATATTCAGAGGTCACTCAAAGGTTTTTATTTAAAATCAACTGGAGATATATTATAATTGCTTTTCTTCTACCAAAGGAAATTATAGGTGTATTCATCAGTAACATTTGACAGAGACTGAACATAAATTCCTGTATGTCTACAATGTCAAAACTTGGAGAATAGCCTCAAATTTCCATAAGTTTCTATGGCAATTCAGTTTTCTATGACAAGAATCCAGTTTTCAACACTGAGAATGACAGAATTAAGATACCATGTAATTGCTCATTTATTGCAAAACACTTCCATAACTATTTTAGAATAACAATACTAATAATATGATTATTTTAGACAGTTTGTTATTTTTTTTTAGTAAATTCTTTTGTTCTTAGGCTATGTTTTACTAAGGATGCAACCTCGAGTTCCTATCTTTTAAAATTATCTAGGACAGTTCTTTTCTGTTTGTGTCTATGTCAACAACTAAATATTTAGATTGATGTGCTATATTTCACTTTTTTTATTTTTGAGATGTCCTTAATGTTAGTGTCTTATAATGGTATATAATATTTCTATGGCTCCAAAATAAAAGACAGTAGCATAGTTAATTAAATCTGTCTTTAATGCCTATTCCCTCAACTTATTCCCTCTTGCTCATATATAACTTTTTTTTAATGTTATGATTTATCTTTACATATATATGTTCATATTCGAGGTTAACATACTATATGTACTTTTTCCAAATCAATTTCTCATTTAATATATTTAAAGATAACTCTATAGAGTAAAGATATCCATTGTTTACTTTTACATTTGAATTATATCCACTTGAGGACATATTACCATTTATTTAACCAGACCACTATTGAGGTATATTTAAGTGGTTACTTATATTATTATAATGTAAAAGTTTCCTAAAAGTAGAATTTCCAGGTCAAAAAGTAAATACTAGTATGATTTTGCCATTTTTTTTTATTGTAGTAAAATACACATAACATAAAATTTACCATCTTAACCATTTTTAAGTATATAGTTCGGTGGCGTTAAATACATTCATAATATTGTGTCTAAAACTCTTTTCTTATAAAATTGAAAATTTATACTCATTAAACAATAATTTCCTATTTTCCTCTTTCCTACAATCTCTGGTAACCACCATTCTACTTTCTGTCTCAATAATTATGAATACTTTAAGTATCTCATATAAGTGCCATTCCTCATGTAGCATTTGTCTTCTTATGACTAGTTTATCTCACTTAGCATATTGTCTTCAATGTTCATCCATACTGTAGCATACGTCAGCCTTTCACTTTCAATCCATTGTGTTTTTGTATGTAAAGTGAGTTTCTTGTAGATAGCATATAGTTGCATCTCTTTTTTTTTTTCCTCCAATCTTTGTCTTTGGAGAGTTTAATTCATTTACATTTAAAGTAATTAAGGAGGGACTTCTTTATTTTGCTTTTTGTTTTCCATGTCTTATTAATTTTTTATTCCTCATTTCCTGCATTACTGTTTTTTGTGTTTTGTTAATTTTTCGTAGTGAAATGTTTAAACGCCTTTCTTATTTTCTTTTGTGTATATTCTATAACTATTTTTCTTTGTCTTTACCATGAAGATTACATTTAACATCCTACTTTCTGTCTCAATAATTATGAATACTTTAAGTATCTCATATAAGTGCCATTCCTCATGTAGCATTCGTCTTCTTATGACTAGTTTATCTCACTTAGCATATTGTCTTTTATCTGAGAATGCCTTAATTTCTCTGGCACTTTTAAAGGACAATTCTACAGATATAGGATTATTTTTGACAGGTGCTTATTTATTTTAGTGCTTTGAATATATCGGCCCACTGCCTTTGAGCTTGAAAGTTTCTATTTAGTAATATGTTGATAATCTTATTTAAGATTTTTTGGTGTGTGATGAGTCCCTTCTCTCTAGCTGCTTTCTGGATTCTCTTTTTGTCTTTCTCTTTTGAGTTTGATTATAATGTGTCTTGGAGTGAGTCTTTTTAAATTCATCTTACATATATCATTGATGGATGTTTATTTTTATATATTTCATCAGACTTCAAAAGTTTTCAGCCATTAGTTTTTAAAATATTCTCTCGGCCCCTTTCTCTTCTTCTGGGACTCCAACAACATGTATGTTGGTCTGCTTGATAGTGTCCCACAGGTCTATTAGGCACTGTTCACCTCTGTCCAATCTTTTTTTCTTTCTACTGCCCAGACTCAGTAATTGCCATTGCCCTATCTTTGAGTTCATTGATTCTTTCTTTTGCCAGCTCAACCACAACTCTGCCTTTGAACCTCTCTAGTTAATTTTTCATTTCAATTATTATATCTTTTTGCTTTAGAAGTTCTTTATAGTTTCTTTTTAGGTTTTCTTTACTTTTATTGATATTTCCATTTTGTTCATAAATAATTATATTGACTTTCTCTATGTCTTCCTTAAGTTCTTTGAGTATCTTTAAGAGAGTTGTTTTAAAGTCTTCATCTAGTAGTTCATCCATTAAGTGTTTTTAAGGGGCAGTTTCTGTTGATTTATTTTGTATTTTCTTTGAATGGGCCATACTTTTCTGTTTATTTCTACACCTTGTGGGGTTTTTCACTGTTGTTGAAAATGGCACATTTGAATTTAATAACATGGTAAGTCTGAAAATCAAATTCTCCCACTTTTCCACATATTCGTGTTTAATGTTCTTATTTTTGTTCATTTTTTTATTGTTGTAAACTTAAAAAGGTTACAGGTGTAAACTTAAGGTCTCAAGAATTTTGAGTCTGTGCTTTTTCCTAGATGTGTCCAGTGACTTTCTAATCCACCACCTCCCCCACATATAGTTGCTTTTGAATGTTTTTAATGCCTGGCTTCCAAAAAGAAAAAAGAAAAAAGAAAAAGAAAAAAAAAAAGAGGGTGATAAAAGGATGCTGGCCCTTTAAATCCCTTGGAATTTACTTTAGCTGAGGGGAAGGGGCTTGTAATAATAAAAGGAGATACCAGGTGTGACGATAATGCTTTCCTTCACTTCCATAAGTGGAAGCAACAAGCACTCATCAGAGTATAGATCTCTGGTATTTGGAGGTCAGGGTCCTTTTTGCCCACCCTGATTCCCACAAGCAGTATGCAAACTGCTGCATCCAGCAAATGGTAAATCCTGCCACGTCCAGCGTGACTCTGGAAAATATACCTGAGTGGGAATGTTGGGAGATTAAGAAAAGAAAGAAGACGGAAAACTGGGATCAGGAGGTCCACTGTCTACTGATGGTGGAGAAGTGGTGCAGTTTTATTTTTGCTAGTTGCTTTTTTACAAGAACATACTATTGCTGGCATAAGCAATTTCCCTTAGGCATAGCAACACTATTTCTTCTACTTCTCCGAAGCCACATTTTATCATGACCTTCAACTTGTTTATCTGCCTGTGGCTACATTTGCACCATCTTGTTCTCAGGAAGAATTTGCGGAGGCGAGGCAACCCTTGGTTGCCCTTGCAGACTGCAAGGACCTTGTCAGCTTACAGTCTGCTCTCCATAGGAAACTGCTTTGGGAACATGTGAAGAGCTTCCTGTGAAGGGGCTGAGGGGAGGGGAATGGGTAACTTCTGTGCTGAGAGCTGTAACTGACAGAAATTTATCACAATTTATTGTCTAAACCCTCTCCTGGAAGTTACAAGACTTCCGTAGACTCCAGAATTCCAAAATATTTATATCAGACATGTTCTACCAATGGAATTTCTATGTAGGTAGAGAGATATATTCCTGGCCTTCCTACACTTCCCAGAATCTCCCAATACTATAGGTTATACTAAATTCTCCATCAGAGGTTTTATAAAAATCATTTAATAACACCAGAAATGTTTGAAAGTGCCTGTTTTCTCATAGACTCACCAATGGAGTATGGTGTCTACCTGGGACCATTGCTAATCTAACAGTAAGGAATGGAATTTCAGTGTGGTTTTAATTTGAATTTATCATTCTTATATATAAAGATGAACATCTTGGTATATGTTCAAGGGCCATTTGCCTTTCTCTTTCTGTGAACTATCTGTTCATTTTCTAGCTCAAACCTTTCATTTTTAATGTTTAGTTGATCTTTTTTTTTTTTAAATTCGTAAATCTACATACATTAGGGATATGATTAGGGATTTGTCTCTAATCTAAATGCAACTATTTCCCCAAGTTTGTCACTGTGGTTTTACTTTGTTTATTGCATCTTGCCTTATAACTTTGTAATGTCATCAAATTTATATCTTATTTATTGCTTCTGGATTTTGAACCATAGTTAGGAAAGATATTCCTTCTCTCACATTAGAGTAGAATTTATTCATGTTTTCATCTATAACAAGTACTTATATTGTTTTATTGTTTATTGTTCATGAATATCTTCTTCATTTGGGGTTTACTCTAGTATTGTATGAAGAATGGATGCAATTTTATTATTTTCTTTATGGCTCTCCTATTAGGTAAATGCTTCAATTCAAAAATCCATTTTCCCCTAATGTGTTGAGATGACTTCTTTATCATATGCTAAATTTTCATGTGCAATTTTGACTATTTCTGGATTTTCAAGTCTATTTTATTGGTGTAATTTTTTCACCTCCCGACCCTGCCCCTCACATTAACCCAGGGTAATTTCTTTTTGGTCTCAGAGTCAAAGCAAGGAGCAATACCGATTAATTTATTTTGGGATATTTTTGGCTTCTGGAAAACTAGATTTGAATGCAAACTCTGTGTTACTTTGTCTCTGACCTTAAACACATTATTTAATATATCAAAGCTCTCAAATCCTCCTCTTTAAAATAGGAATGATTTACAGAATTATTGATGATTACTTATATAAAGCATTTACACAGAGTAAGCTTTAATAATTGGAAGCCATGCTGTTTTATTCTTGTGGTTATTGTTTGGCCAAATGTGTTTATTCTATAGTTATATAACTTGATGTCTATTTTTCTTCACTTTAGGAAAAATAATGTTGCAGTATACAAAGAATAATGATACAATTGAAGGAAATTTCTGTAACAAATATATTTCTACTCACTAAAATGCTTGCATTTAAGAAATATCCTCTTTAGACATTAAAGTATCATCAAAATATATTATGTAATATTTTAAAATATTTTTATGTAATATAATTGATGTAGTTAGTTTGATACTTGAGAAAAATATTTGCCCAGCTAGAACAGAATATGCTCATTTTAATTTCCAAACATCTTGATATTTGGTAAAAATTAATACTCATTGTTTATTACAAGATATTTTGAGAAACCATGCAGGCTATAATTAAGATTTATGCACCATTAAAATACAATTTTAGAATTCAAAATTTGCTCTCTCCACACCTAATACCTCTTTTCATGTGATGAAGTTTTAAATAATTAAAGAGCTCTCTTAATAAAATATATTTGGAAAAATCATCCAAACAAGACACATTTTCCATCGTTTTACTTATAAACAAATTAATTATATACCAAATTTGCATCTGCTTTCCCTAGACTGCATAATTTTGAAACTTAATTTACTAACGAAATTGCGATTTTATCACTCAGTTAATGAAGGGAAATAGATAAAGCAGATACACATATTACTAATTGTTCTCAATTATATGCTGAAATCTCAATGTCTTCCAGGGACTCCTGAGGATTACCCACGATTTTTCCATATGCATCCTAGGACTGCAGAACTTAGTCTCCTGGAGCCAGTAAACAGAGATTTTCACCAGAAATTTGATTTGGTCATTAAGGTAAAGTAAACTAATTTCTTACTTCCTTGTATTTATAACTGCTAATCAAAGAAAACTGTAGAGGCTACTGTAGATACTTTAATGTTATAAAAATTAAAATTAATTTGGACAGCAATTAGTCAATTTTCCACTATAAAAGTGAAGTGCAGCAATTTTACTACATCATTGCTTTTCTTTAAAATAAACTTATATTACAATGTGATTCAAATACTGAATATTTTGTATGTAATAAGTGCCCTAATCTAATGTATATAATTCTGAATTCTATTCTTTATTACATCTTCTAATAGTTCATCTTTTTCGCTAAAAGGAATTTTATCTGCAAAAGCTTAACTAATGAATATATTTAAAGATGCATAGATTTATAATTTTATTTTAATAATGTATTCTTTTTTAAATGTTGTTGCTCTTTCTAACATAAAAAGAAAAAGAAAATATCTTGCTTGTCCAGAAATTTTTATATGTCTTTTTTTTAATTTTGAAAGATGATCCTCGACTGGAAAATATTTCAAAGCTGGGAAAATTTTTCAAAGCTAGGGGAAAAATTTCAAAGCTAGGGTAATTCAATTAGCATTATAATGTTTTTTTTTTTAAATAATAATAAATGTAAAAGGTATTATGGAAACCTGCATTATCTGTCAATTAATTCTGATAGACTTCATTAAGAAGATAAGATTTGAGCTTGGAACTGAAGGAAGAGTAGTGATGAGGGATGGGAGAAGGGCATTCAGAGTAAAAGGACATTAGAAAGGGCACAGTATGTTGAGTGTGTATTATATAACTTTTTCATATCTACACATACAAAAAAAAAGAGCTATAGATCATGGGAATCTTTTTCATTTCCACTTTTGGCTTTTACTTCTTGCAAATAACACAGATATATTTTTCAAATGGTCACAACTGAACCTGATTTCTGGTGGTGAATGGAAACTTTCCAAAAACTTCTGTGAAGATGAAAGATATCCAGCCCTCAATCATTCACTGAGATTTTGTGAAAGAGAGCTATCCTTCCTCTATTTCAGCAAGCATTTGATATATAGAGTAAATTAGTCCTGCACTAATCAAATGGAGGGGTGCAAATAAGGGAATAATTTAAGAACCAAAGCCATGTCGCGAATGGGCTTATTATAAAAAGATATATAAGTATAGTCCAAAAAATCAGGAACTAATTCAAACCAAAGTTTTATAAATTGTAGAAACTTTGTAATCAAATATTTATGTCTCTCTCTGCCTTGTTTGAAAAATTAAATTATTAAAAGCAAATATTGTAGCAAATAAATTCTCATTTATCTCAAGAAAAGTTATATTTCATTTTTAAAAAGCTATAGAAAAACTTTTCTTTAAATTAAACTTACGGAATATTTTTTAAAATTTAAAAGTGGAAAGAAAAAGGAAGTAAGGAAGGAAGCTTACTGAGAATGTATATTGTACAAGGTGTTTTATGTATATTTTTTCATTAAATTATAGCCATAACCTTAGTAGTATGCTAATTAGCACAAATGTGAACACTAAAGCTCAGAAAGGGTGATTGGCTCAGAGTTACATTATTAATAAGCAGCAAAACTCAGATTTAAATTTAGATTTTCATCTAAACTAAAGCTGTGCTCTTTTCACTTCACCAAGATGCATTTGCTTAGAAATAATAGGTTGTCTGGATTAACTATCTGTCAATGCTACTGTAAGCAATATATAGACGTGGATTTAATTTTACTGCAAATTAGGGAATATTTTATTAGCACCAATTATATTATACATACCAGATCCTGTGTTTATTTAGTGTTCCTCTGTCATTATGCAATTTGTAGTCTAGAATGGGAAAGAGTTATATAAGCCGATAAATCAAATATAACACGTTGACTGCTAACAGAAGAACATATAACAAGTGCTGGTGAAGCGCAGAACAGGCACATTTAAATTAATCTGGGGACTCAGGGAAGATTTCTGGTGATTTCCCCAAGTTAAATTTTGCTATATTAGAAGGTTTGGCCAATGAATAAAAGTGGGAAATATGTTTGAACATAAGGAAGAGCAGAAGTAAATTTTTGGAGGCATGATATAGCAGCTAGAAGCAGTTAACAGGGTAATGAGGTATGGAGCCAGACCAGTTTCTTTGGATTTTATTCAATAAGGGCATTGGAGTCATTTAACAAAGAAAGATTCCTTTTACCATTTGTTTATAATGGTCACACATGAGATTCATCTTCATGCATCGACTACATCATTTTTTTTTAATCATAGGGTGATATAAAACTCAAAAATGTGTACCCATTGTCTACTGTCTATCTACCTGGAGCCATGTGGTGCTTCACTCAGTGGGAATTAGAAACCTTGACAAAGCACTGTTTCAAACCTGCCTCATTTGAAACCTGAAATTCATTATTTTCCTTTATTATCAAAGTCAGGTGTCCTAATATAACCTGGTTACAGTGAAACAGTCCATCAATTATAGAAACAAAAATCAGTTAAAATAGGACATATTTTTTTTATTTTTAATAATACCTTATATTATTAATAAAAGTTTCTACAGACATTATTAGATTAAAATTTTGCATTTTGTGTGCTGTCAAGAGGATAATAAGCAAAGATATCAATCTTTAAGAATGATAATGTGTCACCTGCTTGAATAATAGCTTAATATTGTGGCTTTGTATAGGGGTCCATTGAAATGCTACGATCTGGCAGTTCTCTTCTGTAGTAAGCTTTTCACCCTCTTCCCTTTTTCTTATTTTAATAATGCTTCATTTTTCATTGGCCATAAAAGATTTTATTGGACTCGATCTCAATTTCTGTATCGAAAGCTAAGGAAAAATAAAATGAAGTATCTTCTCTTAAACTTTGAAGAAGAGTTAATTCTGCTTTGAAAAGCTATATGCACATTAAACCACTGGTGATTGTCATGAATTAGAAATTTATCATTTTCATTTTATCTATTTCTGCCAGTGATTTATTCACTAGACTGACAAATAAAAATATAAAAGTGAAGCTCGAAAGACAAAATGGAGTAGTTCACCAACTTTAGAATATAAATTTTTAAAACGTCAATTAAAAGAGGAAAAATGATTCATATCAATCATTATTCCAAATTTTAAATAATTGTAATCACTTAATTACAACTTTAAAATAAAATGCACATTTTAAATAAGACTCAGCATTTAGTTTGCCCACTAGAGTTGATATTTATGCCTCTTGGCCTTGTATAATTATTCGTAATATTTCTTTACTCTCAAAAATGCCCCATTTTAGATAAACAGTTATGTGATCACCATAGTTGTAAAGCAAAAAACAACTGTGATATAGAAATGGGAAATCACATTTTCGATTCTAGATAATAATGAATTAGATCATGCATGGAGTGTCTATAACAAAGCCCAGAAAATTCACCTTAATTATTATAAGTGTAGTATTTATTAAAAATGTTATTAGTTGATATATTTTATACTCTGGGAACCTAATACAAAGATTAAATGGATAAATTATTATGAATCACTGTCTCTCAGTTGCTCAAACATAATTGTATTTTATATCTAAATCTTTTTGATAAACAACTATAGCAAGGGTCACAATGATATCATAAGCATCATTGTATTATGATCTTTTTGATTTTCCTCTTGTTTCTCATTCACCTACTCATATTGTCCATCAGGCTAACCTTTAACTTCTTTTCTTTCCAACATCATGGCCACATTAAACCTTAGCTCTCATCAGTCATTCTGCATACTTTCTATTCTAGCCGTAAGAGAGGACTTGCAGGGCCCTAAAGTCGCCATACTCTTTCTGGCTTCCAGATATTTACAGATGCTCTCCCTCTTCCTGAATCATTCCTTCCTTTCCTTATCAACAATGCAATTCACATTCATGATTTGTTGATGCTGCAGATGCTAAAAGGATACTTTCTATGAAAGGATGTGGCCACTGAATGGAAGCCCCTCCTCGCATCCTGCTCCTCCCTGTGGTTGCTCTGACTTCTATATTTAGTTTGCCTGTTTATTTCCTCTGGACCTTTAGAGGAGGGAAGATTGTAATGTATTTCTTTACACTGTGGCCCAAGCCCCTACCTTTATGCATGTGTAGTACATAGAAGGTACTCAATAAATATTTGTTGTAATTGTTTTCTGGTACAGCAAATATTATAAGGCTGCTGGATTTGGTTACCTACATTTTAATTGTATTTAAATATATACATTTGAAAGTGTATGCATTTTATACAATTTTATTTATGTCTCTGTCCAGAATAAAGATACAATGAACTTCATAGATAAATTCAATCTCTGGAAAAAAATGCCAGACCTATGGTAAGGCATGGTGTAAAGCCATGTATGAGTGCATTTTAATACAATTCTCTTTTTTTCTAAAAAAAATGTATATATATTCAACATAGAAAATGAGCCACAGAATCGAAACTAGTGATTAAATATTAGTGCCATGTGCCAGTTCTCCTGGCAATTTACTTTGCTTTAACTTGAGAGACAAAGGACAACAGCATCTGAGAATGATTGAAGCCTAAGAGAACAGCTACTACAACCCTTGATCATATGCATGAATCTCTAACGCCACAATACTAGAAAATATTTAGCTTCTATTTGAATAATAATCTCAATTATACTTACTTCACAGGGATTCAATGGAAAGCTCAGGTTCACTGTTTTTAAGGCATATGGCATTTGTTAGTTTTCAGTTTGCCAGTTTTTTCTGAGAGTTTTTAGGTGCCTGACATTTTGCTCTCTGTTGAGAAGGCAGAAATCTATGAAAGCTCTGCCTCAAGGAAATCACAAGTATGGAAATTATGCTTTCAGAATTATTTCCTTTCTGAATTCAACATTCGTATTTCTAATTACTGCTTGTATAACTACTTTAAGTATTAAGCAATTGCATCAAATTAAGAATGTGGTAAACTATATATGTCCTTTAAAAACCTTAAGCCTTCTTTCTTTCAATTAATAATATTGCAATCAGCCAGTCATCCAAACTGGGAGCTCCCAGTTCCTTTTAGGTATCTGTCTCATATGTCCCTATTCAGTCACATTTCAAGTCCTTTCCAGATACCTCTGGAATTTCTCTTGAATCTCTCTCCATTCTCCATGTTCACTGCAGTTCTCTAGTTATCATCCTCATGGCTGCCCATCATCACACATACATCTCTTAAACTTTAGCCTGTTTTCCTTGCATCCTTCCTATCTCCCCACATCACCAACAGAGTAACGCCTAAATAAATAAATAAATAAATAAATAAATAAATAAATAAATAAATAAATGATGGTTATTATGCTCCATATTGTCATGAAGCCATTTGACAATTTGCCCCCCTACATGAATTTCCAACTGAGAACTTTGTAGATATGAAAGATCACAGGTATCAGGGGCAGTTGGACAGAGTAACAAGTCACAGATCATTAGTCATCTCTTCTAAAATAAAAGAGATGGCATATCCCATGATAATGAAAGAACTATCAAATTCATTAACTCTGTTAAAGACTTTGTGAAATATAAGTTACTATTCTTTCTGCTGTAGTGTGAGTATTGCCAATTTGTAAAAAAAGAAAAAAGAAAAAAGAAAAAAAGAAAAGAAAAAGAAATAAAGAGGAGAGAAGAAAGGCAGGAATATTTCCTTTAGGAAAGATTGAATAGGAGCCTTCAGTGAGCCAGAGTTAGGGGAGGAAAAAAAATATCAGAGCTGATATAGTCCAGCCACAAGAAGCAAGACAAATGCTATGGATGACATACTTTCATAATTCTGGAAATATTTAGTAATGTACTCCTCTCTCTATTGTGGATTCCTCTTGAAAGAATGAAACACACACATACCCCACACCTTAGTTCAGCAGGTCAACAAAGAAGAAGCTCATTTCCTCTGCCCCAATAGCCAGATCTGTAAGGTAAAGAAGTTTGAATCCATTAAGAGAGAAAATCCTTTATACAATTTAGAGAAAAACATCCCACAGAAATTTTAAGCATTAATTCTAATTAATAATAAAATAACAATCCCTTCAAGATCTGGATGAATAACACTTTCGGAAATCCATGGTCGTATTTGACACATTTTCTAAATGTTTTCCTTCTATTTTAATTTTATGTTCTGTTTTATAAAATCTTTTAGATTGCATGTAAACATTATTTTTATTTCCTTAAAAAGAACACTCTATATTATTTCATTCTGGTTGTCCACATTTCTAAAATTTCTAAGTACTAGGTTGGATTACTTGAATATTATGCCAATTATGGAAATAAATAAAAGGAAAGAATATTAAGTGTCTTCTTATCTCATACTGTTACTCATCCATCTGGGTTAATCAGAACAGAAATAGAATATAGCCATGGAATAGAGCGACTGTCCAAATATACAAGCTGACAAAAGATACACCGAGGTGACATTTTACTTGCACTCTTTTCTTCATCACAAGGAAGAAAAGACCTGCAGCTGCTTGGAAAAGGAAAAGCGATTTATCCATTCTCACCACAGTACCTTGATTTTGGCAAGGTCCTCTTATCTGCAAAGGTCATTATAGGAGTTAAATATTAGGTCTAAATATTGTAAAATGTTCAAACAAAAGCCATTTTCTGAGCAGTCCTTGTCATATCTTCCCACTACACACCCTTCACACACATAAACTACTTGCCCCCTATATACGATTGTTCCCAAGTAATCTTTCTTCATAAGCTTCTTGGTTGTTGTATAGAAAACTAAAACTAAATAGGGCATATCTAAAAACTTGTAAGCTAAATAGGGCTAACTACTATTATTTTTCTCAAGAACAGCCTGGAACATAAGAGAAATATTAAACTCCTATTACCTTCCAGGCTCTGAAAAATAACCTACTTAAAGAATTTATTTTTTTGGATATTGTTGGATAGATTATTCCAATCGATCAATTTACATAAGGCACTTTAGAGATATTTTCTTCTAGTTTGGAGAAAACTATGGGAATGGGATCAGAATCCAGAATAGGCCTTTGCTGGATGGGAAAGCAAAGGGCAGGACAAAATAAGGTGCAATAAACATGATTAGAAGCATTCCAGGAAAAGAAATTACTACCTCATCATTATTATAATTTTGTCTCTGGCTGGCCTTGGCATTTATAGCCAAGATGATTCTCATGTTTAAAACACCAACCAAATAGAATGACGTATCTGTGATTAGAGAGAGTTTTGTGATTCTGTAGTCTTTCCCAGAGAAATTGAGGTTTTCTTCTTTAAAGCATTCAAAATTGCTTTAGTCATTCTAGTGTCAGTTCATATCTCAAACTCTAAACAAAGGACAAGATTTTTATTATTGAAAGGTATACAAAAGCTTTGAGAATTCATGTTTTCATTGCAATACATTATAAAAACAATGGGCAAATTCTTACTTCAAGTGGAAATAAAATATACTTCACTTTATTAAAAATGTTCCTTAGAAGGGAAGTGTGTCAATTAGTCAATATAATTTTTTTTGTCATATCATAAACTCTTTTGGGGAGTATGTTGTCTATATTCTGTCTATATATATATATTTTGGTCAAACCGAAAATGTATTTCTTTACAACCAAAAATGTATTTTTTTGCTGTATTTAAGATATTATAAACAATTCAGTAGTATGATATTCAAAACAATTCATTGTATTTTATTTGATAAATTATTGTATGATTTTATAAATTCTCACATCTTTTTTTAGTAACTCATAAATAGGCTTTCTGTCAGATTCATTATGCATTCCTTAATTTTTAGAGTATTAAAGTTTAATATAGGAAGTCCTTGTAGGTTTTAAGGAAATATAATTTTATAGAAAGGGTCAAGCTGGCCCCTGAGGACTCTTGCTAGGGTGTTTGGTACAAGCCAAAATCAACTACACCCTGTCCCCTGCATGAGGCCACTTGGTATGAGCTACAAAGTGATCTGCAGATAGTTGCCACTTATGTTGGTCTTGGAGGTACCTTTGAGAGGCTGGCCTGGGAACTGAGACCAGCTGCCACTAGTGCTGGGCTTGGGGCTGTTTAGCAAGAGGTATAGGGCATGCCAAGATGCTGCTCATTTGAAGTTGGTGAACATTTAAGAGATTTTAGGAAAGTCTGCTGCATGAGCCAAGACAGGCCATGTCTATGGAACAGCCATTGGAAGTGGGTTGGGTGAAAATTGTGTGGGTGGGATCTCAGGTAATCACCAGGATTGGGCAAATGGTGCTAATAGGTTGATGGAAACTCAAACGTGTTGCCCACCTGTTCATGCAAGCTGAGTGAGGGTTGGGCTTAACAAAGGAACAATGGATTCTGCCAGCACTTCTGTCTGGGAGAAAGCTGCCCTGCCAGCCCCCTCCCTTAAGCCAGACAATTCAGTTCTTTTTCATATGTCCCTGATGGGTTTCCAAGATGCTGCTCCGAGCTCAGAACGAATGAGTCAGAGCAAGTAAGTTTGTGGATAAGCCCTTTAAGAGGTATGCCAGAGACTCCAGAAGCCTTCTGTCCCACTTTGGCACAATCCCTGCTGGTTTTCACAGCCAGAAGTTATGGGGACTTCTCTTTCCTGCACTGGAACTCTGGGCTTGGGAGTGTGTTGTAGGTCTGGGACTCCTTGCTCCTCAGGGGAAACCTCCACAGCTGAGATATTTCTTTCAATCTGGATGTGAGACCAACATGTTACATGTCTCTATCCGTCCTCTCAGTCTCGAATGGCTTCTTTTGTGTATCCTTAGTTATAGGACTTCTGTTCAGATAGGCTTCAGGCTATTTTCAGTAATGCTTCTTACATAGTTTAGTTATAATTTGTATGTGGTAATGGGAGGAAGTGAGCGCATTTCCCTGCTCTACTGTCTTGACTGGAACTCTTACTTTTGTAAGTTTTTAAAGGAAATTAAATAATTGGATTAAAGTATCATGTTTGTAATCAGAATCTTAAAAATTTTATGCATCCCCCTGTTTTGTTGTTTGTGTTTTATTGCAGCTAACTTAGGAGGTATATGTTCCACAATCAAACATTTTCCATTTGTATTGTTTTCATACAAGGAAATTTTTGAAATTGTATGAACATTTGCTTCCAAATATAGGCCAAGTAATTTATGTTTGAGTTCTATGGCAAACATGTCTAAATGCCCCATACTTGAAAGTTATAAACTAATAACATCATGAATGCAATAAATGTTAGTTGAAAGCTTAACTAATTTTAACAATCTAAAGTGATTAGGAAAAATGTTAAGTGAATCTAATTTCTAATCAAAAATAAAACAGAAGTATAAATTTAGCCATCCAGCAAAATTTTCAAGAGCAAACGCTCTTCATTATCTACTTGAGAGCTGAACTTAGAATTGGAAATAAAGGGATAAATGGATCTCCATGAACCTTGGGTAGCTGGGTAGACCTTCCAGTTTTCAGAGTCAATCTCCAATAAAGGTGAATAAGCAGCCTGTACTTAAGTAGGAGGGGCAATTTTGAGAAATTTTGTCCTTTACGTATGGAAGGTTTTACTTAAGAGAAGGATAGCAATGGGCGTGATGTCCAGGAAAAGGACAGAGCATATTGAGTGAGGAGAGTAATATGGTAAAAGAAGAGATCAGAACCATGGGGCCTGAGACAAATTCATAATTAATGAAGGCTTTTAACGAGAGAAGTAAAATGATCTGGCTATTTTTTAATGAAAATACTGATTGCAATTAGGGAACAGGCTATTGGCAAGGTAGAAGCTGATGGATAATCCAGGTGAAAATGATAGGCAGGATGAAGGTGGTAACGATGGAAGAGGTGAAAAGTTGTTTGATTCTGCATATATTTTAAAATTATATTCAATAAAATATCTCTATAGATTAGATATAAAGTATAAAATGAAGCAAGGAGTACAGGTGACCTCCAGGTTCTTGGTCTGAGTAACTGAAAGTATGGAGCTGCTATTAAAGTGAAAAAGACCGTTTGTGGTGGTGATGATGAGAATTTTATTTTTGCAGAGGTTATACTTGATACCCAAGCAGAGTTGTTATGTACACAATTGGATATAGATTGGAATTCAGAGGAGATAAAACTTGGGAGTCATTATGTTATTGAAATTTTTAAGGCCACGAGATTAGATGAGATGAGCAAAGAAGTGAGTAAGAAGAGAAGACAACTGAGACTTGACTAAGGCCACTCCAATTTTAAGAAGTTGGGGATAAAAGTAGAAATCAGCAAATGAGAATGAGAATAATGGATAGTAACACTGGAAGAAATCCAAGAGAAAATGTGATCATGAAAGGCTAGTGAATAATGTTTTTGTTTGTTTGTTTGTTTGTTTTATGCAAGGCAACCCTTGGTTGGCCTTACAGATTGCAAGGACCTTGTCAGCTTACAATCTCTTATTTTTTTATTTTTTACACCTACAGCACCTGGTCTTCCTAGGTGGTGTCCCATCCAAGTACTAACCAGGCCCAAGCCTGCTTAGCTTCCGAGATCAGACGGGATCGGGCTTGTTCAGAGTGGCATGGCCATAGACATAGATAATGTTTTAAATGCTGAAGATAGATCAGGAGAGATAAGAAATGAATATATATACTGCTTTCAGCAATGTAGGAGTCACAGGTGATTTTGATAAGAACAGCTGTATTTGAATGGTGGCACAAAAGCCTGACTGAAGTGGAGTTAGGAAAAACTGTGAGGAGTAAAATGATAAAAGTGGGCGGTGTAGATGCACAATAAGTAATTCCTGACTTTCTAGGTAAAAATGGTTTCTTTGTTTTTTCTCTAGCATTTATTTAAATGTCTTGATAATCTGCCCCATATTATTTTTTCCCCCTAAATTATTACATCTACTTGACAGACTTCATATTGGAGATTGTGGAATTTGTTAAATTGCTTGCCACCAGACAGCAGGAAAAACGTTATTCTGTATTCTTAGTTCTCTGGTGCAAGGAGCTAAGAGATTATCAATGTTTGGTTATTTTAATATTGAAAATGGAGTAGTTGTCTCTTTCAATATATATTTTTTATACTTCTGCTTGTTTGGCTTTAGTTTTACTTGGGTCTCATTACTGAAAATGAGGCTTATGCCTGGAAATTTTCAAAACAAAATCTGGCTTTTAAATATGATGTTTAACTTCTAACTACAGACTCTATAGATATAAATAACGTCATCTTATAGAATGATTTTTTTTTTAAAATGCTACCTGTTTCAATTGACCTGCTTTTTTGTATGTATTCACTGGTGATTACACTGGAACAAAATAAATCTGATTTTTGAGAATTTCAATTTATATTATGTAGAAGAAGAGTATTGGATGAAAAATTTGATGCACGGGGCCCCTAAAGGGAAAAGTATAATGTTAATTCATTTTTAGTGCCATATTTAAATCTTATCAAATTTGGATATCTATGTTATTAATATTCTTTCCTGCCACTAATCTCTCTTATTAACTTACAGTTGTATATTCATTTGCATTCTCTAAATTAGAGAAACTGGTGGTGAATTTCCCTGTGTAGCCTCTCATAAATTAGAAGACCTGACTCTGGGCCCTAATCTGTCTACTGCTCATATGTAATGTGGCCTTGAACATAAAACTAACCTTTTTTGCTTCCTCATCAATACAAAAGTATATGTTTTCACATTTAGAGAGGCAAAATAGCATAGAGGTTAAGAATGTGGACTTTGGAGATAAATATCTAGTTAGCACCTCTGAAACCTTCAAATAGGACAGACTATGTAGTAGCGAACCAAAAATATTAGTCATATTAGCAACAAACTGTTAGGGTAACAACAGACGGAACTTTTGCAAGTTGTTTTTAAAGATTTGGGGAATTAAATTGTTTTCATAGATCTAATTTAAGTTTTATTTCTTTTTTCATTGGATCATTTTGATTTCATAATGCAAATAATACATGATTTCCCTGGCTTCACAGCTGGCACTAAAAATTAACAACATATGAGCTGAATGTAAAATATGTTTCTTTCATTGTTAGAGAATTTTGCTTTTTGTTTTCCTCTCTCATCCATAAATTATGTGTTTGTGTGTGTTCTTTGGGGGAAGGGGACAAACTAATTTTGTGGCTTTTCAAAGCATTATTATTATGTCCAGGATGTGACATAATGGCTTTTAGAGTAATTAGAAACAAAATAAAGAGAGAGAGAGAGAGAAAAGTCCTGTTCAGAACCACCTGAGTGTGTGAATTGCTCCTGAGGTAATCAGATCAAGGTTGTTGGGTCAGAATCCCATTTAGACCAATTAATTTCATCCAGAGAAAAGTGATCTTTTCTCATCATAGACTGTACCTCTTGTCCTGATCAGCTGTTTCCAAAAAGCCTACTGTATGCCACAGAGGGAACTCTTAGCAGAATATCCACAGCTCAGCACAGGTTAATCACAGCCGCTGGATACAGAAAGAGCTTACCCATCCTGATGGTGTCAGGAGCACATATTGTTATGTGTGAAGAAGAATACATAATTTCTGAAAAGGCTACACATTATTTTAATACCATTGTCCATAGTGCAGGGCAGGGTATCATAAACATTTTCTGATACCCTGCCCTGCACTATGGACAATGGTATTAAAGTGGCCATGGACCACTTTGATAATCTGCTCCTAAGTGAATAAAATAAACTATATACAGCCTTACAATGGAAATCTGACGTATTGAAATAGTTATCAAAATACTAAAAAACAAAGATTTGTTTTTAAAAATCCGTACTTTATATAATATTATTTCACAATGAGTTTATTAATTACCATAATTTCAAATTAATAAATTGCATAAATGATTTCAAAATATCTTAAATATTAATAATACAAGTGATAATATGTTGTGATGTTTCTTGGTTCAAAGTCACCAGTATCATCATCACTTTGATTTGTTACCTACTCTCTTAATTGATGAAAATGTTAAATTAAAATTAGAAGAAAGTACAAAATTATCTTCTAGAGGCCCAAGTTCTTGTTTCTGGATTGAACAATCAGAGATATCTATTTGAAATACTTGTAAACTTTCATAGCCAAAATGCCACTATTTCTTCTAGAAAAACACTTCAGAATTTAATATAAAGTATTTAACTTTTACATTGAATTAATTTCAAAATACAGCTATTGCAACAATGGAATAAACATATCAATAAAAATTTATGACAGAGAATTTGGATCTATTTCAGTAAAAGCATATGCTATTGACTTATGTCAATGATTTCTCCTAAAGTTTGGGAATATTTTTTAGAAATTAATTGTAATGAAATCTTCCCTTTAATAAAACTTTTGGATTGCTATAATAGAGGATACATTTAAAAAACAAAAACAAAAAAACCCCAGAAAATTAGGGTTGGTGTTTCTCTATTTACAACATGACCATATGGAGATTCCCTAAGAAAATTTATTGGATAGATAAATTGTCATGATTTAAAAAAAAAAAAAAAACACTAAATAGGAAAAAAACAAGAAAAACATATTCCTAATACATAAATATTAATTTTACCTGAATAACATATTTCTGGTTGAATATATTTGAAATTCTATAAGTATTAAAAATAGTTCATTGAAATTAACCATGTTTCTTATATGATGCTTTTGAGGACTTTTCAAATGTACTCTTAATCTATTAATTTTATATAGAATTCTGAGTTATTTGGGTATTTAATTATTAGTGTGGAATGAGAAGATCTGGAAGAGACAAAAATAAGGATAAGACTTTGAGTTATGAATCTCTTTCTCTGTTATTTAAACATTTTATCAACAATTCACTCATATATCCTTACTTCTCAATTTTCCGTCTAACTGTAGTTAAGCACAGTTATCTCTTTTAACAATATGTAGTGACAGCTATAATATTTCATAGTAGTAATTATTATTATTTTAAAAATATAATTCACTGGGTTTGAGGACAGGAGACCAAAAATCAGATGAAATCTGTCTGGACTTCCATTTCCTCATTTGTTTCTTAAGTCCCTCTAACTTTGAAGCATTCCTTCTTTCTGTAATGATCCCAGTTCAAAGAGATTCCCTATAGATAGTATGAAAAGTTACACTTCAAAGTTGTCTCATAACATAATTTTTTAAATTTGTTATATTTTTATTTTTTCAATTATAATTGACATAGAGTAACATAATTTTTTACGCTTTTTAATTCTTTTCTAGGCTGAACAGGACAACGGACATCCTCTTCCAGCCTTTGCCAGCCTACATATTGAAATACTGGATGAAAACAATCAGAGCCCATATTTCACAATGCCCAGTTATCAAGGCTATATCCTGGAGTCTGCCCCAGTGGGAGCAACTATTTCTGACAGTCTAAATTTGACTACTCCTCTGAGAATTGTGGCTCTGGACAAGGATATTGAAGATGTAAGTAAAATATAAGTTTTGCTCTTGTTTTGTTAACAATCTCTTATTTTTATATCAGTAGAAAATATTACAAAGACATGATTATATCAGCTATAGAATAGAGAAAAAAATCAGTATAATAAGTCAGCATAGCAATGTAATTCCATATTAAGTATATTATTTTTAAAAATATGTTTGAATTCAGCAACTGTTCTTTTTTAGTTTACAGATATTCAATATAAGGAAGAAAATGAATGCTTCACTTATGGTTAGCTAAATTACTAAGGCAATCTTATTTATTAATATGGGTGAAAACATTTCTTATGTAATTGCTGATAGGGAAAAATGATGGCATTAAACAATGAGTATAAAAAATTTATGACAGCAACCCCGGAATGGGATTTGGGGGACTTTTCTGATGGTACATTATTAAAGAAAAAGCATTTAGGGCAATTGAACTGCTTACACTTCTGCCAGTGGCTATGCTGATGAGAACACTCCTCCACTCCTCGCATCATTGTCCTCTGTTTTTCCAGTGCTGACTCTAGCCAAATGAGTGGGATGTGGTCCTAACTGGGCAGATCAGATTATTTTACATCCTTGCGAGTGTGAGTCTATGAAGAGTGGACAAAAAAATCTATACCAGGCCAGTCAGAGTCCTCCTGGGAAATGACAGGGGGAAAAAATGGAGCTGGAAGATTTTGGCATCATATAATAAAGAAGTGGAAGTAAATCTGAAGCCACGGTAGCCAACTTTTTGCTGACATCATGAAGAACACCCATTATCAGTAGAAGAGAATAGAGCTTGACAGCCACACAGAGAAGTGTCCTAGTGGGTTCCTGTTTTTTAGGTGTTGAGGTCCCAAAAGATATACTAATCCTAAATATTTTTCTTTGATTCTATGATCCACTATAGCATTTTCTAACACATTTTTTTTTCCAAAATGTACTTTAAGTTTGATTTCTGTCACTTGCAACTTGAAAAGTCTTAACTCAGCAATTTCTTCTTCAATAAAACTTCTTGTGATGATGAAAATGTTCTGTAGCTACTCTGTCCAATAGATGGCAGCATATATAGATATGGAGCACCTGAAAAGTAGCTAGATTGAAAACATAATTTTAACATTTTGTTTAATTTTAATTGATTTAAATTTAAATAGTCGGATGTCACTAAATGGACAGCATAGCTCTAGAATGTACCCCAAAATTCATTAAATGGAGCTTTATCATCAGTTTAGTAAATTGAGAGAAAATTTCAGATTTTTTTCTTTTTCTGGAAAAATTTTATTAACGTCCTTTTCTAAGGGACTTTGCAAAGGATAGTAGGACTCACAAGGTATTGCTGAGGTGGGACGGGAAAAAGTCCTGGGTTTAAAATCTTTGGGGAAACACTACCTAGAATTCTACTCTTGGATATTTAATGCCAGTTAACCTATTAAATGTTCCAAGCTGTTTCCAGGGGTGGGGTAGTATGTTGTGGTCCTTTGGAGTTTGTGCTTTGAAGTTAGCCAGCCCTGGATTTGACTCCTGGTTCTACTATGTAATAGCTGTGTAATACTGTGAGACCTGTATTCACCTGTTACTCCCTTTTAGTCAATCATCTGTGATCCCAAAAGTATATGGTAGCAATCACTGTGCTTTGGCCTGCTCCTTTGGTTGGGGCTGGTGGAGATGGGCATGGAGAGAAATTTTTCTTTAGTTGATGCCATGTATATGGATGGTGGCATGATTAATACATTTTATCAAAATGTCACATAAAGTGTATCCAGCCATTTGTTTATTATTTAGAACCATCCTTTACCTAAAATTATTCATAGTGAATGATTGTCATTAGGAGCCCAGAAAGTGAACAAATATGCCTCATCCCCTAGTGACAAAAGTTTTTCAATATCTTACATAGCTTCTGTATATCTATAATTTAAGCAAGTTCATAGAATGAAGATACCTAAGATTTGAATCAAAATTTCTAATGATATTGAATTAACTGTCTCACAATACAACACTTTACATAGTTGAACAACTAATTCTTAGAAAGCTCTTCATCATACTGAATTAAAAACAGCCTTCTTATATCTCATCCATTATTCCTTATATCTTCCATTTGCCAGCACACAGAATAAATCTATGAAATAGTCATTAATATATTTGAAGATGGGTTTATGCCCTTCCAAATCATCTCTTTTTTCTAGATCAATTATTCTTTAGTTTTAAAAAGTAAAATATGTTTATTACTAAGTTATTTAAAGATCAAAAATAACAAAATAATTCTTCAAGGCTCTTTTCATTCACAGGCATAAATTTTACTATATGGTAAATTCTTGCTGACTTTGAGTCAGAATAAGTGAAATTAATCTGAATAGGGATAAAGAGTTTAAGAATATAGACAGAGACATGTCACCTCACATAAGTGTCAGTGACAGGAATAGGGAGTAAGCATCAGACATGAAAAGAGTTGTCACTGTGGAAATTGGTTCTCCTGAGTTGCTTCAAAAAACAGCCATGCCAAAAGGCAAATGCCGAGAAGAGGTCAGATTTGATTTTATTTGTCCAAAAGTTAAATGATGTTTCTTCTTTCAAATCAGTGGAAAGACAACATTTTAAGAAACAGTGTCAGGGATTGATGACATGTGGCATTATTAGCAGTATAGATTTTGAGTCAGAAGGAATCAAAAGTGTCACGGTGAAACAAAATAAAAGTAAACAAAATTGGTTTTACTGTTTCTTTTTACAAATATACAGATATTAACATATACATGTATAGCATATATATGAATCACATTAATGTTTTTTCAAGTGCTCTTACCTCATAGTTTCAAGATAATCTAGTATAAATGTAGGTAATGTAATGCACAAAGTTTTTAAGTTATGTCTGAGACCACCAGGTTTTCAGTGACTGAACCACTAAAAATTGATTATTGAATGGTGGTTATAAAAAAATAGTCAACAGAGGTTACACACTGGCTTGTAGAAATGCATTGATTCACTTACAATTTCATGTCAATTCACATCCTTGTATAAAGTGATGTGATAGGGATGTGTTTCAAAATAAAGTTGTCTTTGAAATTTAATACAATATAAGCTTAAAGCTAAAATGTACTTAAATGCTTTATAAATATTATGCTTTCAATTGTATGCTATGATATATTAGAATACAAAGAAGAAAATATATCTTGGAAAATGTTATTTTGGGTTTTTTTATTTGCTATTTATTTATTTTACTAGTATACACTTGTATGTCATATCTATGTTCATGCTCAATTCTATTTACATTTTTTCATGTTTAATTTGCATATAGGTTCCACCTGGTGGAGTTCCTGTAGGTACTAAGTTTTGATTTTGTGTTTGTTCTCTCATTAATTGCTGTGATTCAATTTCTTGTTCTTTTTCTGTTCCACTGAAACAAGTAGGCAATTACTCATTATCACCTAGAAAAACATCCATAACTACTTTAAATATATGTATCTAGATATAACTTAAATATATTTTATTATAGTAGATCAAAATTATATGGAATCCACGTTGCATGTAACTTAAACAAAGATTAATTATTAATTTTTTTTTAGTCCATGATGAACACTACTAATTCATCACTGCATTCTTTCTGAAAGATTCTAAATTTAGGGTTGAATCCTTTTGAACAAGTACTTCAAATAATTACTGTCAACTCATTCAAATTGGCAAATGAGATTGAATTTGTCATTTTCATGTTATGCTTCGTAATTTATATATATGCACATAAATATGCATAAACATATATATGTATATATACATTTCTGTGTTATATGTGTATATATGTGATGCATATAATCTTGTGTGTGTGTGATATCATAGTTTGATTTCCATTGGAAACTCAAAATTGATTTCAAATGCAATATTTGAACATATTTCAAATGTCATATTTGAAAGTATTTCTTCTATATGATGGGAGTTTAAAATTTTACATTTCATATGTTTGTAACATGTGAATTTTTATATGTGTTTCTTATGTGTTCACTTTTTCTGTGCTGTGAGTATCAGAGTTTATTTTAACCTCCCAGGAAATAATACACAAATCAATGAAGTAATATGTCATACTTTTGGTACATAGTGAATGTATACTTTAGAGTAAAGTAATATTACCTCTTATCGGAGGAAAAAGAATATTTATTAATCATCTCTCTGTGTACATATTGATTAAAAAAACTAATATTTATTTTAAATAAATTTGTAGACATGGGACTAGATAAAATTTTCCATCCCTATCAGAACATTAAACTAGAACATTATCTGTTCATTTACACTCATAATATACCACATCTGAGACTGATATTATGTTTACAAATCTAAAATATTAAATTTGGGTATAATTGGCTGAACATTTTCCAATCTGCCTTCTTAAATTGTTGTACTTCAATGCACAGATATTCACCAATAGCATCTATGAATGCTATTTATAGGTATTAAAAGGTTACTATTTTAAATATTCATAAACTTCGAAAGCTATATTTTAATCAGAGATTAACTGTGCAGAACAGATTAGAATGTGCTTAATATGCCATGTATAATGCCAGATTTATGTATTACACTACATAAAATAAATAAGCTTCACTTCTGGAAAATGCTATTTTAGTCTCAAGCTAGTTATTATAAAAAGACTCAAGAAGTAGAGAAAATTAAATTATCAAAAGTCTTTAATGTTTCTTGTTATCAAATATGAAAGAGACTATTTATGGAGTCCTGGGGTATTTTGTCATTTAAATGGGAAACATTTGCAAATAAAATCTTGTGGCTTTCATAAATTGGTAAAATGAATGGTGTTATTGATGACACAACCATATAAGAATACAATCACATATACCTACACTAGTTCACAATCCAGTGCAGTATTACACTATTACCAGTACCATGACATAAAAAAAATTTTAAACCATGTGGTGAGTGTATGAATGAAAATACCTAAAACATTTACTAACAGAAGCTACAGTTGAATGGAGGAAAGGAAATTGAGAGAGAATTAGTTATAAAGGAAGTAGAAAATGACTGAATGATTTGAATAAAGGGAAAAAAATAAATATTTGATAAGCAAATTGGATAGCAAAATTCACTCTGGTTGGATTACTAGTAGTGTACAGGCATGAGTAGCAGAAGCTGTGTTCATAGGCACCATTGTTGGTACACACAAAGAACAGAAAAATATCTATGAATTTGAAATCTAGTGATTAGATAAAATCAAGGATAAACACTAAAAAATGACATGATACTTATTTAGTTTTTATTAATTGAAACCTTATGCTAATTAACATTTTTGACCATTTAAAAATAATGTTATTACAATTGACTCCAAAGTGTAACAAAATAAAAAAAATCCTCAATATGTGGTTCAAAATATGTTTAGTTGTAAATACTTTATAACTTACTTTTTTAAATAAATAATTTAACTTTTTATTAACTAACACATTTGATTAATCAAAATACCCAGCTTTCTAGGTGTTTGAGAAACATCATTGAAATAAAAACAACTAAAGTGCCTATATGAAAATATCAGTGTAAATCTTGAGTTTTTACATCTCTTAACAACCTTGATTATTTCATTTTAACTATACTAATGGAAATCATTATCTGTAGTATTATTTTTTTTATTGTTCAGGATAAATGTAGCACACTGACCTTATATCAAAATCATGGACATAGAAGCTACCATGATAGAGCTAAGTAATATCTCATAATGAGATATTATGATACACAACTTGTTTCAGGTTCAAATAAAACCATTCATTTCAAAGTTATTTGACATAAACACATTGAAACTTAAGACGTATAATGTATCTTGTAAATCAAATTATGCCCACTTTTTAATAATATAGTATGCTTTCAACTTCTCACTTTTATATGTAAATTTTTAGAATGTGAGCTCTATTTTTTTCAAATTTTTTTTCAAATTTAACAAATTCCAGGCTCTTTACTTTGCTCTCAACCCTTGATATTAGACTTAGAAAAGTAATCTATGATGTTAAATCACATTTTAAATCATACAGTACAAATTATTTTAAAAATTGCCATAATCAATAAAAACAACTTACCTCCCCGTATCATCTCTTTTTGCTATTTTTTCATAGCTTTTTTGATAGGTCCACTCTCTTACAATATTCCCCTTATATTTGCCCCACCTGCTTCCCTATTCCACTATGCAGACACCAATTCAAGCCTCCCTACTTTATGTCTCTGATCTTTCTCTGTGTTGCAGAGATTAATACTTTATCTTTCAGAGATGGCAATAAGATTGTGAAGGGTTTCCAGTGCTTGCTTAATTATTTCTGCTTTGAACTTTTGCAATCACTTCCTCTTTATATATAACCATTTTTCTAGACTCTTATAAGACATGTGGTAAATTCATATATTTCAATTTAATCATCTGAAATATTTTAATTAACCCATTTCCTGTTTAGAAAAAAAGTGCAACTTGCTACCAGCGTTAATTTAATTTTATGTAAACACGCTCTTTGAGGCTTAAGCAAATCTGACTGGTTTTCAATGTGAAAATAAAATATAAAAACTGTTCTTGAAGTTATTTGTAAACAGAACTTGCCTCTAATCCTGTGATAGAAATGTATACATAAATCGGATTCATCAAATGAATCTTTGGCTAACAACTATTCAAGAACAATGTTAACGTAATGTGTAGGAATGCTACGTTTTGTAAGATTTGACATTTTTGGTGATCAAGAATTACTATATTTAGCAAATGGAAATACCACTACTAAAAATAGAATGCTATAAATAGAATTATTCCATTGTTTCAAAGGCTATCGATATACTGGAGCGATGAGAAAATAATAATAAAAGTGGAACATTTCATGACAGAATTTAAGGATAAGGTTAGGACTGTAATTTGCGAGTTATCTCAGGTTAAACACTACAGCCACAAGCACTACTGGCGACTATTCTCGGGGCAAACGGGAAATTGGTTAGAATAAATGTTTCCCCTTGGAAAACACTTACAGCATTAAAATAAGAAGAGGAAGCATGGTATTTATAAGTAATGAATTATACATAACTAATTTTATTTTTTTTCATTAAACAATTACAGAAACAGGATAGTAATACACATATGTGCATTTTATTACTATAAATGAAGTAATTGCAGAATTTTACAGCTAAAATTCTTGACTGCAAAAAAATTTTCTATTTTTGCTTTTAATTTTTATTTTTTGAGTTCACTGAAGTTCTGAAAAATATTTATATTAAATAAATTAGTATATATTCAATTGGGTTGCTTTTTATTTTATACTTCTTATTGCTATTTTTCTTTTATTCATATTAATATTACTAGTACTTATTTTAGTATTTTGTTTTCCACAAAATGAGTTATTGTCTTTTGGATGCTTTTGCTGAATTATGAGTAAATATTTAGTAAAAGCTCTTTTTTCTTTAGAAATTCTTAATGTAGTTGTGCATATTTATATAATAAATTGGATAAATAATTTTCGAGTAATAAACTAACAACTGCATTATTTATTCGGCATTTTAAAAATGGCTTTTTTTTTTTAGACTAAAGACCCAGAGCTTCACCTTTTTCTGAATGACTACTCCTCAGTCTTCACTGTCACGCAGACCGGTATTACTCGCTTCCTCACCTTACTTCAACCAGTGGACAGGGAAGAACAGCAAACTTACACCTTTTCGGTAAAGAGATTTTGTGTCTACATGTATGTAACAGAAAGAGGTGTCTGTTTAAAACTGGAAAAGTCAAAGATTTGAGAGGAAAAATGCAATATTTTCAAGTAATACCATAGAGAATATTAATAATAAAAAATTCTTCACATGAATATCTTCTTTTTCTGTTCATAAGTTTGTATAGTTGTTTTACCATGCTTTTCAACAAAAGAAAATTCATTTTCAAGATGAAAACCAAACACTGGGTATTTCATTTTTTACCATATACTCATGATTGACTTAAACTGAGATATAAATTAGAAACCACAAAGTAAAGAATTATTTCCTAAACTTTATTTTATTTTGTTATTGCTGTTTTAATTTTGTCATGGGATTAGGCCAGTGGTTCTCAAGTAAGGGTGATCCCTGTGCCTCCTTCTCCACCTCACTGCCCCCTTCCTCTATGAACATTTAGCAATGTTTGGAAACGTTTTTTGTTGTCACTAATGTGAGGGGGTGCTCTTGGGATCCTGTTAGTAGACACTGAAGATGCTGCTTAACATCTTATAATAATCTTATAATACACAGGACAGCCCCCCCACCCCAACAAAGACTTATTTGGCTTAAAATATCAATAGTACTGAGTTGGAGAAATCTTAGGTTAATTAAGAAAAAAAAAAAAACTTATTAAAGCTGTGAATCCAAATTCCTGAACTAGATTTCATTCAGATACAGGAGAAAAATGAGCTGATAGAAAAGTATTGTTATAGGATTTATATAGGAGTTCTTTCTGGAGAAGCCTATACAGTAGAAGACCTTAAGCCAGAGCTTTCAGAAAACCTAAATTGACAGTTAAAAATTTGATACAGAGTGGATTTCATAAATCCTTCAGAATAAGTATAGTAGTATTATAGCACTGATTTTTTTTGTCATCGTCTTAAAATGTTAATAATGTAATTAAGATAGCATTATTAACTAATACTAATGAATCCTTTAAAAAGTGCCATTTTGTGAATTGCTAAAAAACAATATTGCATATCTAGGACACGTTGACTGTAAAAGCAACTCTTGCATTATATACAAAATATATAAAAGTGGAAAATATTTTTTCTATTAATTAAAAAAATTACATAGTAGTTATCTCCTAAGAATCAGTAATGTTATTGGTCTACTTGAAGTAGGTGCTTGGAATTGAATAAACTAAAATTAAATGGAATTCTCCATTGTTGATACTAAGCACATTAAAACTTCGATTATGTATACTATTATATTTTTATTATTTTCTTTTATCGACAAAATATTTTAGCACCCTTTTGAACTGTAAATTACATACATAGATGAGTCATTTTGTATTGCTTATGTTTGCATGACTTCTCTATTAAATGTATTTTTCTACCCCCAAAGATTACGGCCTTTGATGGTGTACAAGAAAGTGAGCCAGTTATCGTCAATATCAGGGTGATGGATGCAAACGATAACACTCCGACCTTCCCTGAAATATCCTATGATGTCTATGTTTATACAGACATGAGCCCTGGGGACAGTGTCATACAGGTAATTACCCATAAAATATGAGGATATGCCCCAAGCAGCATTGCTTAAGAAATGTTTCTAAAAATGGAAACGAGTTTCAGACTCATTATGGCATAATTTAGCTTAAAAGGCTTTAACTTTATTTTTACTTTTCAAATTAAAGCATATCAATATGCATTTTAAAGTAAAATCACTAGATAACAGATTTAACCATAGCCATTTGGCCTGTATATACCTGATTTTTAAAAGTTTACTATACTGAAGATATTTAAGTAATTAATGTAATAAATGTATTTAATATACTGAATTTTCAAGTATTAAAAATACAATTTAAAATTTCAAATTATATTGAACTATTGGAGAAATGGGTTAAATTTCTCTTGGTGATAAATACAATAGAATGCATTAATAAACTGGCAGAAAATGCTATTAGACATTGGTTACCTAAAGAGAAAATGGAAACATTACAACAGGAAAGGTAAGATTAGATAGCAAATAGTAACTTTCCAAACACAGAAATCTGACAAAATCTTTATTCTTGATGTGTCTTATTTTTTATTATTAACTGTTCTTATTACATTTAAATAAATTGTAACTTATCCTAAATATGTTTTTCGTATCCTGAGTACTCTGAATATTAATTATAAAGAAGTAATAACATTTTCCCTTGAGAAGCTTCCCTGGAGAATAGTTGATTCTAGTACTTTCCAAACAGGCAGTATTTCCAAATTATCTAGGGAGCTATTTAGGAATGCAGATGACCAAGATTCACTTCAGCTTTCCTGAATCTGAAGCTCTATGAGCAATACTTAGGTAATTAATATTAAAAAAAAAAAAAAGACAAACTCATAGTATTTCAGTAAAAACCACTGATCGAGATTTTCCTTTAAATTTGAGAGTCAGACTTAATAATTTTAAGTTGCTCTCAGGCCAGGAAAGCAAAGATTCTAGATACTTTTTAGAGTATATGAATGGCTCCAAATTATTACTAAATTTATATATAATATATATAGTATATAAAATATATAATATGCTGTATATATAATATATAATAGTATTTAATAGTATAGTATGTAATAAGTAATAAATTTATATCTCTGCATAATTTAGTATTCGATAGAGTTCCAAGTATTTAAAAAGCCGTTCAAATGCCTCCACAATATACTTAAGTTTTTATGTTTTTGTTCTATTTTTTCTCTCCAGCTTCATCTTTGGCTCTCTCTTCCCACATGTATGCTTCGATCCTACTGAACTATCTCCAGTTACCTGAATGTGCCCTGCTTTTTCTCACTTTCCTCAAATTATCTCCTCTACCTTGATCTCTTTCTCTTCTACTAATGGCTTGATTACTTTTTCTTAACCTTTAGATTCTTTCCCTTCTAAAGAAGCATTTCTTAGTAGTTTCAGTATCTAGTTCCTAGAATATTCCACCAGCAACCCACTAGTAATACAGTGGTTTGTATCCAAGACATTGTGATACAGTGCTGTGTGCTCATCATTGTGAAATGGATGGGAAGAAATGCTTGATGATCCTCATGGCTTTACACTATTTTTTTTTTTTTAAGCAAGAACACTTTTCTTACTCCAGATTTTGCGAGGCTAATTCACTTTCATCATACAGAACCCAGCTCAAAATGTTACCTCCTGAGAGAAAACTTCCCTAATAGCTTAGTGTCGATAACCTCCCAGAACACACCTATATGTGTGCACGGGCGCACACTCACACACACACATTCGTTCTCTATAACTTACCCTCTCTCATCATGTTATAGGCCTATGCCCATTTGAGTTATCTTATTTTTCTCCTCCTCCCCCAAAAACTGAAAACCCTAAGAGATCAATAGCTGGCTGGCTGGCCTGTTTTTCAGGCCGTGCCAGACATGTTAGCCATGCAGTCGATATTTATTTAAAGGACGAAATTTTCATGATATAATTGTTAATATAAATTAGAAATAATTCAGTGCTATTCATATTTTGTTTATTGAATTAAGATATGCTTTCTTGAATGGCATAGAAAGGGGTGACACAGCCTAGGCACTGGAAATTTACCTAAAAGTACATCTTTTGTGTACATATCCTCTGCTATGCGTGTGATAGTGGGGGGGAAAGGTTTCAAACAGCCACAATACATTTGATTCATATCTTGTTTATGAAATTTCATATATTATTAAAATCCACTTCTTTACTCATTTGTCTTGAGAGTAGATATGTAGTTAGTTTATTTCTGTATCCATAACATCTGTATCCATAGCGCCTGGCATATAGTAGAGGCTGAATATAGTAGATGCTTAATAAATATTTATTTGAGGATAAATGAAGAGTTGCAGACAAGTAGATATAAATAAATGGGAAGATGAACATGTACTAGCCTTTACAGTAATCCCTACTTATCTGTGGTTTAGCTTTCTGCAGTTTCAGTTACCTACAGTCAGCCATTGTCTAGAAATAGAAAATAGAAAATACCATAAATAAATAATTTTAAGTTTTAAATTGCATGCAGTTTGAATATCCTGATAAAATCTTGCACCATCCCACTCTGTCCTGTCCAGAATGTGAACCATCTTTTTGTTCAGCATATTCATGATGATGATATATATATATATATACATATACATACACATATACATACAGATGTATATGTGTGTGTGTATATATATATATACTACCTACCTGTTAGATGCTGGATTATTAGACCAATTGTTGTGATATCACAGTGCTTATGTTCAACCCTTATTTTATTTAATAATGGCCCCCAATATAAGAGTGGTGATACTGGCAATTCAGATATGCTAAAGAGAAGCTGTAAAGTACTTCCTTTAAGTGAAAAGGTCAAAGTTCTTGACTTAATAAAGAACAAAAATGATATGCTGAGGTTGCTAAGATTTACAGTAAAGATGAATTTTCTTTCTGCGAAATTGTGAAGAAGGAAAAAGAAATTAGTGCTAGTTTTGCTCTTGTACCTCATACTGCGAAAATTATGGACACAGTGTGTGATAAATGTTTAGTTAGGATGTAAGAAACATAAAAGTTATGGGTGGAGGACATGAAAACATTTTTTGATTAATGGCAATGTGTTATGCCAGAATGTATTGAGCCTGTATGAAGACCTCAGCAGGAGATCCCCTAAAATGAGTGACACATAGCCATTCATTACAAGTTAGGGGTGGTTACACAGATTCAGGAATAGGTTTGGACTCAAAATGTAAAAATTACTGAAGAGGCTGCATCTGCTGTTGAAGAAGCTGTTCCAAAATTTCTGGCAGAGTTGAAGAAGTTGATTAGGGTTCCATACTATTCGAGGTTTCAGGCATCCTCGGGGGTCTTGTAGCATATCCCTCACAGATAAGGGGGGACTATTGTATTTCTACTCAGTTGATGGACTGAGAGAACTACATTTATCTTTATTGAGGCACTGGCTCATAGGGAACAAAATTATATTTTACACAGATAAAGGAATGACAATTATTGTCATGTTCTTAATTTAATTAGACCTGATTCTCATCTCTATAATAACATAATTGAAAATAAAAGTAAGTTTATACAGATAAACAGCCAGCAGGGAACTGGTGAGTATAACTAAGAAAACAATACCAATTATGTGTTAGAACCGTATCTCAAAAAATGTTTGCTTTAGGGGATCAAAAACTTATTTCTGGCATTTGCAGGCTACAAAAGTTAATTTTCCCATTATATCTTTTTATAAAACAAATCTTGCTTTGCTTTTAAAGATTCTTATTTTATATATTTCCCTGAACTATGCATATTATGAAAATAGATCATTGTTTGTGTCAATATACTTCTAATTAAAAAAAATTTAAATGCCAAGAAATGAAACTTTATAATTAGTCTTTTTAAAGTTATTTCTGGTATGTGATAAAAGAGTAGTGTGGCTATAAAACATTCTCCAAAGCCCTTTAAATAATAGAATATAGATTTCTCATTGAGAGACAAAAATTTAAACCAGCTAAAATGATGCAGAAGTATGATCTGCAAATACCTTTCAAGAGTCACAAACTAGGTTTTTATGCTCGACCAACACCTAACTCCTCATCAACCCTGCCTTTGCCCATTAATCTAACAGAAGATCAATCAATTTACTAATTGGTTGGTAATCTAATGTCAAAAAGAGTGAAAGTATTAGAAATAAACGTGACAATGAGAATTCTCCTGCAATGAGAGTCTTGAATAACAGATTTTAAGTTTTATAATCAGATCATTTTCAATCATTTTCAGTGTAACCATGAGACTGTCTTGGCCTGATATAAGTATATACTTAATTATTTGAATCCATTATCTTATTATGAGGTACCACCCCTCCTTGCCTACGAGAAGTAGATATGTTGGTCATAAAGATGTGAGTAATGAGGTTCTTATTAAAGTTCTCAATTGTAAATTAGTCTTCTGACTTTATCTCTATCTCTTATATATTATTACTATAAAAAGAAACAGAGAGATTTTGATGTATATGGTTCATGAACCACACTTGGGAGTACTGCCATAAAACAGCATCAGCATCTTACATAACCAGAAATGAACTGCAATCAGATCATTAGCACACCTTGTATTTAGGGGGAAATTACATGTTGTGAGAATGATTTTTTTTCCACTTTATTCAGCATATTTTATGTGACATGTGATACCATTTTGTAGGCCATCAATGAACTCTTACAAATTGACACTAGTGGATATCATGCTCTATTGTCTTAAGGTCTCATTTCATACACTTCTAGTTTTCTTGAAAAAAATGACTGATCTATACTAAAGATACAGATTTTGATATATTATTTTAATGTTTCAAAGATGTAGATTTTACTAACCATAGTTAAGTATTCAGTCCATACTCCATAAATGCTATTCCAAAACTTTTCCAGTTCCCTTAAATCAATGGTTCTTAATCCAAATTGAGTGTTAGAGTTCTACCTGAGGAGCTTTTAAAAATATGGTGCCAGGACTCCACCCTGAGATATTTTTATTAAGTAATCTGATCACTCATAGTAGAGTCACTTGGAAAGATATTCTTTAATAAAACAAAGCAGCTCTAATATGCAGCCAATTTTGAGAATAGCTAACTTAAAACCTTAACAATATTTTTGTACCTCTGAAAATTGGAATTCTTAATTTATTTAGATGGAGTCTTAGATGGAGTGAATCCTTTGCTTCTCACCCCACCTCTTCCCATCTTCTCATTCTTTAATTCTTATTTTCTTCTATCATGCTTCTGTTTCTTCTTCATTGCGTTAAGGTCCACCTTTTTCCCTCATTTTCACCTGTGCTCCACTAATTATTCAACTTCTTTCTATTTTTTTTTACTACAATAATCTCTTCCTCTCTATGGATTCTTTCCCTTTGTCCTATAAACATTTTTAAATCTTCCAGTGCCCTGATCTAAACATGCTTTCCATATAACAATTCATGTTGCTATTCTACTCTGATATCCCACTCTAACATATTCAGGTTCTTGGACCAATCGATAAATTTAGAGAATTTATTAATTTATCATTAGTTATTGATTATTAGTTATTTTATTAAATATTACATGTAGTTATATAATCTATCTATTACATCATACCACTAAAATCATATGAAATTGTAAATCTAATTAAGTCCCTCTCTATTGTCAAGTATAAAAGCATTTTCCAGTCCCTATCTATGTAAAACTCAACTTTACTCTTTTATGAAAAATTTCCCTGGTTATCATTCTACCTCTCTGGTGACTGAGGGACTTCACTGCTGGCTTTTTGTTCAATTCTCACTTTTTAAATATTAACATTCTCCAAAAATCAATATATAGGTCTCCTTTATTGACTCTGTTCCCAAATTTTCAATCATCACTTCTATGTATACTCAGGTCTCTCAAAGTTAAATTCCCTGTGATGACCTAAGCATCAAGCTGACATTACAGATATCTGCTGAACATGGTAATTTGGATTTTGACAGATACTTTTAACTGCACATATTCCAAGATAACTAATCTATTCCTTATCTTTTGTCTAATACAGAAACACACAGATACAGACACATAAAGAGACTCAAATATGCATATGGCATTTTCTTTGGAGGCCACTGTATTGTAAAGGGCTTAATTAATCTACAGTTACACAGGCTTCAGGATAGTAACCTCAGATTTATGTTTCTTATTTTCCACCATCACCTGCATTCATCTAGATGATTGTCCAGTTTCTGAAATTGCTATTTCAAAATGTATCGATCTGTAATCATTTTGTCTTCCATGCCTATGCACTGTTGTGAATTAGGCTACTGCAGTAGACTCTGACGGACAACCGTATTTCTGCATATTCCTCACCACACTGCTACACGCAACTGTTCTAAAACATGAATCAGAATAGGTAGCCATCCTTCTAGAAAATCTGACCATGAAAGTGTCCAATCTCCATATATGCAGTCAAAACCATCTATGTAATACTTCAAATATTCATGTCTCATCTCCTGCTGCATAACTCCATATAATTAACTTTGAGATCATATAGAGGGTTTTGTTTTGTTTTCATTTGTTTTGTTTCAGCGTGGAATATCCTTACCATTTTATGGCTTATTGACATCTCTCTCAGATTTTAAAGTTTGATACAAAGTATGCCATTTTATATTCTTTAACTTGCAGTTCAAATGTTATTTTCTTAATAAATCCATTATTCTCCTAGCAAGTCAAAATTAATGGCTTTTCCCCCCACTTCCACATACTCAGCTAGCAACACTATTTCCCACACATTTTACCATGTCTTCCATTAAGGTTAGCCTTTACATTTCTGTCCACCTTACTGAACTGGAAATTTCCTTTTTTAAGACGGGAACTCTTAATGATCTCTAAGCACCAGTGGCCAGTACAATGACTTCCACACAGTAGGAAGTCACTAAATACTCATTGAACTTATTCCTTCAATTAATGCACTCTCAATCAGTTTAGAAAAAGTCCCATGCCTTAAGATTTTGTGTTATACACAAAATGTAGCCTCCCACGATCGTTCCACAAATGGCTCTCTAACTTCATAGTTTCAACCGGGCTATCCTTTCATTGCTCTTAATATGGAAAAATATTTTACACTGAAAACATTTCTGATAAATTTCTCTTAGTTATGCTGTGTCATAGGTCATTAAATATTAAAGCTAAAAATTACTTTGAAAATATTTCATAAATATTTTGTCCAAATTCACAGTGTCTAAGTGTCAGAGTTGATGTTGAATCTAACTTAAAGACAATAAAATCTGAAACCAGACTAGCTGGTTGTGCTCCCTTTAGCCACTTTGTACACTAGTGACTTAGCTTTCTATACTTTAGTTTTCTAATCTTTAAAATAGTGTGGTGATTTTTATAAGGCTTTCCTTTAATAGTGATTTTTTTAAAATCATGTAAGTTGTGCATTTTTTATTATTCTATTTCTAGATATTGCTGGTTTACTAGATAATTGAGTTAAAATTTGATAATATTATAGAAGAGACAAAAATGTACAGTATATTTTATACATTTTTTCTTTACCGTATATCACCAAAGTATTTTAGAATTTTTTTCAGCTATTTTTTTTTTAAAAAAAGGTCTCTTTCCCTCTCAACTCCCTCTTGTAGTAAATCATTACAATGTCAAAGCATAGTCAACTGTATAAAAGAAAAATTCTTTGATAACGAGATGTTTCAAAGACAGGTTATCTTAGGAAAAGAATCAATTTTCTAAATGGAGTAGTAGGGATTTCTTGAAAGCCTAGTGAACTTGTTTATTCAGTTTGGCAAATAAAACAAACAAAAACACTACTGGGCACATCCTAATGTGTGTGTGTGTGTTATAAATACATGTTATATATTTTTTTCTTGGAAAAATTATAATTTAATGTATACAGATTTTTATGCACTTGGTACTAAACTATATGCTAGGAAAAATACACAGGATAAGATAGTCATAACTTTTACAGAGTTTAATATGTTTTATGAGATATTTGTTATTCACAGTAAAATAATCAGAAAATATCTTAACCATTATTGAATCGTTAAATCAGATGGAACATACTAAAATATTATGAGAGCTCATTAAAAAGTGAGTAGGGAAAAATTTCAGTTGGGAAGACTTCATTGTTGATTAGAACTTCATGAACCTATATAGATGTTTAGTACTCAAATAGGCAAATAAAGGGGATATAATATTATTGTATGAAATGATGTAACCAAAGGCATGGTAATTTCATGAGGTACTAAGATACCAATTTGGCTGCTATTGGAGAGGAGAGGAAATAAATGGTAAAGTTTTCTTCTCTTTTACTAAGTCAAATATGCATTGGTTTATTCTTCCAGCCTCCTTGTCATTATAGGCTTTTCTCTATTTGGGATTTTTTTTTTTATCCTTTTCAAATAGTATTTCTATTACAGATATGTTTCTTTTCTTTCTCCCCTTATAGACTACATGCTGTTTGACAGAAATTATTCTGTCTGTATTTTCTACACTCTGAATTTTTCTGTGACTGGCACACATTAATATCTGAATTATGTATCAGTTTATATAGCAAATAATTAAAGAAGTAATATCCTACACAGCAGAGTAATTTAGTTTTGGTATTGTATACAATATAAGATTACTTGAAGAAGTATTTAAGACTGGATCTTTAAATTGATGTGTTAAATCCTGTGATATGGGAATTGATGGAAGCCAGCTTTGAGGTAATGAGGGTAAAAGTTGAGCATGAGAGAATGTAACAGCATTAAAACAATTAAGGTTCCAGTTTCCAGTCTCAGATTTTGAGTAATAAGATTCAATGAACCTCTACACAATGATCATGAAGTTGCCACAGAAAAGAAACAAGCCTTCCAAATTCTCAAGCAATATAAAGAAACACTTTTAAAAGTCTTGTTGTTAATGTTTTATTCTTCAGCTTTTTACCAGAAAATGTAATGCCTATATAAGAGATTCATCTTCATTAAAACCCTTTTAATGGTCCATACAAAAATTAACGATGATGGTATTGTTAGCAGTGTTGATACATTCTCCTGAATTATACACCTAAAAAGTAAATTTGCCTACCATCTTAGATTATTCTAGGACAACAGTCCCCAACATTTTTGACACCAGGGACTGGTGCTCCGAATGAGAATCTAATGCCTAATGATCTGAGGTGGTAATGCTAGTGCTGGAGAGTGGCTGCGAATACAGATGAAGCTTTGTGCTCATTCACCTGCCGCTCACCTCCTGCTTTGTGTCTCGGTTCCTAATAGGGGCTGGGGTTTGAGGACCCCTGTTCTAGGATATACTGAACAGAAGAGGGATAATTATAGCCTAGTATGCCTTTTAGCCTCAAAGCATCACTGGTTTACATTAAAGCTCCGAAGAGAATAAATATGGAGATGACTAAATTATGCATTGCTCAATATGTCTGACTGGTAGGTATGGTCTTGAGTTCAGCCTGACTGCCAATCTTGAAAGACTTAGCAGTCCTTTCACGGCACTAAATTTATTTAGCTTTAAAGAACGATACAGGACAGGCAACAACATAACTCTTATGGCAGTAGCATAATAGAAGTCTTGTTCCCTCTTGACATAACTTCCTAATATCTTCCAAATCATCTGCACTTGTATTTCTGAGGCATTTTCTTATCTTAAAAGCTTTGTTGTAGCAACTGATATAATATCTAATGCATAAAAGTAAACTTACTAAAACACTGGTAATGACCAGAATGTATTTTATCCAGTAAGGAGTTGGAATTCCCTCTGCAAAACACATTAGCTGCCATCCCTTTTCTTAAGTTGTCTGATATTTCTTTAACATTTGAAAGATTATTTCATTCCTTCATCCTCTTACTTACACCTTTTTATAAGTGTTGATAGAAACATTCAACTTCGTATGTAAGTTTTCCAAATATAGACTAAATTCTTCCTCTGGCAAATCTGTCTCCATAGTTATTACCTAGCTTGTGAGTTTTACGTTGCTTTCCAAATAATCTTTCTGTCCACAAGATCAATATCTACATAACTTTCATTTTTACTTAACTGTATAAATGAATCAAAAATCTTTTATTACATCATAGAGATGAGGCAGAGAGATTAAATGTTTAGCACAGCACGCTTCAATTAATATCACCACGTTATTTTCTCAAATTTCTCTACAAAGATTTTTCTCACATATCATATATTTTCCATTAACAAAGTAGGCAATAGAGACTATTTCTTAGGCAACTCTGGGTTTCATCTGGTGTGGCACCATAACAATACACCATGCCCTAGGTATAACTTTTCACTGACATAAGCTTCTGAGTATAAATGTGGTACATGAGCAATTTGTCTCCCCAGAGGCCATCCAGTGTTGACCTTTTATTTGTCCAAACCTCACCACAGGAGAAGATCTTTCTTTATTTTTCTTTCTTTCTTTCCCCCTTTCTTCCCTTCTTTTTTCCTTTGATGAAGGAGTAAGCTTTATAAATTTTATTAATGCTAACTTAAATATTAAAGAGACTAAAATATATATTAAGAAATATATTTTTAAAAGTGCCTAATTTTACAAGTTAGATAATTGCATTTTTAAAAAGAATTCAACTAGTACAAAGAACATATTTACTCGTTATTTATCTGTGTATATATTTTTTCATTTCTTATTACATAGTTCATCATGATTTCTTCATAAGAACAATTCTACCACTTTCATAGCATGATCTTTGTCCATTTAATGAATAACCATCCATTGAATCAAAGATGATTTGATGCATTAATGACCAAATGGCACCACGTCTCAAAGTATAATAATCCTAGAACATATGACCATAAAGCAAGCCAAGAAGAATAATTAATTATAAAACTCTTTTCCTATAATATTATGAAGTGGCCTAATTTTAAATTAAACTAGCTTATTTTTTAAAAAGTATATTTTTCATTCATATATCTGGAAAGATTAGTAGTGAATTTAGTTCTGGCATAACTGGAAACAATTACATCAATCATATTCTCTACTTATTCTCTGACATTGTCTTCTTTTGGGGCTTAGTCTTAGGCAGATCCAATGCAGATGAGAAGATTAGCAAGAACACCAGGTATAATTTTACCAGTCTACCCCTAGAAAAAAATAAAAGCCAATCTTGACTACAGAAATTTTAGGGGTCCTCTTGACTACGGAAATTTAAATAACTGCCAATTCTTATTTATTTCATTTTATTTTTAAAACTTTTTTAGGCAAAGCAACCTTTGGTTGACATCACAGATTGCAAGAACCTTATCAGCTTATGATCCTTATTATTTTTTTTTTATTATTTTTATGCCTACAGTACCTGGTCTTCCTTGGTGATCTCCCATCCAAGTACTAACCAGACCCGACCCTGCTTAGCTTCCAAGATCAGATGGGATTAGGCTTGTTCAGGGTGGCATGGCCATAGACAGATAACTGACAATTCTTGAACCAAATAATGTCCAGGCCTGAATCTCACTTCCATCATTTTAGCTAAATGTTAGCCCCACCCAACATGGAGTATGAGGGGGTGAATTTCTTAACCCCTACCCCCCAAAAAAAGACAAGGATCCAGGATTCCCAGGAGGCAAAAATGTTGAATGGTCAACACACTTATTCATGATCAATTTAACCATAATTAATTTCTAATGAAAATATACTCAATATATTAATATTATATACTAATATACTAATAAAATATATACTAATATACTAATAAAATATACTAATAAAAATATACTAATAAAATATACTAATAAAAATACTATATTCGCACTTTTATATTATATTATAGTTTAGTTCTGGTTATTATTTCTATATCAATTATGACTTTTATTCTCTCAATTATGCTTCAGTTTTGAGACTCCAATTTGATTTTTTTGTTTAGTTTATGATCTAATATTCTTTACATTTGCCCTTTTTTATAAAGCCATATTTGTTGATTTATTGAACCCAAGAAAAAGAAATGCAAGAGAGACTAGAAAGGAAATACTAGAAACTAGAAACTAGAAACTAGAAAAGGAATAGGTGGGGCAAACAAGAATTTGTGTGTGTGTGTGTGGGATTGACAGGTAGCTGACAATAAGGATATCTGTAGTAGGTACATATTGGAATATTGAAAGAAAGAAATTGTGGGAGGATAAGATTAAACTTCCTAAAAAGGACTGCAATTATGGAAAAGAAATATATAAACATGTAACTTAGTGTTTCTTACCATTTAGATATAACATTTAAGCCAAACAATTTAAAAACATAGATTTTACTTACTTTCATGCAATAACATGTAAGCAACACTTTGGCTTCTCAATGTAAACCAAATCCTTTTCAATCCCTTGAAAAGGGATTAGTTAGGAGGCAGATTTCCCCTCTAAATTAGTGGAGGGCTTCATATACCATAATCTCATAGACTACTGATCACAAAGTCACTAAATTATAATTGAATTAAATACCCAGAATAGTTTTGGTTCAGGGTCTTTCACGGGAGAGATTGCCATTTTATGCATATTCAGAGTCAGTGTCTCAGCTCTCTTTTCTAATCTTGGACCACCAATAATTTCTTTAAAATATTTTTGTTTACATGTGTGGGGACTCATTTATGCTGTTTTATTATTTAGTACTAAAAGTGTAAAAAAATCCTATAAAGCTATTCAACCTAAACATAAAATTTATTTTTGGCTTTTTTGTTAAACTTCTTTTTGCTAATGGTTTCTGTGAAACTATTTGTGGTCCCTGAATATATTAGCTCATCCATGGTTGACTGGCTCTGCAGTTTTAGGGCTGTTTCTATTACCTGTGCTTTGCAGTACTACTTGGTATTTATGGTACCTCCCAGATGGGTACCTTCTTCAGTTTAATTATAATCTGGCTTATCCTTTCTTCCAACCTCATTTATAAAAATGTTAAATAAGACCAGCCATAATACCTTCATCTCCGAAGCATGCTGCTCAACACTTATTAACTTGATGCGTTGCCATTTATCATTAAATTCCGTTAGCCAATTTAAGTCCCAGAAAAAATGTTAATATTGAGTTCAATTTGAGCAAATTTTAATGAAGATTCCCTGAGACATTGTGTTAACTGATTTACTATAATCATAATTGATATCTCCTCTGCTACCCCCATCTTCTAATTTTCTAATTTTATCCACACATAAAAGAGAATAAGTTTGTCTAGCTTGAATAGTTCTCCATAAATATACATCATTTATTGACTGTTTCTGCAAATAGTTTTCTTCTCCTTTGCCTTTAGGACTATGTCTGTCATTTTCACATAAATCCCAGAATCATTCATATGTTTTTCCTTCTGACAACTACATCTGTCCAGCTCTGAATACTTAGCTGAATTAATGTCAGTCTCACAAATTTCTTTTTATTTATTTTATTGCTGTTATTTCTATGTACATTATTACTCTAAATGCAATGGATAATGAAAATAGAAATAGCATATGCATAGCTTGTCCCATTAAGCATGGTGGAGTGTGTAAAACATTTTGTTTACATTTCAAGATATTAAATATGAAACTTTGAATGAGCCATTAATTAACACTCATTTCCTGAAATTGAATTCAAGTTTCAAGGTAAATATGAGCATTCACATTTATCTAAGAAGGTATGCCAAAGTGTCTAGTAGCCACCCAAAGGGGTCTGTGAACAATAAAGAAAGTCATAGGTGTAAAATTCAAGAATGAGAAATAATTTAAGAAGTCAGTAAATAAGAATTTTTTGCAGATTTATTGATTACGATCATGTGTATTTTCTTTATACAACAAAAAAACTTTTAATTATGTTTCTCTTATGTGTAAATGAGGCCACCTTTCTTTTCTCCATCCGTTACTTTTGGTATCATGAAAAAAGAAAAACTGTTAATGTTTATAAAACGTATATTATAAGATTTGCCACTAGAACTCATCCCCCCGCCCTTAGGTAAATGTATATTTATCTGGAAGTCAAAGAGCCTTAACATATTAAATAATTATTACATTAATTTTGCTTTATGAAATTAATAATAGTCGTTCTTTTTTCACACATGGTCCAAATGTAGTCTTTAATTAATACATACCATTTGTTCCAAAATAATTATAAATATGTGCAAAGTGGCCTTACAAATGCTCATGTAGTATTATTTCAGGGACTCTAAATTAAATTCCTTACCTCAAAAAAAAAAAAAATCCTTGGGCTTTGTTTTCTAATTTTCTAATTAGATATTCTACAATTGGAGATGCATTTGTTTGATTTTGAAAGGATAATGTCAGTCTGTTATATATCAGTTTGAACAAAATTATAAGAATCTTTCCTTAAGCCAATGAAAATAAAAAGGATATGAGAACAAGAGAATTTTTGAGAGACAGGAAGGAAAACATTAATAATGGAAAAAATGAGAGCAAAGAAGGATGGGAGTAATAAAAGCATACTTCATCTATTTCATTTTTCCAGGTCTCAGTCTGTAGTAACATGTGTTTATGTGTCAAGAACAGGAGGTAAGATAGATAAAAATTTTAATTTTCTATAGGAATATTAGATTTATTTTAGGGCTTTCCTCTTTCTCTCTTTCTTATTAAATTAAAATAGTCATCGAGATCCAAAAAACTTTTTATTTTTTTAATCACTTTCACAAGAAAAGAAAGAAAGATAATTCTACCGGCTGCGGTTGCTTCAGTATCATATCAGAACACAGTAGCCTCAATTTATGAAAACAAGAGCATGCCAAGGCAACGTTCTTTACTAACTTTTTTGTCTTTGAAAGCAAGTTGCTTTTCTTGGGAGGAAAAATGACGCAATAGTGAAAAGTTGAGTCCCAGAGGATTTAAGTTATGATTTTCAATTCCAGCTCACTGCAGTCGACGCAGACGAAGGGTCAAATGGGGAGATCACATATGAAATCCTGGTTGGGGCTAAGGGAGACTTCATCATCAATAAAACAACAGGCCTTATCACCATCGCTCCAGGGGTGGAACTGATAGTCGGGCGGACATATGCACTCACAGTCCAAGCAGCGGATAATGCTCCTCCTGCAGAGAGAAGGTAATTTATATTAGAACCAAAGCAGTCTTTTTGTTGCTCCCATTTAACCCCATAATTAAATTTAAGAAGCTCAGCAAGCATTCTGTTATCCTATAAACATCTAAATTAGATTGCAAAAATCAGAGAGACTGGATTCTCAGTAACTGCATATTCTTATTTGGTTAAATTGTGGGAAAAGGACAATAAAGAAAGATTAAACCACAAAATAATTAACTATGATTTCACAAAAGTATGCAGGTGTCTGTTCTGGGGTGTGGGGGGCAGGAGGACTGGGTAATATCAGAGGCATGTATCTAATTTACTACTGAAAAACAAGGTTGATAATAGTGTGAGATCACTATTATCACTTTACAAATATATATATCACTTATTGAATATATATATATATCACTTTATGAATATATATATATCACTTATCGAATATATATATTTCTAGAGCTCCCCATAAAAATGTTTCCTTGTTTTTAACTCAAGTGGGGACACTTCCCATTTTTCCCCATTGTATTAGATTATCTTTAAGAAAAACATATTTTATTGTGTTAAGAAAGTATTCCTATTTTACTAACTTTTAAAAATAAAAATGGTGGTTTATTTGAGTCAAATATCCATCATCTATGAAGACAGCAATGACTTTTCTTCTAGAACTAATGGTATGATTGTTCTTAATATATGTATTTCCTAAATAAATCCATTTTACATTTTCAGTATGAATTCCATTAGGCCATGGTGTTTTAATTTTGAAACACATTGTTGGATTATGTTTGTTATTTTGTTTAGTGAAAGTAGTCTATACTTTTCTTTTTGAGAATTTTTTTGAAGATATTATATACTTGTTATGATATCTCATAAAGGAAAAAAAAGAAACATGAAGAAATACAAGAAAAAATTAACAAGTGTAGCAGATATGAATGAGTTGTAAACACCTCTAAAAACAATAGATAAATCTAAATTTGATCCCTTGAAAAAGAGAAACACAATTAAATGAAAATACCACCAGCTAATCGAATCGAAAATGAAGTACAATTTTACATAATCAATTCTAAGATAGAAATAATACAGACACAGAAGAAATTACAAGAATCATGAGACAGCTTTGCTTTAATAAATGCAAAATTTGAAAACATGAATTGGATAGTTTTTAAAGAAGATATAGTTTATTAAAATTGATCCCAAAGATTAAGAAATATTAAGAGAACAGTCCTAGAGAGGAAATAGAGAAAGTGCTCAAAGAGCTTCTACCCAAAACTACACCAGGGCCAGGCGATTTGGGCAGGAGAACTGTAAGCAAACCATTAAGATGTATCATTTCTCTCCTTTTGCCTTCTCACAGAGCAAAGGGCAATGTTTCCTCTGCAGCACATGCATATGGGGAATTTTTCTCTACACACTTCTCTTATCATTAATCATGTAGATTTGGCCAGTGATCCCCATAGTTAATCACTGATATTTCTAGATTGTTCTTTCTCCTTATATTCTCCCTTTTAATCTCATAAAAATGAACTATCCATTACGCCTCCTTGCTACTATCTACAGATAACTGGCCCTTCCCCCATTATCTCCTCTCTAACCTCATCTCCTACTATCATCTATAGATTTCCAGGTCACTCTGAAAGAGTTTAATTCCCACCTGCCTGACATCACTTCAACAGTACTTTTGTCAGTTTTTGGTGACTTCAATATCCAATATGTGGTTTAAATCATGCTGAAACTAGCAGTCACTTTGGCCAAACACTCTTGGAGCTATCTTTGATGCTTGTTTTTCTTTCAAACTTCAAATATAATCTTAAACTTATTAACATTCCAATCCAAGCTACTGTTCTCTCATCTGAAGTATTAAAAACTTCTTCTAATTAGAAGTCTAATTGGACTTCTGCCTGAGACTCCTTCGATCTCCTCTCAACAGAGTGGCCTGAGTGATTCTGGTAACATAGAAAACATCTATTTCTTTTGCTCAAGATTTTTAGTGCTTTCACATTTTACTCTGAGTAAAATGAAAAATTATTAAAAAGGCAGTTTGCCAGCTGCCACCAACCACAGGACACTCCCTTGTCAACTCTTTATATTTTTAAAACACTTTCCTGGCATTTTTATCTACTGCCCGTATAACCATATTATCTGTATTTTCCTTTAGAGTATGGAATTTATTGTCTGACTTGCTTCCCCCTGCCTACCCCAAGGTGCTACTTAGCAAGGAAAAGAATCACATGGTTCTGTTGTGTTATGTCTTCAGAAATCAAAACAATTTTTGGAACACCTTTAGGTTCTTTACAGACATCATTTTTTTTCCCCACTAAGTTCTTAATGCACCTCATTTTTAGTTTTTAAATAAATGAAGTAGAATAAGGGACAGTATGCTAGAAAATTTAAATATATGTTTAGAGTTCCCAAAACCAGAAGGCAGATTTGAAATTGTTCTACCTTCCCTTGTAGTACATATTAATGTCTAACTTATTGTCTAAGAAGTCAGAAATAAATAGATGTCTGTGACAATAAGATTTTCTATTCAGTCCAACAAACATTTATTATGTAGCAGTCATTTACTATGTTCTAGGAATACAAAGATAAACATAGTACTGTCATTTGTGAGCCAAAAAAAATAAAGTAAGTGTAGAAAGTATAAATATACATAACTAAATTCAGTTTACCATGATTAATTTGAGAATAAGATAAATTCTTAGGTATCTGTGGTATTGATGAAGACATGTGTCATGACAAGAAAGTACTTAGAAGGCATCTTAAACAGGATGAGTGTAGGAGAATGAGTAGAGTTTTATCAGGTGAAAAGAAAGTATGTCACATTACTTACACAGCCCGAGAGGTCTAAAACAACTTGGTGCTTATGGATAAGTCAGTCAGTGTTACCAATACATAAACTGCAATTGAAGGAAGGGCAAGAGAATTAAGGGCCATCTCATGGAAAATTTAACTTGCTTTGTTAAGCAGCTTGAACTTACTCAGTCAATGGAAGGAACTCTTGCAAGAACTTTCAAATAGAAAGTCATGTGAAATGATTCCAGTTTCAGGATAATCACTGTTGCCCTATAAAAGGCAGATTTGAGGGCAACAAAATTGTAGGCAGAGAAATTAGGTAGGACACCAGCACCAGAAGAGTCCAGGGGAAATGTTGCTGATGGCTTGAACAAAGGATGTTAGGAAGACTGGAGAGATGAAATTGTCAGGAGGGGAGGAGGAGAGGGAGGGGGAAGGAAGGAAGGAGGGAAGGAAGGAAGGAGGAAGGGAACGGGGAGGAAGAAAATTTTTTTAAAAAGAAAGCAAAAAACCTCATGTTTTTATTTAAAATGACTGGGTGGTGGTGATGCAAGATGGTGCATGTGGTTTGTTTGAAGGGGATGAGTTCCATTTTGGACATATCTGGTTGGACCAAGCCATAGTTCATATATGCAAAAAGCAAACAGATGTATATGCCTAAATGTGCAAAAACAGTTAAGGGCTGTAACTTGTGAAGAACCATATAGAACATTTTTATATAGTGTGTAGTTACAGAATTTAAAATAAGTTTGAATGAATTTTAATAATAGCTTGATTCATGCCCAGTCATCCTGAAGAGCATTTAGTAATCAAAGATGATTGATACCATTTAATTACCATTCACTAGGGCTACACACCATGTGAGCTAATTTATATACATAATTTCTAATCCTAACGACATTGTGAATCTTGCATAACTCTATTTATTTTTGCGGCCCAAAAATCTGAGTCTGAAAGAGAACAATTAACTTGTCTAAGTGCCCCTTGCCTATCTTCCCACCCACCCAGTAAGTGTAGTAGAACCATAACTTGAACTGAGGACAGTTGAATTCTAAAACCTCTCCACTGTTTCATATCTATAACCTTTTATAATAATTATTCTGGAGAAAAAAAATTCTACAATTGCTTGATAACAATATGAATAATGAAAATTGTAAGAATAAAAGCACCTGTTGTTTTTATCATTTAAACTTTTATTAAAGTCCTTTAATAGTCATTAATTTATTTTATACTTTTTTTATTTAAAATAGTCTGAACTAAATATACCTGGTGTAATTATGTGTGCTTGTATATTATGAACAATGCGTTTTTAACCACTTTGTTTTTTAATGAATGAGATTTTATAGTCCACTTCTTACTCAGTTCCTATTTTCAAGTCATATCACTGATTTGTCTGGATAAGTTGTTGCCTACAGTAATCAGTACAATATAGTTGACTCTTGTCAGTCAAAAATCCACATAGAACTACAGTGGGGCCTCCTCATCCACATGTAACTACAGTGGGGTTTCCTCAAATGTGGATTCTCAACCACAGAGTTGATGCTGGAACAACTCAATTATGAACTATGTGGGTCAACTGAACTGTAGTCAACTGAAAAAAAATCACACAAGAACACAAAAGTGGACCTGCGCAATTTAAACTTATATTGTTCAGGGGTTGACAGTAAAAGATTTTTACTTATTAATTTTGTATTCCACTCTAGGAAACAAAGTGCCATCTTCAAAATCTGAATATACAGGTCTTTTTCAGTGACACTAGGCATTTGGTTGACCTAGACTCATTGTTTTCTTTATAAACAATAATTTGGGCACTAAAAGATAACCTAATAATGTTGGTTAAACATAAAGTGGGACCTGCAAAGAATAAAATCTGTATACCTCCATTCTTCCTGATGATATAGTAGCAAGGATAATGACATTTGCTATTTTCTAGAGGAAAATTAATCCTTCAAATTGACTTAATGAACTGAAGAGTGAGGCTTTGCTTTCAGTATTTCCTATGGAAACATTTTTTCCTATGAAAAAAAAATAACAATTGTGATATATTTTACAAATTGACCCAGTCCGTAACAGTGGCATGTAAACCTAATTAAATAATAACATTAAAAAGCAATGACAATTATCTTATTTTTTTTAGATCGGCGACCTCAATTCAAAAATTTAAATAACACTGAATCTCAAAATAAGGTCCATATAAAGTAACTCATGTATTTGCTATTCTAATTTGGTAAATTAGCTAAATATTCAAAGGGTAAGAACAGTAATAGTCTATACTGTTTTTGTTTCAGGTTTTTAAGACTTTGATAAGCATAAGACAACAAATAAAAACCAAAATATTTAAAAACAATAAAATGTTAGGAGATAGTATTTATTATATTGGTGTGTGTAGGTCACCTTATACATACTTAATTGAATTAAATTAAGTGCATATGTATTTAATCTTAATATGAATAAAGTACTACTATTGAGTATCTATCTATGAAGACATAGAGAATACAAGACAGTCCCTGTCCCCCCAATATCTTATAATAAAATTGTTATAAAATGATTGATGCATGTCATGATATACTTTTTTGATTCCCAATCTTTTTCATGGAATCCAAAGCTGTATCTAATTAACATCTGGCAATCATCAGTTTGTTCTCAGTATCTATGAGTCTGTTTTCATTTTGTTTGTTCATTTGTTTTGTTCCTTAGATTTCAAATATAAGTGAAATCATATGGTATTTGTCTTTCTCTTTCTGACTTATTTCATTTAGCATAATACCCTCTAGATCCATCTATGTTGTTGCAAATGGTAAGAATTCCTTTTTATGAATGAATAATATTACATTATATATCTGTACCACTTCTTCTTTATCTAATTGGCACTTACGGTTGCTTCGATATCTTGACTATTGTGAATAGTGCTGCAGTGAACATAGGGATGCACATATCTTTTCAAATTAGTGTTTTGGTTTTCTTCAAATAAATACCCAGAAGTAGAATTGTTGCATCATAAGGTAGTTACATTTTTAATTTTTTGAGGAATCTCCATACTCTTTTCCATAATGGCTGCACCAATTTGCAATGCCAACAGTGCATGAGGATTCCTTTTTCTCCACATCTGTGCCAACACTTGTTTCTTGATTTATTGATGAAACCATTCTGACAGATGTGAGGTGATATCTCATTGTGGCTTTAATTTGCATTTCTCTGATGACTAGTGGCATTGAGCAACTTTTCATATGTCTATTGGTCATCTGTAGGTCCTCTTTGGAGAAATACCTATTCAGATTCTCTGCCCATTTTTTAATTGGATTATTTGCTTTTTTATTGAGTTGTATGTTTATATATTTATCTATATCTATGTATCTATATATATTTATGTAGATATATCTATGTAGATATATAGATATAGATATAGATATACATAAATTTTGGATATTAACCCCATATCAGATGTATCATTGGCAAATATCTTCTCCCACTCAGTAGGTTGTCTTTTAATTTTTTTGATGGCTTCCTTTGCTGTGCAAATACTTTTTAGAACGATATAGTCCCTTATTTTTGTCCTTTTTATTCTTGTGTTTCCCTTGCCCAAGAATATATATCAGAAAAAAATATATACTAAGAGCGATGTCAGAGAGTTTGCTGCCTATGTTTTTTTCTAGTTTTATGGTTTTGGTTCTTACATTTAAATTTTTAATTCATTTTGAGTTGATTCTTGTATATGGTGTAAGAAAGTGGCCCAGTGTCACTTTTTTGCATGTATCTGTCCAATTTTCTCAACATCATTTACTTCACTATATATTCTTGCCTCCTTTGTCATAGATTAAATGACCATATAACAGTGGATTTATTTCTGGGCTCTCTATTCTGTTCCATTGATCTGTGTCATTTTTTTATGCCTGTACATTGCTTTTTTGGTTACTATAGCTTTGTAGTATAGTTTGATATCAGGTAGCATGATACCTCCAACTTTATTCTTTCTCAGGATTGTCATGGCTATTTGAGATATTTTATGTTTCCATAAATTTTAAGATTACTTATTCTAGATTTGTGAAAGATGCCATTGGTATATTAATAGAGTTTGCATTGTCTATGGATTGCTTTGGGCAGTATGGACATTTTAACAACGTTAATTCTTCCTATCCATGAGCACAGTATATGCTTTCATTTATTTGTGTCTTTTTCCTTTTCTTTCTTCAGTGACTTATAATTGTATGAATATAAGTCTTTTACCTCCTTGGTCAAATTTATTCCTAGGTATTTTTCTGATGCAATTAGAAATAGGATAGTTTTCTTAATTTCTCTTTCTGATAGTTATCAATGTATAGAGATACAGCCAATTTCTGTTTATTAATTTTGTATTCTACTCCTTTACTAATTTCATTGTTCAGTTATAACTTTTTTTTGGTGGAATCTTTAGGATTCTCAATGTATAGTATAAGATAATCTGCAAATAAGGACGGTTTTTCTTCTTTCTTTCCAATTTGAATGCCTTTTTAAAAAAATGATTGTTGTGGCTAGGACTTCCAATACTATGTTGAATAAAAGTGGAGAAAGTAGACATCCTTGTCTTGTTCCTGATCTTAAGGAAAATGTTTTTAGCTTTTCCCCCTTGAGTATGTTAGTGTGGGTTTGTCATATATGACTTTTATTATGTTGAAGTATATTCCCTTTATTCTCATTTTCTTGAGAGTTTTTATCATAAATGGATGCTGGATTTTGTCAAGTGCTTTTTCTGCATCTATTAATATGAAGATATGATTTTTATCTTTCAGTTTGTTAATGTGGTGTATCACACTAGTTGATTTGAGAATATTGAACCAACCTTGTATCCCAGTAATAAATTCCCCTTGATCATGGTGTATGATCTTTTTGTATTGATGAATGTGGTTTGCTAATATTTTGATGAGGATTTTTGCATCTATATTCATTTGGGATTTCTTTCCTTCTTCCTTCCTTCCTTCCTTCCTTCCTTCCTTCCTTCCTTCCTTCCTTCCTTCCTTCCTTTTTTTCTTTCTTTCTTTCCTTCTTCCTTCCGAGTTTTTTATTACAGTTTGATTTTTTTAGTAGGAATCAGTCAGTTCAAGTTTTTTGTTTGTCCTTGACTCAGTCTTGGAAAATTATGTGTTTCTAGGAATGTATCCATTTCTTCCAGACGTCTAATTTGTTGGCATATAGTTGTTTGTAGTATTTTCTTAGAATCCTTTGTATTTCTGTTGAGTTAGTTGTTACTTCTCTTTCATTTTTTGATTATATTTATTTGGGTCCTTTCTCTTTTTGTCTTGATGAGTCTGGTTAAAGTTTTATCCATTTTGTTTATTTTTCAAAGAACCAGCTCTTGGTTTTATTGACTTTTTCTATAGTTTTTTTTTTTTTTTAAAGACTCTATTTCATTTATTTCTGCTCTAAATTTTATTATTTCCTTTCTCCTGCTCACTTTGGGCTTTGTTTGCTATTTTTTTTCTAGTTCCTTTTGGTGTAAGGTTAGATTATTTATTTGATATTTTGCATTTTTCGTGTTTCTTGAGGTAGGCCTGTATTTCTGTGAATTCCCCTCTTAGAACTACTTTCGTTGTGTCCCATAGATTTTGGATCATTTTGTTTTCATTTTCATTTATCTCAAGGTATGTTTTGATTTCTTCTCCAATCTCATTGTTAACCCATTCATTGTTTTGTAGCATGTCATTTAGCCTCCATGTGTTTGTGTATTTTTCTTTTTCTTTTTTTCTTGTAATTGATTTCTAGTTTCCTGCCATCTCGTTGGCAAAAATGCTTAATATGATTTCAGTCTTTTTAAATTTACTGAGATGTGTTTTGCAGCCTAATATGTGGTCTATCTTAGAAAATGTTCTATGAGCACTTGAGAAGAATGTGTATTCTGCTGCTTTGGGGTGAAATGATCTAAAACTATCAATTACACCTATCTAGTCTAGTGTACCATTTAATGTTGCTGTTTTTTTGTTGGTTTGCTGTCTGGAAGATCTATTCATTGGTGTCAATAGGGTGTTAAAGTCCTCCAGCATGACCATATCATTGTCAATCTCTCCCTTTATGTCAGTCAATATTTGCTTTATATTATTTAAGTGCTCCTGTATTGAGTGTATAAATGTTCTTAGAGTTATATCTTATTGTTGGATTGATCCCTTTATCATTATGCAATATCCTTCTTTGTCTCTTATTATAGCCTTTGTTTTAAAGTCTATTTTGTCTCATATAAGTATTGCTACCCAGCTTTTCCTTATTTCTATTTGCATGAGATATATTTTTTTCCATCCCTTTACTTTCAGTCTGTGTGTGTCTTTCGATCAGAAATGGGTCTCTTGTAGATAGCATATGCGTGGGGCTTGTTTTCTTACCCGTTCAGCTACCCTATGTCTTTTATTGAACATTTAATCCATTTACATTTAAAATGACTACTGATAGCTACATAGTTATTGCCATTTTATTATTTATATTTATGTTATGTTTTTCTTTCTGTTCTTCATAAAGAAGTCCCTCTAACATTTTTTATAATACTAGTTTGATGGTGATGAATTTCTTTAGCTTTTTCTTGTCTCAGAATTTCTGTCTTACCTTTGATTTTAATTGATAGCCTTGCTGGTTGAGTAGTCTTGGCTGTAGGTCCTTGCATTTTACCACTTAGAATATTTTGTGCCAATCTCTTCTGGCCTGCAAAGTTTCTGTTGAGAAATCGGTTGATATTCTTATGGGAGTACCCTTGCAAGTAACTAGCTGTCTTTCTCTTGCTTCTTTTAGGATCCTTTCTTTGTCTTTGACTTTTACCCTTTTAATTAAGATGTGTCTTGGTGTGAGTCTGTTTGGGTTCACCTTGTGTGGGACTGTCTGTGCTTCCTGGACTTGTATGTGTATTTCCTTCACCAAGTTAGGGAAGTTTTCAGACATTTCCTCAAATAGGTTCTCCGTACTTTGCTTTCTCTCTTCTCCTTGTACTCTTATGATATGAATGCTGTTATACTTGATGCTGTCCAGAGGTCTCTTAAACTATTCATTATTTTATTCTGTTTTCTTTTTGCTATTTTGATTGGATGTTTTTTGCTACTTTGTCCTCCAAATCACTGATTTTTTTCTTTCTAGTGTATTCCTCATTTCAGTTATTGTATTCTTCATTTCTGACTGATTTTTTTTTTTATGGTTTCTATGTCTTTTTTACGTTCTGATCTCTCTTTGTTGAAGTTCTCACTGAGATCATCTATTCTTTCTCTAAGTGTATTGAACATCATTGTAACCAGTGTTTTGAACTCTGTTTCTGGTATGTTGCTTTTCTCCATTTCATTTAGTTCTTTTTCTTGCATTTTCTTCTGTTCATTCATTTGGAACATTTTTCTTTGTTTTCCCATCCTGGCTGCCTCTCTATGTTTGTTTCTTTCTATCAGGTAGATCTTCTAAGTGTCTCATTCTTAGCTGGATGGCTTTGTGTAGTAGGTGCCCTGTGTAGAGTTGGCACAGTTTCCCTAATCACCTGCCCTGAGGGTTCCAGGAATGACCCTTGTGTGGGTTATGTGTGCCCTTCTGTTGTAGTTGAGTTTTGATTTGTGTTGGCACGTCAGTGGTTGGGATTGACTCTCAGGCTGACTTGCTGTGAAGATTAGCCACACCCACAAAGTATCAGCTGCTGTATGGAGGCTGACCCCGTGGAGTGGGGTTCACTCCAGTGGGTTCATGTGCCTGTGATACTAGTCTTTGGGTTTGCCACCTGTAGAACTAATCTGGTGGTGCTCTGTTGAGGTCTAACAGCAGCCTCTGGTGTGCTGATTCTAGAGCCCTTTTGGAGGGGCTCCCATGAGGCCAAAGTCAGCTGCTGCCATGTGTCTGGCCCAGGACTACCTGGTAGAAGCAACAAAGCTAACCATGTTTGGTCGCTGCCTGAACAGGACCTGGAGGAATGTGGGAGAGGCCACATGACTAACTGAGGCACCATGACAGGGCCTGGTACAGCTCAGAAAAAGGATCAGGGAACCCCCAGGCCTGTGCTGCCTGCTGGCTACCCATAAGGCTCAGCAGATGAGAGCCTCACAGGTACCAGAGTTGGATGAGACAGGGTCTCAGGAAGTCACCAGGGTGGGACAAGTAGGTAATTTTCCCAGGTTAGTGCAGATTCAGCTTTTCTCAACATCTTCTTCATTCATATTTTATTTGGTCCTACTACAAAGTGCTACAGATGAAGTTTTGTTCATGATATAAATAATTAGCCTAAGCCTAAGTCATGAAATAATTTATGATTTTCTACAAGATAGCATTCTTCATTACAAACTGATGTTTTATGTTCACACACAGAAACACACATGTCAAATTAGTAAAACTTCTTCAATTTATTTCCTATATTTGTTTTTGTGGAATGGGGGTGGGGTAGGGGGAAGGCAGATTTTGAATTAAGCGTTGCCTTATAGTTTATCTGCTGTTGCTAATTAACTTTATAACCTTGACTCAGTCACTTAATCCTTTTTATTATTTAATTGTCTTTTGTAAAATGAGAGAGTTCAATTAGATACTCTAGAATCTCTTAAAAATCGTAAGATTATCTAAGAAAGTACATCATCTCTCTTGTTTAGAACTGACTTTCATTATCAAATGAGAAAAAGAAAAGTTTTATGATTTTCATTTTTAGAAATAGATATCTTTCTACATTATGTTAGCTATATTATAAAAATAAAATTCGTATTATATAGATTCTCAGTTTTATGCATGTATTTTACACTAGGAACAAAATTTAGAGTAGAGGTGTGTTCTAGGCCAAAAAAAAAAAATGTTAATCAATGAGAGAACCTCTTCCCTTCAGGGTTATTTGAGAGAGATTTAAGTTAGTGTGTAGAGAAATCCTCTGGGCTACTACTTAAAAAGTAGATGAGTCTACATGTTATACTTGCCAAGAGCTTCTGGGGCAGTGGGAAGTTTTGTTCTGAACAATTATCAATAATAATTGATAAATATGTTTTTATGTGTGTGTACATAAACATTTATAAACACAAATACACACAAGTACACACAAGTACAAACGCATGTATATATGTGTAATCTTATTTAAGCCTTGTGCTAACATTAGATATTATTATGCTCATTTTAAAAGCTCACTTGTTAAAAATATTTTGAAAAAAAATAAATTAGAATTTGACTTTTATTGGCAATTTTAATAATAAAATGATAAATTCAGAGGTAGGAATTAATACAGATATTTTAACTGATTATAAAAACCTAAGTGATTTTCATTTAAAATGAGATTACTTTGAAACAATATTGTAATAAATGTGTGAATTTTTTAAAAATTAGTCCAGCTTTTCAGAAGTGTTTAAAATTCTATAGATATCTCAGCTACTGAAGACATGTTTAAAAAGAATTTGGATCTGGTCATATTATAAAGTGATAAACTAAAAAAAAAAAAAAACATTAGTTCCCATGATTATTATTTTCTTAAAAGCTTTTCAAAAGGTAGATTATTTTAGTATAATATTATCTGAAAAAAAAAGTTTCTATGGTCATGTCTTTTAATTGAAACAATAAAAAGAATTTTGAGTTATTTTAAGAAAATTCTAGCCCCAAATAGAAATTAAAACAACAAATGTATTTTGAAAAGTCATGATTTTGTTAAAATAAGGTTAAAGCAATTAAAACAAATGTATTTTGAAAAGTCATGATTTTGTTAAGATAAGGTCATGGTGGTTTTCTTCAAGATAGAAGACTAACTTTTTAAATTGCCATGTCTCATTTATATTTTAGCCAGTGTTTCTTCTGTACAAACCTTGAACATCTTGCTTCTTTAGCTTTTGTTGTATAAAGAAGTTTCAGCGTTAAGAAATATATCGAGTTGATTATGTCTATTAAAATTTTTTCATCCTTATAGTAATAGAGCATCTTCTTATCTTTCAAAAAATTCCCTATCAATGTAAGGCTTTAATTAAATCTAATTTCTAACTTTTTATATTATACTCTTTAAAAGATTTTAAAACACAATGCAATATACAGATGATATATTATTGAATTACATACTAGAAACCTATATAATTTTATTAACCAATGTCACCCCAATAAATTTAATTTAAAAAACACATTTAGTTTTGTTTCCAACTATTTTACACAATGATTATTTTATGATCCTGACTCTTGACTTGCATTTACATTAAGCGACTGATGTCAGCAATCGAACTTATAAAACACAACTCACATTTTGTTTTTTGTGCTATTTTAATCAATACTTACTCTGCTGGTTTAATAGGAAGAGAACCCCAAGGACAGCTTATATTAGCAGATATTTACAGAATATTTTTGCTATTAAAGAGGTATTAAAAAATAAAATCAGAAGTCAAGGCAAGTTAATTTATTGGCTTCATTTGGACTATTTCTTTTTAAATCACACTATTAATATAAGTAGGAAAAGTCAGTACCTGAGGCATTTCTTTTCCTTTTATTAAGATAATTTCATTTAAAAAAAAAACATTATATTTTGGTGGTAGTTTTTTCCCTATCCTTTTATTCTGAATTATTTTATTATTTTCTATAAAAATTCAAAACGTTGTTTCTTATAAATCCAACAACAATACCAACTGCAGTCTGTCATTAAATGTGATGTAGATTTTCACCTGTCTTGTCCTCTTTCTCTTCAGGCACTCCATCTGCACTGTGTATATTGAAGTGCTTCCTCCAAATAATCAAAGCCCTCCCCGCTTCCCACAGCTGATGTATAGCCTTGAAATCAGTGAAGCGATGAGAATTGGTGCTGTTTTATTAAATCTACAGGTATGCTCCTTTGTCTATATATAAAGTTCTGTAGAGACAACTTCGAAGACTAATGGATTTATTTTTGTGTAAGAGGGGTACAAACTCACAGGTCTGCTTGCACTCTAGTGAATGAAAATTCCATCTGGAAAGGAAAGCAGAGGTAATATGGATGGAGGGTTTCCACAGCTAATCTATTCTATTGATTGCCACAATTGAAGAATTAATGTTAGCTGGCAGGGATTAGCTACAATCATTACAAGAGAGAATGAAGGGAGTAGAAACATGCACTTGAATATTTTGTACTTTGCATCCAAAGAGTCTGCAGCTGACTATTATTTTCTGTCTTGGATTCTTTTGCCTAGCAGGATTTATTTTTGCCACAGTGTTGTATAGAGAAAATAACTTTAGATTCACAGGCTGATGGTAGGTATTATAATTCTGAGGCAGACAAGATTCTGTGGCCATGGGCAAATTTTGTAATTGCTTTGCCTCAGTCTATTTGTTTAAATGAATGGGATAGATATAGCTGATATTTTGATTTGAAGCTTCAGATTCATAGGCATATGAGTTACTTGCATGATGGTAGTTTGGTTTTTACTATTTATATATTCCTGACTAAAGCACATTTGGCCAGAGAATGCTATATCTTCAACTGAATTGACAGCTTCAAGATGGACTACATATGGTATTGATAACTGTCACTTGCTATAAAAATCATTAAGGATCATAACATGACATATTATTTTACCTATGAAAGTTCATTGGACAGAGAATTTATTTTCTTTTGGTGTTATATGAGAATAACAGGAATTCCTGACATGAAACTCAGAAAGCTGGCTTGAAGGTTAGGAGAGATTTTAATAGATTAGGAAATTCCCAGCATCAATCTTTACCATGAAATGAGGTGACATAAAGCATATCTAGATCTTGCTCAAATCCTATTTGAGTATTGACACCCCCTTATTTAAAACATGATGATGTAAAAGTGAAAATTCCATAGAATATAGAAATAATGAAACAAAACAACCTCATTATCCAAATGTGGAAAGTGAATTTTATAGAAAGTAAATGAGACCTAAGATCAGTTGATTGAATTATCATCATCTCCAAAACAAGGTTCATTCCACTGTATTCTGCTTATTATCTGAAGCTGCCAAAAATTTCGTTGGCATCACCAGATATTTTTCTTTGCTTCTGCTCCAATATCTATTTTTTTTTCCTGATAACTTGCAAGAGTTTGCTTTTGTTGTTATTTTGCTATTAAAACATGTGGGAAGCAAAATTATATGAAAGTAGGCATATTAGTAATAAGAAAATTTGGGGGATTTTAATGGACAGAATAAAAGACAAATGAAACATTGCAGTTTCTTTAGGCAGGAGAAAACAGAAAGTTAAAGCAATAAAATAATAAAATATGGAAAACCAAATATTAAGACAAGTGCATTTAATGGGATAATACAATTATTTTATTCACATATATGAGTATTTATTTAAACAAGAAGAGAAGAAAAACCAATATTAGGTTTGTTAGAATCAGGCCAAGCAATTATAAATTTTTACATTTAAATATTCTTTAAGAATGTGCTTTTATATAATTTCACTTCCTAAGAGGTTAAGGTTTCAATATATCCCAGAGAAATCTTGGAATGATATTATAGGATGATAATTTTACCTGAGAGTTAAGGAGATGAAAAGGAGTTGCCCTTTTTCCTATCTCAAATTTCTCTAGTGCAAAAGCTGAGAAAATACTTGAAATAACATTTCTGTTCACCCTTTGTGCTTCTGGCAGAAGCAAAAGAGAGGGTACCAATTGCAGTGGCAGTATCTATTAGAAAGATCCAGGCATTTTTCATAGGCCAATAGCTATTTACTTTTGCTCATGATCAAGTGAGATTGAATTTAAACCAGTGACCTAAAACTCAAAAATTTTCCATCAAATTACTCCTCCAAAGACTTCTAATAACAGAATACATTAGAGGTACTTCTAGCTGCATCCTCATCTTTTTAACACAGCGCAAACCACTGTTGACTCACCATTCAATTTAGAAAGACAGAATTTGTGGGGAAATATATTTTTGAAGATAACAGACAGACTTCAAAATAATCTGTTTTGACTGAGATCAACGTGGTTTCTTTTCAGACAATAATCCTTGTATCTCTTTCCCCTTCCCCTTTTAAGTATTTTTCTTTCATTCCATCTCAAAGCTGTTTGGGAGGCTATAATTTTCATCAACGTATTAAGGTTGTTTTGCCTGGCTACTGTATTGAGGGTGTTCAGTAGAGGAAAATGGTACCCAGCTCTTCTTTTGAAACTTCTTATGCTGATTAAGGTTAGAATTAGGTGGGTGTTTTTAATCCCCAAGCTGGTCAGACCTTGCTCTAAAGCATGATTCTATATTATTCTGATCTGCCAGTGAAATCTATTAGAATGGTATGCTGGAGCTAATTTGTACACTGGGATCAAGAGAGCCAGCTGTGTGCATCTCTCCTGAACATCATGTTCAGTTACGTAATACTGTTAGCTTGAAACTGGCCATGGTGGGTGTATTTATGTTATAAATTGGCAAATGCAATAAATCCTTATCCCTTACTCCAGAGCTTGTTGTTAAACTTTTACCAGCACACCACAGGATATATAGCCAGTTTCCTCAAATATTTAAATTACTTTATATTCTTCCTTATTCATTGAATTTGAAAAATCATTAGAAATTTATTTAAATTACTAAATGAGTTAACTTCAACTTTTTTTCCCCTCTGAAATTTTGATCTATTTTCATCACTATTAAAATGAGCCATTGGTACCAAATGGGACTATGTATTTTATTCAAATATACCTCAAATTTTTTTTATCCTCACAAGAACATTATTTCCTTCTAAATTACCCATATGTATGGCTCACATTCCCACTGATGTTTAACCCATTGTTAGAATCATTAGCATAATAGCATAATTCTTTTCTACCCATGAATACTTGTATCATCGCCATCATTATCATGCTCATATAATAATAATAATATCTAACATTTAAGTGGCATTTAATGAGTGAGACACTGTTTAAGTTCTTATTGTATTAGTAAAGATAGCTAGGCTATATGTCTACATGCACCCAAATTCAAAATTTTAATGATTTATAACTGAAAGATTTATATCTTATCCATACTGTATGTTCATTGTAGATCAGTTACAGCTCTGGTATTCATCTTATTTCATTTAAGAATAATAGAGGAGCCTCTGTCTGAAGCAATGTTGTTCTTCTGACATAGGCACAACAAACTGGCTCTCTGTTTCTCCCAGAAGTAACAAATGAACTCTGCCCACATTTCACCCACTAAATCAAGTCACAAGGCTCCTCCTGGGTTAATCACAGTAGGGACATATAGTCTTACCAAAGGAGGCACACACTGATCTCATGGCTAAGTATGGTGTCAGAGAACTGAGTCCTTTTGGTACACTATTTGCTTTCTATGTTATTTCAGGCAATAGTTTTTCTAAATGATTCATTCCTGCAGATTATAGTTTCCCATCCTGAGAGCATCCAATGACCGTTTCCTTACTACCTTCTGCCCTCTTGAAGGCACTGCTGTTTACTTTTTGGGTGTTTGTTATGGCACACTCCACTTTTAAGTACCAAATTGTGAATCAGTTAGGATAGCTAGGTTTTTATTGACAAATTTCACAGTCAATGCCCATCACAAGGTAGCAGTAACTATTATACTCAGTCTTTGCTTCACACTCAGACTGATGAAACAGCCTCAATCTAGAACTTTACTGGTCACATGGCAAAATCTGATGTCAGTAGAGCAGGCAATGTCTTATTTTCTCTAGAAAAGGACTACCAATATTTTCAAAATAATTACTTTGAAAAAAAAATATATATATACATATATAGTATATACTTCTCACATATTACCCCATTTAATTCTTATTAAACAAACAAACAAACAATGCAGTCAGAGCTATTATCATCATAATTTTACAAATAGAGAAATTGAGCTATAAAACATAGAAGGCTCTTTTCCCAAGGTCCTTGTGCAATCTATTAAGTTGTAGACAAAGGAAAAAACGTTAAGGAGTCTGCCGAAATATTTACATGCTTATCCACTATGCCTGTTCTACTTCCATTTAATACTTCACTTGCAGTGCAATATCACTGCAAGTCCTCCATCTTCTGTTCTTTGCTCTACTTTAGTTGTAGGGGGAGAGGTACTGCTTCCTCACTGTGGTCACTTTATAGTTTGTCTGTAACCACTATTCAACATTCATAAGTCTTTACTTGTTATTCATCCTCCTTCCAGTCCTGAACACTGCCTATTTCACTTTCTAGACAAAGAAAAAAAACATATTCTCCTTACAAACAGCTTATTGATAAACAGTCTTTTCTAGAAATAACTGGTTAATGTGTATTTAACAATCTATTCTTAAAAATGGAATGTTAAAACTTAGTTGTCAGAACACCAAATCCTATATCACTTCTATTGCTTCTGATAACAAACAAAAACATAAGTTAAAAAAATTGGTTTAGTAGGATTTGATAAATCAGAGTGTTTAATTCTAATTATTTTCTCTACAATGTTTCTCAATCATTTATTTGATTTTATTTCTAATTTTTCACTTATAAGTCATTATATGTAATTAAAAGTCAGCTACCTTAAGCTGCTAAAACAGTTATATCTCTTTAACATATGTATAATTCATCATTTCATTTGGTTATCACCATGATCCTAATAAACAGACAGGTATTATTATGTTTATTGTCTGGAAAATGAGAAAATAAACTCAGAAATGGGTGGGATTGTGAGCTAGAGTAGGTTTTTTATTTTATTTTTTCTTTTGACTCCTAAATCAGGACTCTATAGCACAATGTTTTATTTAAGGCTATAGAAAAACTATTAAATTTTATGTTTCTCTTTTGTTTTTTTTCAGGATGTGGGTATCTTTTATATTTAATTAGTTTTGTTTTTTTTCTTAAAAGTTAATTTTATGATTTTTATAAGGATAATTGATACCAAAGGTTGGGGGAAGGTATGATTTATTTCAATTGTCTCAGGAAGAAGCGGTTAAAGGAAATATTAATTGACTATTTTCCTCTCTCACATAGAGGTTATAGAATAGAACATAGATTAAAACCTGGATAAGAAATAGTCGAGCAAAAATTATTGAATTTCCAGATCTTACCTCAAAGAATTTCTAGTTCTTAATAGAATATTCTCCAAGAATTCAGGTAGGAGAGATCTCAAACAGTTTTGTAGAAACAGATGAAGATGAATTTTTTGGTAGTCAAATGTTGGGTAGTCCAGAGTTTCTCTTAGTCCTAGGCTAAGAGAAAAAAAAATCCAAGAGAAATTCTTACAAATAAGGAGAGATTAACATCCAATTCTCTGCTTAGACTTGAATCAATGCAACTATAGCAGGAGGAAGAACATAGGAAATAAATGCCATGGTGAAGTGGGCAGTTGGCAAAAAGGTATGAGCTGCTCCCTTGAAGACTTTGTTGTAGGTAAGATGGGTCCTGCCTGGGTACACAGATCTCAGTTGGTAACTCTAAGTATAAATAAAAATTAAGGGGATTGCAGTATGTGCAGTAAAGAGGCACATACATCAAGATATATGAAAAGAGGTCACTAACAGGGCGTTAGGCAGAAGATATATCACAATTTCACGAGGTACCACCAATTCCTAGGATGGCTGCTTGGGACTGAACTACTTAACAGTAGGATTTGTTGGTGCCAGTCCTCTTTCACACTAACTTTGGCTCAACCTCAATACAGGCAATTATTTTTAAAAAATATATTATTCCTTCTACATCCTCTCTATTCCAGCGTCAAGGAAGAAATGAAAGGAAGAATGATGAATATGAGTGAGAAGATCACATTCACCTCACTCTAAGTCTCTAGAAACAAAATTGGTTTTAAAATCAAAAAGAATATATTATACTAATAAAAATGAGACAGTTTTACTTAGTTATAGATTTAAATAGATAGCTATTTAGATAGATATGTTGAATATCTATAGATTTAAACATGTAGATTTATTGAAACATTGATGAAGTCAGCTAAACACCATATTAGAAATGGAGGTGATAAATACAGCAGCCTGATATGAAGGAATAAAACATTTATTTCATTCTTCAAGAATTGAGATTCCTTGTTCAAACTGGCTGTATGATAATACAGTTCTGACCTTTTGTACTTACAATAAAAGCACAGAAGAAAGAAATATTTAGGAGATTTCATGGAGGTACAGATCTGTAGTGTTTGCCATTTAAACCAATCAACTCTGGCTGTCCGCTCCATTCCTAGACTCCTGATTGTGATTCTTTTCTGCATTAAGATAAAGTGCATTATACTCAAGGCCTTGACAACGTTTCTAATGTGGCTTATTCAAGATATAATGCTTAGATTCTTTCACACTGCTACAAATAGTCAAAATGTTTAGTGATCAGCAGTAAACTTATGCCTAACTATAAAGAACAAATCCGAGTTATGAGCAAATATTGAATCAAATGATCTATTCAACTACAGCTGGTAGATCATCCCAAAAGAAAGTTCAAACATACTTTGCGAAATGGATAGCAAACACATAAATGGGATGAAGTAAAGTATGACCCTCCTTGCACACAGTCTATTACTTTAGGGGCCAAGAATTGGGATTGGGAGGAAAATAAGTTCCTTGATTTAAAATGTCTTTCTCTTTGTTCTCTGTTTTTGCCACCACACCTCTATTTCACTGACACTTGGACTTATTTCTGAAAATGAGTGGTAGTAGAAAGAATAATTTACTTAAAGTAATGTCACTGTTCATTTTTTAAAAACTAAAGAATGGGTAGGACACAGGTTGACAAGATATAGCCAGGGGCAAAGTGGCCTGTTTGTATGGCTAGTAAACTAGAATAGTTTTCACATTTTTAAAGATTTTTCAATAAAATATAAACAAATAAAAATGTAATAAGGTGAAATAATAAGCAAAAAATAATATTCAGATATCAGTAAGTAGCCTACAAAGCCTAAATTTTTACAGATTTTATATAGAAAAAATTTGTTGACTCCTACAGTGTAACATGAGTCTCATTTAAAAACAAACCAAAAAATTCCACAAAAATACCATCCATTATGTTTAAATAAATTATAAAGATACCTCTAAAAGAAAAAAAACATAAAACATATTATTTCACCCCTAAGATCTAGCATTAGTTTAGTATATTAAATTACATCATTTATTTAAACTGTGTCAAAATACTCTAAGAAATGGGTCTTACATTAGCTATCTAAAAACAAAAGCAATATTAGTTATCGAGGTATCATGTGTGTATATAAATATTTGGGTCAATATTTATTTGTCAATAAATATTTGTTAAATAAAATAATGGAGACTAATTGCGTATATACCAGAAAGCAAAATTTTAAGAGTTTGGGAAACAGGAGGGAGATTGGTGTCTTTGGGGTAGAAAAGCAGATATTAAATGAGATAGCATGTAAGTCGCAGAGCTCAATGGCTGAAATAAAAAGAAAGTGCTTAACTTATGGTATTTTTATTTCAATTTTCCATAAGGAAGATTACCATTCTTATTTTTCTGTTAACTCATACTAAAATTTGGGATTTTAAAAGAAAGCAGGAAGTACTGGTCATTTGGAATAATGAGTAGGAAAGTGCAATGTCAACAATTATGAGAAAATGGATACATTTCAAAGAATTCATTCACCCACTTTAATTTTTACTAGCTCTTCCATTGTGAAGGAATGACTACTTGCAATTTAGAAAACAAAGTGATACTTTGGAAGCCCAGGGATATGTGGCTAAGAGATCAATATTAATAATAATATCATCAATATCTAATTTTAATTGAATGCTATTATAAGCCAGGAACTACATTAAGCACTTGAAAGCTTCCTCTCCTTTTATACTCTTGACAAAGCAGTGAAGTAACTTTCCCAGAGTCAAGTAGAACCCTGTTGTAGAGAGAGAATTCCAAATCAAGCCATAGGACTCTAGAGTCTACGTGGTAACCATTATTCTATTCTTCCTTTCTCAGAGACTGAGATTTGCTCAGTCCCCTCAGCTTTGCATAAACTTGCAAACAATTCCTTCAATACTAAAGTAGGTCTGCCATAAAACTAATCATTCTTTTCTTTCTAAGATCTGCTTTATCAAACTTGATTTTATTTTCTTGTGTTGCTTCTTGATTCTTTACAAAAATGAAGAAAAATATTGTACAGTAATGTCCATTAACACTGGGAAAACTTAATTCAGCCACTATTTTAAACTTCTGGTTTCATTTATCAGTGAGCTGACTGATTCTGGCAGTTTGAGCTTCTTTTCGTTTCTTGGCTTTTCTTGATGGAAACTGCAATAGCTCTTGAAGCAGCTCAGACACAAAAAGTAGGAGAAAAGAGATAATGGTGAGAAGCACACCAAAAATTAGGATGTTGCCACCTCTGGTGACTTGAGAAAAAAATCATGCATTTTACTAATGAACTACTTGAGTATAAATGTAAGACAGGGCTTTGGTCAGTTTGCAACATGCATTTGTTCTCATTTTTTAATAGTTTCAAGAAGCTGTAGAATTAAACTATATACTTTAAAGAATTATTATGTTTAGTCCCAAAAACAGATTGGCTTGATCTCACTACAGAATTGATCCATTTCCAGAACAGTTCGAATGAAATGTAAATCGTCATATAGTCTACACTTTTACATTACCAGGTCCTGTCATAGGTGCTAATTTGTTTTTCTGCCATCTTTCAAATATTCCCAAAGTATTAGGAGTTATTTCTTTTCTCTTTCTTTTTTGATGAATATTTCTTATAAAATAGGATGCATTTTTTCCCTGAAGATGGTAACAGGAGTTTATGATTCATGAACGGTTTACAGCTGGTGTAGGTACAGTATACATGAATCATAGGCCCTGTGCCATAAAATTTGCAGCATCATTTATATTATGGGGATCACTGTGGATATGTTAGTTGGAGATTAGCCTCTCTGTCATTAAAGAAGTTTTTCTTTGAGCATTCAGCTTCTTTAATGTGTTACTGCATAGATCAACATTGCAGATTGTACTAAAAGATGACAATTTTCCCTTTAATTTTATAATATATGACTTACACTATTTAGGAGGTTACCCTGATTTTGATAAGTGTGAGAAATGAAAGCCATTTATTTTTCTCTTCATTTTCAGCTCACGTAGTGAAAAATACATTTTCTCTTCTTTCCTTGAATTAGATTTCAGGTGGCTCTTTCATCATTAGCATTATCGCAAGAGAATAATAACTCTATGAGTACACATAAGAAATCTGAAATACATTGAATATTGACTGATATTGGTTACCTGATTCTGAAGTATTCTAAAATATAATTTATTTTTATATGAAGGATAGATAGGTAGATACATACATATGCACAAATAGACAGACAGACAGAATATCTTACAATCCCAAACATCCGCTTATTGCAAAAATTAAATCAGATTTCTACTGTGAATTTTTCTCCTTTAAAGCAGATGTCCTGTTATATATGTTTCCAAAAAAATTTTGGTGCCTCTGATAAAGGGGTGCATATCATCTAGGAATGATTTTCTTCTCTAGGAATATAAAGTGTCGAAAGTAAGAAGAAAATTTTTTTATGTATTTAAGCTATATTTTCAAGTTCTTTTGAAAATAATTAAGAACCTAAAAATAAATTAATAAGATGAAATAGTCTCTTCTGATATCACTGAGCGTAAAGCTTATGCTCTGTGGCTAGTTGGACAGGTGGACATACATAATGATTTGTGGTTCGTATTCAGCCTAGAGGCAGAGATTCACTGACAAGAATAGCTTTATTATGGCACCTCTCCTGTTCCATGCTTTCATCAAACTCTTGGATGAAGACTTTTACAGCCATCTGTAACCATATCAACCAACCTCTTTGCACCTGTGTTCATATGTTTTGTTTTTAATTCTGTGATTAAAAGTTAACACTTCTTGTTCCTATCTAAACAATTTCTTCCTCTTGCATACTAGATCAATGCTTCTCAAGCTCTTGTAATAAAGGATGCATTTAAGTGAATTACTAGAAAAATGAAATACAAAAGACAAAGAATACAAGCCCTTTTTTTACTATTAGATTCAACAGATATAAAATCAGCCTGTCAAATCATTTTAAAATTTTCTAAACTACTCTAAATTTTACCCTAGATAAATTTACTCTAAATTTTCTATATCATTATGATTAATAACCACTTTGCAGAATGACACTGTTCCATGGATCATACTTTGAATAGCACTCAGGACTTCTATGTAATTTGCAAAGCCCAGTGCAACTTTTAAGTGCAGATCCTTTGTGCCAATCCCAATGGCACTCATCTACTCTGGCCAGCTCAAGAATATTGTTCCAGAATCACCATTTTATTTTTCTGCATCATAAATTTTCTTTATATGATCATTTCCATCATCATGAAAGTATGCTGTGATATCTCCCAATTAAATACAAAGCAATAACAACAACAAAACGCCCTCAATTCCATAAACCACTCTAGCTACTTACCCATTCATGTGCTTTCCTTCATAAGACAAGATAAAATATTGTCATTTGCAACAACATGAATGGATCTTGAGATTATCATGCTAAGCAAATAAGTCAGACAGAAAAAGTTAAGAACCATGATTTCACTCATATGTGGGATATAAAACTGAAAGCAAGAAACAAACAAAACAAACAAAAACTCATAAACACAGACCACAGTTAGCTCAGTCTATTTCGATGGTTCATCCTCACTTCTCTTACTTATTTGGTTTAATGGTTCCAAATTGCTATATGCTCACAACTTTTAATTGATATTTCCAGTTTAGCTCACTGCCCTAAAATTCTAGACTCATGTCCAGCTGATGGATTAATATTTACTTTTGGATAGTAAGTAATCAACTGTCTTAAGTTGAGTTCTAGAGAAGCAGACTTTGAGATAAAAATTTAGTTGTAGGTTGTTAATTAGGGAGTGTTCTTGGAATCAACTTGTGTGGAAAGACAGGAAGGAAGCAAGATAAGGTTTAGGGAGAAGTCGAGCTTCAATGCAGACCCAGTATGGGCTTCAGTTGACCCCCTAGAAAGCTCTAGGGCTGTGCTGAGATAGCCCTTTAGAGTTGGAAGATTGGTAGAAGATAGTTCCTTTACATATCTGTATAAATAAGTCAGATGCAGGTTGCCTCAGAATGCAATTTGAACTTAGCAACTTAACTGTCTTCAGATGAGGCTTTCTCTGAATAGGACTGACAGTTGAAGTCTCTCAGCAGGCAATATTCTCAATATAGAAGGAAATAATTTGTTTTTTGAGGGGGGATCTGGGAGGCATATCATAGTATTATCACAGCATCTCAAAACTAATATATCCCATATTTAACATCTGGTACTTATACTTACTTCCCCCACCCCCAAGAAAAACAACTGATTCTCCTTCATTTTCTTATATTCAGTAAATTATGACCAGATTTATCCCAATTTTCAGGCCAAGAACATTCCAAGCTATTTCTGACCTTTCTCTTCATAGCCCTGTCTCATTTCTAATCAATAAAGGAATCTGGTTGGTCCCAAAATATTTCCAGATTTTACCATTTCTTACCACTCTCACTGATTCTATCCTCCATCATCTTCTGCCTCTATTATTGCAATAGATTTTTACTGGACTTTACTCTCACCCATCAGTGGTCTATTACACAACAGAGTAATTGTTTTAAAAAAATAGCTAAGATAACTTTACTTTGTGAAAATCCTCCGATGGCTTCCCAAATCACACAGAATAAAAGTAAATATCCCTCTGATACCTACCTGATCTCATTTCCTACTTCTCATCCTCTCAGTGATTCTGTTCCTGCCCAATTGGATACTGTCCATGCACATTGAGGGACTCCTTCCTTCCTTGGGGCCCTTTCATTTGCTGTTTCCACTACCTGAAATGCTCCTTTTCTAGACAGGACTTACATCTTCCCTTCCTGTAGATTTCTGCTTGCTTTCCTCTTAGAAAATTGGCTGTACCTCACCACCTTACATAAAATAATAATAATAATAATAATAATAATAATAATAATAATAACAACAACAACAACAACAAGACAACATCTCACTGTGCTCCATATTCACTTTACCCTGTTTGCTTTCATTCTTTTTGTATTCTTACTTACTTGTTTACTTTGTGTTATCTTACTTATCACTATGCCAAATATTGCATTAGGTCTGCAATGGCAGATACTGTGTTTTATTAGCTATTATATCCTCAGTAACAAGAACAATGCCTGGAATATAGCATGTAATCTATAAAGATCTATTGAATGTCAGATGGATCCTATTTTAAGAAAATTTAGGACTAAGGTTTCAAATAGTATCATCAGTCACTGGCATTTCTCTCCTCTTTCTATTGATTAGCTATGTGTAGACTTTATTGACATACAATCTTTGTAATTAGGAAATAGAGATGATTAAAAAAACATTTTGTTCTTGATTAAATCTGAAACGTAGCCTTAAGATGAGAGAAAAGAGAATGGATGAATAGTTTTCTAAAAGAAAATATACTCAAGTGATGAAATGTAATATATAGTCCCTAGATATTCCAACATTAAAAGTACTTTAAAAAAACTGCTTGCATATATTTAGAAGTAGACAAACACATTTCAAGAAGATTAATTTTAGCATTTTCTCCAGATTTTTTTTGTCTGTTCTAATAATTGCATTCTTTTACAAATAATTTATTGCTATGCTTTTCCAAAATAATATGGGGGTGGGGCAGGGAGAGGGGTAGAGTAATGCAGAATTACTCAGCTCAAGATTTTAGTTGTGCTGAAACAAAGAAACTCTGGCTTAGAAGAATATGGTCACCAGAACAATAAAATATGTAAAATATGTAAATAAAATTTTACTTTATTTTACCAATAAAATTTTATTTTACCAATAAAATAGGTAAAATATGAGGTCATTATCTTCAGTAGAATTTTATGGACAGTCTGAGTAATAAAACCGTATTTAGGATATCCAGGAAAGAGACAATTCAAAATTACCTTTATTCTGTAGTTTCTAATTTTCCTTTTCTTTTTTTTTTTATTATGTCTCTTCTTAAAGTATTGGAGGATTCTCTCTAGTTTTCTAAATGATAATTGACTGACATTTCTTGGTTTCTTTTCATAAGATTTTGTAGAAATGGTGATCTTTTATAAAACCCCTTCTTATAAAAGATCTTGAAACAAAAGTTTATAACTATAGTAGAAAGTGAAGATTTTCATTTATTACATGCCGGAAGACTATTATGTGATCCAAAGAAAAGTTTACAAATTTTTGGACCTGCTTGGTATTTTAATAGTAGTTATCAGTATTACCTTTAGTAACTTGGCAATAAATGATTCTCTGTGCTGTTTTAGAAATAAACCCCTAAGTTTATGGCATGCCTTGAAACTGTTTATTGCTTCACACTCTGGCAGCTATTGTTGTTTAAAGATGCAAATGCCATTATTTACCAGTGATTCTGATAAATAAAAAGAAACAAAAACAGTGTTACTGAAGTATAGTCAACAAACAGCTAATAGGTATTTAGTTATCTAGGGAAAACAACAGGCAACCCCATTGGTTTTGAAAAGTACCTATGGTGATTTTCTACTTAACTAGCAAGAATTGGTTGATTTAGAGCTAAGAAAATAATTTATTATATATTTAAAAAGTAAACAAAAAATATTTGCATTGGAATAATTACTTGAAAAAACTGAAGAATTAATTGTGTGTTGTCCTAGTTTGGAATACTTTTTATTATACATGGATTCACTAAGTCTCATAGCAGTTTTAAAAAGAAAATAAAGGAAAAATCTTCATTTCCACAATCTTCTCCACTCATACACCTTCCTCACTCACACAAAAGAAAAAAAAAATTAAAGCTCCAGATTAAGAAAACATATTTCAGAGATAGAGGCAGAATTATCTAGCAATGCAAGTTAAATCAACTTTGCAAAATAGTTATTCCCTATCACCTACCCCCAAATAAAAGTAGTTCATTATGATTTTGATTAACAAATGGTTAGAAAGAGAAGCAAAATAAAATTGCCATGGCAGTTCTAATTTCATCACTTTGTACTAGATGATTTTGAGTCAGAAGTCATCTTTGTGAGGTGAGAAAAAAAATTAAAAGATTAATGTCAAAAATAACAAGCTGGAAAGACCGAGATAATTATAATTTTCCTCCTGTTTAATTTTATTTTTACAATTAATATGTATATATTTAACAATGCAATCAAATCATATACATTATATTATTTCTTTCTTTTTCTTTCTTTTTATTCTCTATCTTGCTTCACTTCCTGTTACCTGTCTCCTTTCCCCAATTAACTCCCTAGTGTTTCCTCATCATATAACTCTTATTAACTCGTAATCTGTCTTTTGATAATTTTTTTCACTATGTTCATATACAATTAGATAAGGCACATATGAGTGTATGTATATGTTTACACATTCACATAAATTGCACACACGATACATATGTAGACATTTTTGCCATTGTCATAAATATGTGTAGATTTATTTTCATCGTTCTTTGAAATAATATAAAACTTAGAGAAAATATGTAAGAACAGTGCAAAAATATTTGACATAGTTACTAGCATGTCTCATCACTAGCAAACATGTCAATTTCTAAAATTCCTATAAAAAGTATAGTCTTCTATATATAACCACAACATAACCATTAAAAGCAGTAAGTAACTTTAATATTTTACTACAACCTAATCCTTTGACTCCATTCAATTTTTGCCAGTTGTCCTAATAATGTTCTTCATAGCAAAATGTTCTAATTAAGGATCACGTGTGACCTTTAATTGTCATGCCTGTTTAGTCTCCTCAATCTGAAATAATCTTTCTTTGAAGCTTTTGAAGATTTAAGGACACTTATTTTGTACAGTTTTCCCTCAGTTTGGGTTTGTTGATGCTTCTCCATGACTGTGTTTAAGTTATGAATTTTTTGGCAAGAATATCAATAAAGTGATGCTGTATGCATCTCGTATTTTATCAGAGGATGGATAGTTTACATATGTCCCATTACAGGAAATGTTACTGTGAATGTTACTGTGAATATATCGATTGACTTATTTTGAGATTACATAACTGTTCTTTCCTCATTCATTTTCACCCATTAATTTTAACATTCATTGATGTTCTTTGTCTGAATTATTATTATAATTGTTGCCAATTGATGAATTTCTAATACCATCATTTCTTCTCCATTTAGTACTTGACATTCTACTATAAATAAGAGCTTTCTTTTCTCACCCATATATTTATTTATTTATATCAATATTAACTTTTTTGATTTCCATTTTATTCAGAGGATTATAATCCATTACTATCATTATCTGTTTTGATGCTCGAATTGTCCCAGAATTTATCTTGATGAGTTCATTTAAGCAGAATGTCTGCATTATTCTTTGAACACTTAGCTATTTTCTAGTACAGCAAGATGCTGTACATTTATTTTATACTTTTCCTATCTCAGTCCTGGATTTAACTATTTCTCTAAAAAGCTCTGGTTCCTTTAAGTGGGGAATGACATTTAGAACCTAAAACATAAGTGCACAGAATGCTCTTTGCAGGCCTTATCAATGGATAGAGCTAGGCAACATATGTACGTGTATATGTGTGCATGTATTCATGTGCTAAAGTTTAATATATATATATGTGTGTGTGTGTGTGTGTATATATATATATATATATATATATATATATATATATATATAACCATTAGTTCGCATTAATAACTCTCTCTCTGACAGTGTGCAATCCTCAGCCTACTTGGATTCTGCCATGCAAACACCCTCCTTCCCGAGTCATTCTTCAACACATAATACTACCTGCCAATATCATTGTACACTGAACTGCTTTCTTCATTCTACCTGTGCTCTGACATTCCACTGCAGACCAATGTCCTCTTCTCATGCTGACAACACCATAAACCTATTACACAATATGTCACAGCAGGCCATGCAAATGGCCTATAATCCTCTTGGGTTTTCTCACCATACCAGGCCACCTCTCTCACAACGACCTTCTCACAGAAGCACTGCTTATTTCCCTTGGGTTCTGAAATCTCATTCCAGGCATACTCACCTATATTCAGAAGATACGTTGATCTGTAGCATTCATTTCTTGGTGTAGTTCTGTTTGGTTTTGGTATTAGGGAAAGAAGAGTCTCATATAATTAGTTAAAAGTATGTTCTCTTCTATATTTTGAAGACATTGTAAAGATTGTTTCAATTCTTTAAATGTTTGGTAGAATTTACTAATGAATCCAATTGGGTCAGGCCTTTATGGGAAGTTTTTCTTTTTTCTTTGTTTTTTTTTTTGTTTTTTGTTTGTTTGTTTGTTTGTTTGTTTTATTACTAATTCAATCTTTTTACTTGTTTTAGGTCCATTCAGGTTTTTTTATCTACTTGTATTGGTTTTGGTTTGTGTACTTTTAGGAATTTGTTAATTTTATCTGTTATTTAATGTGTTAGTATATAATTCTTTTATAGTATATTCCTTTATAAGTTGTTTTATTGCTGTAAGGTCAACATTGATGCCCCAATTTTTTGTTTTTGATTTTAGTTATATGAGTTTTCTTTTTTTTAATCTGACCAGAGGTTTATCAATATTGTTTATCTTTTCAAAATACCAACTTTTGGTTTCACTGATTTTTCTTTGTTGTTTTTTTTTACTTTTACTTTCTTAATTTCCACTCTAGTTTTATTATTTCTTTCCTTTTGCTTGCTTTAGGTTTATTTTGCTCATCTTTTTCCTATGTCTTAAGATGGAAAATAACTTTCCCCTTTTTAAATATAAATGTTTACAGCAATAAATTTTTCTCCAAGAGCTTCCTGATAGCATCACAAAAATTTTAGTGTATATATGTTTTTAAATTTATTTTTCAATTTTGATTTTTTGAAGTGTTTTCTTATTTTCTTTTTCTTCTTTGCCCATTGGATATTTAGGAGTCCTTTGTTTAATTTCCACATATTTGTGAATTTTGAAATTCTCATGTTATTTTTAATTTTATTCCATTGTATACAGAGAAAGATTTCTTAGATCCTGGGCTTCTGCAGCATGGAGCTTGATGTGATTTAAAAAAATGCTATTGGCCTGTCCCTTTAGGGCAGATAGCATAGTCTTAGTCTGGAGCAGTGGGGGAGAAAGAGTCCTATGATCCTGGATGGACCTGAAAGAAATAGAGCTTCCATCATGCTGTTCTGCTGGGGGTGAGAAGAAATAACTTTTTACTCAAATGCTGCAGACTCTTGCTTTTCTTACTTAACTTTAGTAGATTTTCTTGAATCTGTGTTTCTTCAGTTATTGTATGCTCTTAGAACAATTTCAAGAGATTTTAATTAATTTTTTTTTCAGCCGTCATGCTTTCTTAAGTGGAAAGGTATCCACAGAGCTCTTTCCTCTGCCATTTCAAAGTGTCTCTATTGTCTGATCCATTCTTTTTCATTTTTGAATACAAATATCAACTGCAAAATAATGTACTAAGAGGACAATCTTTAAGTTGGGCCTGTTTACTGGCTTAGAATAATACATATTACTAGTTATGAATTATGAATTTCACTGAATTTATCTTTTTTAGCTTCAAGTCTTGATGACTGACTTTTTTCAATATTTCTTTATGACCTACCCCCACCCCAGCCTATTCCTGCCCCTCAGGGATCAATTTATTAATTAACCAATGTCAAACTTTATATTTTTCAGACCTTTCCTGGAGATTTTTATCTCCATCTATTAAGATGTAAAGTGGATATTAGAAACAAGCAGTTCTAAAGTATCCACACATTCTTATAGCTGAAAATTTTTGTAAAAACTAGGAAAACAATAATTTTTAAGTAGTTAGAGGGAAATCTTATATTTTATCTCTTTACTGATATGGTAACATATCATCTATTATACATTGTCAAGTCTTCCATAAAAGTAAGGCCTATTGATGACTGAGGGATACTCTCGTTAAAAAACACTTTACAGATTTTTTCCTAAATTGTATTATGCATTTATTCTTAATATCAACATCAATAGTATTTATTAAGTACATGCCATGCACTAAGCTGCATCCCAGATATGGATTATTTCATCATCAGGACAACTCTGAATTAAATGCCATTCTATTTCAATATCATTCATGGAGTCACTGAAAAATAAATAGGCTTAGTGACTTCCCCCAAAAAATTATATAATAATTTTTACATGATTATATAAATTACAAAAGAATTACATAATACTAATAAGTGACAATCAGATTTCATTCCTATTTTTTTTTTTTTACTCTAAAGCCCAAAGACTTAGCTACCAACTTAAATTAATTCTTTAAACAATACTTTTTATTTGAATGGAATTCTAGAGCTTTCTAAACATCTGTTGCCTTTTCTGATCCTATATCAACTGTACAGAATATACATTTAAGTGTTATTTACTCCTTTCTACAGTTGAGAATATATGTCCAGTGACACATCCCAGTTCATGTAGTTAAAAGTGAGGTAGTTAGGACGAGCCCTTAAATCTTATTATTATTAGCTCTGGGTTATTTTTACAAGTGTCCACTTAACCAAAATATATCGAACATTGTTTAACACTTTCTCAGTATTTATGTCACAAATAATCGGAATTTTCTTAAAGGTAGAAACTATACTATATAGCATATCATTCCTGATGCCCAGCATTAAATATTTTGTTTATAATAGTTCCCCAATAATTTTTTTTTTTTGGCTTTTGAACTCAGGATACTGTGAGTAGCAGTTCCTAAAATAGATTTCATATTTATATCAACAGATGGCACTGTGATATGTCAGGCTTAAAAGACAATCAGTCTCTGATCCCTATGCTTATTGTATCCTATTTTTTTTTTTTAAGGTAGAATGTTTTTGTGCATGTCTTTTTCCCTCAGTATTCTCAGATCATTATCTATATACTTACTTTCTTCAGTTTTTCTGGATCTATTAATTCCATTATTTTGAAAATTTGGTTTTAATGTGCCAAAATTTGGGAAAACTAGTTAGAATAGTATGTCGGCTCTGAGGTGGGGCTTGGGAAACTAAAGTGGAAGAGTTTAAGTGTAGACTGAAGGTTTCTAGATCTTCATAGGTCTGAAAAACAAAAATAAAACTGCAATAAAGCAATTCAATTTATTTAAAACTAAACAAAAGTCATCTTATAGAGAGATATCTTAGCTTTAAAAATGTTGTTTCTTATTTATCTGTTCAGTTTATTACTAAATGTAGAATGTTGAGAATTGACAGAGCCAAATGTCTTTCCACAATAATTAGATTATTTTTGGTAACAGTTAGGAGCCACCAATAAGTAGTGGTAAAAGGGGGCTAGTGTTTTTTGTCACAACCTTCTACTTCTTAGAAAAAAGTATGTCTCAGACCAAATACTACTACTCGCAAACATGAATATTGTTAACAAATAAAATATTCCTTTCGTGTCCCTGACAACATTTTACATTTAAGTTCACTTTAGGAAAATTGAACAGTATTTTAGAAACAGACTCAATTAGTGTTATAGTTAGCATCAGGCAATAAGAAACTCTGAATCATTAGGTTGAACCCATACTATTGTGGTATCAACTTTGAGCACCATTCCAAATGACGAAGGACTCCCTGGGTTTTTATACTTTGTTCATACTATCCATATCATATTTAACACTCATTTCATCAATGATTACTTATGTATAACATTTATTAATGTAATAAAATTTTGTGGTATTTATAAACGAAGATAACCGAAATATTAGTTGGCCCTCATGAAATGTTTGATAATGCCCCTTCGAAATGTGTTTTGCCTTAGGACATTCTTAAGATATAGAATAAACCTAACACACATACACAGACACAGACATACATGGACACACACACATGCATACACAGACACCCATCACTCTTCTGTCTCAAGGTTAGAAGAAATTGAGAAATGTGTGGAGTGTAGTATGTAAGATGAAGATCAAAGCAAGATTTTTTTTTTACTGTAAATATAGTTGATTGAAATGCAAGACAAAACTGGTACACTAACACTTTCTTTACAACATTAAATTTACCCTAGGAAGTGCAAAGGCAGAACCAAACTGTAAGTACTAAGCAATATCAGTAACAACACAGACAACAGATCTGCTTTCATAGAGCTTACACTCTAGTAGGAGGAGAAAAAAATTAATAGAATATATTAGTGAGTTACACAGAATTTTAGAAGGTGATAGATGCTATCTGGAAAAAAATACAGGAGGGAAAATGTAAAGGCAGTACATGGGGCTAGCAATTTGATCAGTAATGATTTCACTGAGGTGACATTAGCAGAGTTGAAGAAGATAAGGGTATGAGCCATGTGGGTATCTGGGGAAGTTTTTCAGGTCAAGTACAAAGGCTTTGAAGTTCAGGCCTACCTAGTGTGTTTGAGGAAGAGCAAAGACACTAGTGGGACTGGAGTAAGGTAAGATTGGAGGAAAATCATAGAAATAAAGTCATCCAGTAATACGGGAAGTAATTACTCTGAGGGAAATTAGGTACTAATGGAAGAACTTCAGTAGAGCAGTGACATAAATAAACTTAAAATTTAAAAGGATCATTATGAATAGTCTATAGTGCAAATTAGTTAGGATATTATTCCAGTAGTCAAGACTAGGCCTGGAGTGATATCTCTGAAAATGTTGAGAAGTAGTTTTATCCTTGTTATATTTTGTAGGTAGAAACTACAGGATTTGTTAATGATTTGGATATGGGAAAGAAGATAGAAGTTAAAAATGAGTACTAAGATTTAGTCTGAGCAACTAGAAAAATTGAATTTTCATTAATAAGAGTGAAAAGAATGTCAGGAGGAATAAACCAATTTAGTACATATTAAATTTGAAATGTTCTAATTAAAGCTGTTGAGTAGACAGTTAGATATGAGTTGGGAAGGAAGTATGGACCAAAAACATATATTTGAAGTCTTGAGTATTTAAGAACTATAAAACTTTGAGATTGGATGAGGTTCTTAAGGAAATGAACGTAGAAGACAACCAAAGACTGATTTTAAGGTGCTGAGGAGGTGAGAAGGACCGGGAATGGAGCCCCAGGAAAACATATGTCCTGAAAGCTAAGAGAAGAAAGTGGATTGAGAAGAAGGAAGAAATAGATTATGTCTAATGCTACTGACAGGACAAATTAAAAATGTGCAAATTAAACAAAGATTCAAACAAAAACAAATATTGTGAACTGATTGGTGATTTTACTGAAATGGAATTTACTGGCGATGTTGAAAAGAGCAGTTTCAGGGCAGTAATTGTGGTAGGATTGGAAGTATGATTGAAATGGTTTTAAGAAGGAATGAAAACAATTAGAAAAAGTATAAAGCAAAATCCTTTTCCAAAATTTTTCCCTAAATAGGAGCTGAGAAATTACATTGTCAATAAAAGGAGAAAAGATAGAATGGTTACCAGAAGCTATATATATAAAATCTGTAGAACGTTTGAAAAAATTGCTTCAATTTTCTTAGTGAAATAATAATCAGGAGCACCAGCTGATAATAAGGATGGAGTAGGAATAAAAAGATACCTGAGGAGAAAGAGTTAAATAATCATAGAGGAAAGAGGGAAAGCGAATGAAGTAGCAAAATGAAGTACAATAGGTGGACAAGATTAAAACTCATTCTAGAGCTTTACGTAAAACTGACATTTTACATAAACTTATTTCAAAAAGGAAATTTTATATCTAAATATAAATGACAAGACAAGGCTACTTGCTATTAAAAGTATGCATTAATTCATATTGAAATATATCCAAAAACATTAATATTTTGTTAAAGAACCAATAATTTAACACTAGGAGTGCACACACACATTTTTGAAAAGACTGCTGTACTGAACTGACAATTTTAGTTCTTGCTCTCAAGTAGTTTAACAACATAAATCAGAACTTGTTTGCCTAAGTGAAAAAAGAAAAAAAATAATCTAAATCCATTGATTTTTATCTGTTTTAGAATCCCTAAGGGTAGGTACTTTGTCTTAATGTCCTGTGAAATGTGTAGAATCATCCTGTGAGCATAAAATGCACTCTACCAGATGGTATTTGATGGCCATGTTCATCTTTAACATGAACAGAATATTAGTTTAGGGAAGATATGTTTCCTTTTTCAAAATTCCTGTTTTCCTGTGTCTAAGTACATCGCTCAATGTTTCAAATTCCCATTGGTGCTTCTGAAAAATGGGTGACTTAAATTAGATGCAATGATTAAGCTTGTTGAGCAGACTAGAAAGAATAGTTGCTTTAATCTTTAAAGATTTTTTTTTTTTGTCCATCAAGCCAAAGTTAAAGGAAAAACTAGCTATCTTAGTTCATTGTTATTAAACATGTATCAGCAAACCAAAGACTAAATTCCATTACTCCCTAGCTATTCAAAGTGAGCTTTACTCAATCATTTAACCTGAGGTATATATTTAACCTCAGGTTGTTTATCTGAGGCCAAATAAAATAAGAGCTAGTCATCCATTTGCTATTGTTCCTCAGCTCACTAGGCATGTTTACACCTTATGGCATTTTCCCTTGCTATACTTTCTGCCTCTAATGCCCATTTCTATATGACTTGCTCTGTCATCTTTTGCGTTTGTCAGATTTTCAGATTTTCCTAATAACTTCCCTCATAACTGATATATAAGTGAAAATTATCACTCTACCCTCCCCTATATGTCCTTCCTGAATTATTTTATATTTTGGTAGCACTTCTTTGGATCTGAAAACTATATATTTTAATTTTTTTTTTTCACTAACTGTTCCTACTACATTGAAAACTGCACAAGGGAAGAATTTTTTTTTCCCCGTTCTATTATTCACTTGTGAAGTCCGAGTACTTAACACAGCATAGATGTTCAATAAATATTTTTTGAATTAATCAGTTGTTATTATCTTCACTTTGCAGTTAGGTATCTTGCCTGAGAGGAGGTGATACAGTCAGTGCTGGAACCCAGGTGGCTGGCTCCACAGCCTACTGGGTAAACTCTATAATAAGCCCAGGAAAAATGAATGTTACCATACTTCTCTTAGATCTTCAATAAAAAGCTCAGATTTTACTTGACAGATAAAAACATAAGAAATATTTTTGTACTAAGGATGAGTAATTCTTATGTATTAGATTATGGAAAACATTTTTTAAAAAAAACCCATTGCTTTTAAAAGATGAAACAGTTACTATTATCTCTAGATAAAAAAAAAAAAGGAGTATCTTCCAATTAAATAAATTATAAAGAACACTAATTAGAATGACATCAGAAAGAATAATATAGTTGAAGTCTTTTTTCATTTCCCATTTACCTATTACGTTACTGTGAGGCTTAAATGAGAAAAGGCATGCAAATATGGTTCCTGACATATAGTAAATAGTCAATAATTTTAACTTAAAGATTCACTATTCAATATCAGATATAAACTCTGCCCATCATTTAAAGAAAGCTATCTATACTCATAAATAGAAAAGCAAAATTTTAAATGATTTTAGAAATATATTTTAGGGCACATATATTCACATGATCAAATCTTAATACTCCAAGAATCATTGCTTCTGCTGATTTCTCCTATTATTACTTTTATGTATTCTTCCTTTAGATATTGGCAAATAGAGATATACAGTATTTATACTGGAGCTAACACTTGTAATGGATATATTTAAGAACTCTGATCTAGGTAACACCATTTTCCCTCATTTATTTAGTTGACTGAGAAATTAATCTTCCCTAATTATGACACTATTTGCCATAGATCCTGAAACAACAGAGTTGACTAAGAGGATAAAAGAAAGAAAATAGTCAAAGAAGGATTTCTTTCTAAATATGGATCTTCGAAGTTTTCAATATGGACATAACCTCACATAAGAATGAAGTAGTCGAATTATTGGCTTTCACAATCTTTAAAAGCCTGAGGTATTTGAATAGTTAAACAAAACTGGAGAAATATTTCAAGGTACTTCAAGGATTGAAAGTAATGAATTTGGTTGAAAAAAATTAAGAATCCGCTAGGAATTCTTCTCTATTATTAGTTTACTAACATAACAAAATCATGAAACATAAATAAAATAACACCACAATCACAGTGATTTCATTCCTCAAAAATAATATAAACAGAATATATCTGATACATTACAAGAAATGTTCAACATAAATCTGGACTTAAAATTATTTGCACAAAGTTATCTTGCTTCAGAATCTATTTCTTTTGGCATTTATGAAAATACAACAATAAATTGTCTCAAAAAAACCCCAATAACAACAACAACCACATTCCCATAAACAAACAAAAAGAAATAGTAATATCTATAACAATATGCCAGATAAAAAATGACTGGAAGAGAAAACAACAGAAATTGTTTAATGTGAGCTTTTTAGTGATAAAATACAGTCTTCAGATATAGCATAATTCAGTGTTTCTTCAAAAAGTTAATTGAGTATCACTACTTTCAGTTTCATTTTATCTTTTTTTTTTTTTTGCTAGTACTTTTTTGGCAAGTAACAAAAAAAACAAGGGAAAAACATCAAGTATCTATACTATCAATCCCATTGAGTGTGCTTTAAAAAATCCTTTGTTTCTTATTCTCTACTCTGAGACTTTCACTGTAATTAATTTAATAAAATTAAAAATTTTAGATTTAGATTTAAATGGAATATTTTGAAGTTATTACTGTAGATAATTTATTATATCATTATATTTTACTATTTTATTTTATTCTATTGTATGTGTATGTATGTGTGTGTAATATGAAAGAGCCTTACTCAAAAGAAATAAAATCTTGACTTGGAAGAAATGGTCATTTTGTCTGCTTAATTAGAAATTGACTGCAATGAGGGTGCAAAGAGGAAAGCAAGACCACTAGTAAGATGGCTATTGTCATAATCTGTGAGGAAGATGGTAGGAAAGTTTAGATACAGCCAGATACTGCAAATATTTTAAAGATAGATCTAATGGGATTTACTGAAGGTTTACACTAGAGAGTAAGAATGATCAATTAAGGTCAAGATATGGGGTCTGAACAAGAAGAAGGAGGTAGATGCTGCTATTTACTGAGATAATGAAGTTACTGAACACAGTAGGTTGTTTTCTTAATGAGAGGAGGAGTGGGAAAGAGATCAGGATTTGGGAGTTTTAACATTTTAAATTGGGAATGCTTATAATTCATCTAATTTTCGATTCAAATAAGCAACTGGATATGTCTGAAATTCTGAAGAAAGGGCTGGCTTAGAAATATTAGTATGAGCATCCTCAGCATCTAAATAGTATTTGAAGTTTTACAATTAGATGAAGTGACTAAGTGAGTGATGTCCAAGGACAAACCTCTGGAGTGATCCAGTGTAAATATGTTTTATAGATGAAGAGAAATCAGCAAAGGAAAATATGAAGTAGCCGATAAGGCAGAATTAGAAGCAGATGGATGTGATGTTATAGAAGACACACTAAGGAAGTGTTTCATGGAGAAGACATTTTTAACAAGCACAGATTAAACAATCCTGCAAAGCTTCCCCCACAGAACCTGACACTTTTTAAATATTATCTGTTATTTTTCAGATGTCCCTGGACTCTGAGGTTTATCTAATCCAATAGAGGCTTCTGGTCATCCATCAATTGTGGTAGTTAATGGCGCTATTCTATGATCAGGGTTATGTCATGTGTGTCAAAGCTATCTGACCTATCAGTAGAAACAGTGCCTCCCTGCTGGTCTAAACATGAGATTTTACACTTGGGTTCTTATTGCTAGACAGTTATTGACAGTTATTTTCATTGAAAGGACACCATATAACTACCCTTATAACCTACCTTAAGGTCAGTGCCTATCAGTCAGAGAGGTTGATATTTCTGCCAGGCCCGGAACATATAAAGAAAATGCCTCTAGCCATTTCTCAGATATTTCTCCTCTCCCTGGGTCATACTTAGTGAAATCCCTTTCATATCCCTTTTATATCATCCAGATTTCTTTCTTCACCCTTATCTTCCATAATGAGATTTAAAGGCTCATTGGAAAAGGAAATTGGATGCTTTAGAAGGTCATATTCCGGTCTCTAATGCCACAGAGTAGAGTGTCTTTATTTTGAGTAAGAGAAACCCAGGACTCAAAGTCAGAAGCTATAAATTTTGTATTCTCTGACTCGAGAGGAGAGGAAAAAAGGCTAATATTTATTGGAAACTCACAGTGTACCAGATGTTAGTCTATGTGCCTTGACGTAGATTATTTCAATTATATCTCCCAATATCTATTAACTTTTGTATTGTTATAGGTTTCATTGTATAAATGAAGAAATTGAGAAATAATCACAAAATTAACAGGTGGAGCCTGGCTTTAAATTCAGGCTCTCTGAATCTAGATTCAGGATTTTTAACCATAATGCTTGCCTGACTCAATATATTCTGAGCAGAAAAAGAAGGAAAAAAGTGGATTAAATAATTTATCTACACTGTAAACATTTATGTAAAATTTAACACATTTGTTTAAATTGTAAGATAAACTCATGCAAAATTAAATACATAAACCTTAGGAAAATCATTACTGTATTTCCTCACATATATATTCAGAAAATATTATTCATATTCACTCTTACTACTTTCAGATGAGATAAAATAATGAAATTTTGGAATCAGATATGAAATTATTTTACATCTTGCCATTAGCTCATTTTTTAATCCTTATGCTATAAGAGTATCATGGATATTCTGTGCTGTTAGTTTCAAGTTTATATGTTACACTATACTGAATAGCAGCCATGTCAATTACTTATTATTTGATTTATGTTTTCTCTCTGAAGGCAACTGATCGAGAGGGAGACCCAATAACATATGCCATTGAAAATGGAGATCCTCAGCGAGTTTTTAATCTTTCAGAAACGTAAGTTAGAAATGATTCCTGATTTTTTTTTCCTTTTTAAATGTTAATGTACTGATAGCAGGAGAACAGACTTCTAATCAGAGGATTTCAGCTGTTTGTAGTTTGATTTTATATTTTTTTTCTATGAATGTTAATGAGAGCTGGGGGGAATAATTCTGAATCCAGAAATTTTACCCAGGAGACTATTTATTAATTTTAAACATGTTTTACTAGATAAAATCCACTGAGGTGGAAACATTTCATTTGCAGGCATAACCTGGGACTAATTATATCTGTCTAAAGTTGTCAGCTCCTCATAATAACAAGGAAATTTTTACGAAGAGTAACAGCACTAAATAGTTCACTCAAAAGGAATTTTTTTAAAACAAACTGTCATTCAGACACATTTAGAGTGCCACCAAACTCCATCATTCAACTTTTGAGTAATGTAGGTTTATTTTTAAAGAGTTAACATAAAAATATTACAAGTCCATGCTAAGGCTGTTTGTGGTCTGTATAAATGTCATTTTACTCACCTCCAAACATATCAGAGATAATGTTAACCATAACTTTTGAGAAAACTTGAAGTAGGCATTAAGAAGGAATTGAGGTTTGCAGAGGGATCATTTACTTCCTTCTGCGATAGCAAATTAGCTATTCTGCTGTCACATGGGGCTGGTTGTTAAAGAGCTGTACTTGATACCTCTCTGATATTTTCTTTGTGGTCACTGAAAGAAAGGAGACCTGAACTTAGCCCATGGTTATAAAATGAAAAAAATGACAAATGACCTAGGCATTGCTTCAGTCTTAGGAATATGTGGTACATGATGCCAAATCAAAGGTACCATGCATGGTCACATGGTCTTGTGAGGAATAGCTGCAATTCTCATGTCAAATAGGATGTTACAACCATGAGTTAACATGCCTGGAAACAAGATTTCCCAGATTTTTAGATTTCACAAATGAATAAACTTCCATTTAAAAAATGAAAGACTTAACCATTTTGAATTTTCCCCTATGGATAAATACAAATCGTAAATTAGCTATAATTAACAATCATCATTAAGAAAGAAAAAAAAAATTAAAGGAACTTTAACAGTAATAAAGACTGTGTGGTACTGGTAAAAAAATAGATGTGTAGATCACTAAGATAAACTTAAGTTCAGAAATAACTCCTAACATTTATGACCAATTTATTTCTAAAAAAAGAAAAATGAAAAGAAAAGAAAGAAAGAAAGGAAAAAAAAGGAAAGAAAAAAAAGAAAAAATAGCCAAGACAATCCAATCAGGAAAGAATAATCTTTTCAGCAAACAAAGCCAGGACAGCATGTTAAAAAATGAAGTTGAATCTTTACCTCATACTATTTGCAAATATTAATTCAAAGTGGACAGAGATAAAACTATATAACTCTTAGAAGAAAATACAGAAGTAAATCTTCATGGTTTGAATTAGGCAATGCTTTCTTAGATATGACTCAAAAAGCACAAGTAATTAATAAGAAGACTGAAGTTGGATCTCATCAAAATTTGAAAAACAACACTGCTTCAAAGGACATCATAAAGAAAGTGAAAGACAACCCACAGACTGAGAGAAAATATTTTCAAATAATGCATATGATAAAAGACATGTATCAGGAATATTTATAGGCTAGCCTAGACCTTTAGCAATACATTTTAACACATTTGAAATGGAGAGATACTGAAATTTCAGTCCTTCTCTTGGAAATTTCTGGGATATTTATGCACATCTGCACCACCACTTCCATGTAAGTTGTAAGGATTTTAGTAATTTAGGTACTCTTTCAGAAAACAATGGAAAAGAAATAATGTTCTGCCTTATAAGATATTTCATACAAATAGTGTTATTGGTTATATTTTCTTTCTTAAAATAAATATTAAAACTACATGTTATAGTTTTAAATAAATACTGTATTGTTTTTACTTTAAATATTATTTTATGCTATGATACAAATTTTAGCAATAAACATATCATTACTTTATCTTTTTTCCATTGAAATAAAAATATGCCAGAAAATTTTTATAATTCTTTAAAAAATATTAGTAGGAATGAATAATCATTTTAATACTAGTATAGATTGATAAAATATTGAATTGTTATATACAGTCTGAGTTAAATAGTCATAGTCAAAAAAGAAACTCATTCTTTAAAGAAAAGACCTTTGTTTTATGAAAATCACAACCATTTGTTATGAAAATCATTTAATATCATGTATTGAATGGCCAGACCTGTATGATTCTGTATTATTTTAATTTTCATAGTGTCTGCATTGATAGTTGCATATGATTTAGCAAATATTTATTCAGCAGACATTCACATATAAGTAAACGTTTAAACAAAATGTAAAGAAACTTTGTAAGTATGATTACCAAATTTTTAAGTTATTTATTACAAGTGATTGAAGAATTTTTATAGATTGACAATCTATAAAGGTATGTGATGTAACACTTAAAGGCTTAGTCTGCTCCTCATTAGAATTTTATGTGATTTTTTTTCTTCACTGGCATTTTTATTTCTTTCTATGTGACCAAATTCATTTTGACACTAAATTTAAAGCTTGATTATGTTTTTCATATCACTTCAAACTTTGATTACACTGGAGATTAATATGTAAGGAAGATGATATATGTTTTCTTTTCTGTCAGTTCTACTTTCAGAATATATATCCAATAAAACTACTTCTCACACCCTTCACTCCACCACCTTAGTTTATGCCACCATCATTTTTTTCCTAAACTGCTACCAATACCTAACTGCTTCCATTGGTCTGTATTTGTTGATCACTAATTATATTTAACATAGAATGCTGTATCAAACTTGAAGCAATCACACGTTTTGAAGGATATTCTAATCTCTTTAAATATCATTATAAGGCTTGTAACATGATACCCAAAAGCAATATGATAAATTGGCCAAAGATTCAGACACTTGTAAGTATAAATGATGGTAAATTGCAAATAATAGAAAGTATTAAAAATGTTTAAAGGAAGGATAGAATACAAAGCACAAAACCTGTCAGATCATCTCTCTCAGTCCATAATATCACTGCTGCAATATTTCCTAATAAAGAGTGTAATTTGGGAAAATGGGTACTTATAGAAGCAGGTTTTAAATGCTAGCCCATTGGTTTGTTTGGAAGTAGATACTCTTTACTACTTTTTATATACTGTATGTTTAAACAACTTTTGAAAATCATTCTATTGTTAGGCAATCCAACTCGTTGTCCAAAAGGGCTTGATTTTATTAAGCCCCATACATTTCAGAAATATAGCCTTGGAGTTTGGTGAGGAAATTCTGTTCAATATAATTAATACAATTGAGTTGGAATTCACATAGCATAAAATTAACCATTTTAAAGTTAATGAGTCATTGCGTTTAGTAGACTCACAAAGCTGTGCAATTACTAATTCCATCTACTTACAATATCTTCATTCCAAAAGGAAACGCAAGCTCATTAAATAAACAGTTTTTTCCTACTACCCTTTTCCTCAGCCCCTGGAAACCAATAATTTGTTCTATCTGTATGGATTTATTTAGTCTAGATATTTCATATAAATGGAATGACACAATATGTGACATTTTGTGTCTGACTTTTTTCATTTAGCCTAATGATTTGACATTCACCTATGTAGAAACATGTATCTGTACTTCATTCCTTTTTATAGCTGCATAACATTTCATCATATTTATATATAGAAATCTGTTTATAAATTGATGGATGTTCGGACTGTTTTTCTATATTTTGGCTATTGTGAATAGTGCTACTATGAACATATATGTGTATGTGTTTAAGTATCTGTTTTCAATTCTTTTGATTATATACCCACAATTGAATTTGCTGGGTCATATTGTAATTCTATGTTTACTTTTTAAGGAAATACCAAACCATTTTCACAGTGATTGAACCATTTATATTCTACCAGCAATGTACAAGGGTTCCAGTTCTTCCACGCCTTCATCAACATGTTATTTTCCCATCTATTTGTTTTGTTGTTGTTGTTGTTTTGTTGCTGTTGTTGTTTTGTTGTTGTTGTTAACTATGGCCATCCTAGTGAGTGTGAAATGGTATTTCATTGTAGTTTTGATTTGTGTTTCCCTGATAACTAGTGGTATTGAACATCTTTTCATGTATTTGTTTGCCATTTGTAAACTTTTTTGGAGAGATATCTATTTAAGTCTTTTGCCTATTTTTTTAAAATTAGATTGCTTGTTTATTTGTTATTGAGTTTTAAAAGTTCCTTGTGTATTTTGGGTACTCTTATTAGATATACGGTTTGCAAATATCTTCTCTCATTTTGAAGGTTTTTTTCACTTCATAGATAATGTCCTTTGATGCACAAAATTTGTAATTTTATGAAGTTCAATTTATTTATTTTCCTCTTGTTGCTTATGCTTTTGATATTATGTTTAAACATCCATTGTCTAATCCAAGATCATTAAATTTACTCTTATCTTTTTGTCTAAGAGTTTTATGGTTTCAGCACTTAATTTAGATTGTTTCCTTTTGATTTAATTTTCATATATGGTATAAGATAGTCTAATTTCATTCTTTTGCAATTGTAGATCTCCAATTGCCCCATCACCATTTGTTATAGAGACTGTTCTTTCTCTCTTGAATGATTTTGGCATCTTTGTTGAAAATCAATTGGCCACAGATGTATGGGTTTATTTCTGGACTTGCAATTTTATTCTATTCCCTACTATACATGGGCACTTTTGAATTCCCTAATTTCCCAAGAAACTTTCTAAGCAATTTCTCAACCCAGATTTTTGGAGCTCTGTTTTATGCCTCAACTATAATCTTTTGCTTTAGGTCACTGGAGGTTTACTGCCTGCCTTACAATGTTTTCCAGGAATACCCACTGCTTTTCTGCCTTGAGTGAGTTCTGAGTTAGGCAAAATAAAGACAATACCCTATATTTTTCATTCGAACAGCCTCCAGACTAGTTACAATAGGCAAACATAATTCTTTGTGAATAAAGATAGCTCTGCTTCTTCCAGAAACAGGGATCAGAATGTAACACTGGGATTGTCACAGCCATCTTTAAGATCACTCCAAGCTGGGGCGAGGGATGAAGGGGATGAAGGCTAAGGACAAGTAAATATGCCACAATGCTTTTCTACCACTTTGAAGCTGCCTTTTTCTTGATTCTGCCTTTATTGGTTGCTGCCAACTTTTGACCGTTCTCTAGAGTTTTATCAAAATTGGTTCTGATCCTTCCTGCTTCATTTTTTATCGTTGTTAAATGTTTTTATGGAAAGACCATCTCTTGGAGCTGCTTACTCATCATTTTCATTGATATCACTTCTGTGCAATATATTTCCAATAATGTAAAATTTGAGTAGCACTTTTATTAATGTTTTATCAGAAGTGAATCTTATGTGTTTTTACTACATGAATTTATAGGATTTACAGCATTCCTAAATATAATCCAAGGTATCCTGCTCTATAACTTCCATCTAGCTGGTAATAAGACTCCTCCAGTTATTTCTAGATTTTCATGAAAGGACAATTATGTGTATCCATAAACTAGTCTTTCAGCTGTGAATACCAAAATATACTATATATTTTTTCCTTCTTTCTTTATCTCCCAAATATCTTGTCCAACTGCCTACTACATTGGGACACAGGCACCTGTTATCTGAAGCAAAAGACTATCTCCATAATAATCATCAGACCTGTTTATGTACAATGAAAATGATATATAAATTTCTAGTGATTTTTCTAATTCATTAAATAAGGAAAAATATAAAGTTTTAAACCTTAAACTGAGGGGGAAAATGGAAAACAATAATTCGATTTTCTTTTTTCTTTTTTTTTGCACTAGGCTAAGTTTTCAGATTTCCTATTTCTTAAGTTACTTGTGAATAAGTCTCAGAAGCAATAAATGTCTTACTTTTCTCTTTGATTGTCATTTTAAAACAAGATTATCTGAACCATCTGCAATGTGGGAAGTTGATCCAAACCTAATTGTTATGAACTACCCTGGGAATTGGTTTTCAGTTATTTTGGCAAACATTTTAAAATATACAAGAAGCAAAGTCAGTTTTTCATAGCCATACCATATGTTTAGAACATTTATTAAGTCCATAATAACAACAACAAAATAAAACAGAGTAACTGAGACTCTGATTTTGATTCATTGGTGTTGACTCTCTGCACTCAACTACCATATGTGGTGTTAATTGCTTGAATTTCACTGTAACAACAAAAGCACTTGCATTAAAATGAAAGCCTTTTATCAATCAGAAATAAATTATCTTTTTATCTCTGATAAATATTTTAATGTTTTGTTATATTAATATAATCTCTCCTCCACAGTAATGTTTGTTAGGTCTTAATTAAAATATCATGTACAATGTTAGATTATAATATCTGAGACATACATGTAGAACTTGTCTTGAGAATATTATGTGACCAAACTGTTATAAAACAAATTACATGGAAAATACTTAAATATTTAGAAGCATTTATTTAGAATAGTAAAATGTTAAGAAGTATTATTAAATATATTCTCAGTATGAAAATTTTCCCAGAAGCTGTTCATCTTCCATTATATATAATAAGTTAAATTAAGAAACACATAAATTTCAAAAGAATAGTTAAATCGATATATCGACAAGATATATGTTTTTGTTATAAAATGAAAGAATAAATGCTCATAAGATTAATTTTTCTTTAAAAAGAATGAGAAATATGCAGTTTGATTCCTGTTTTGAAAACAATTATAATGTATTTAAATATTGTTTTAATGAAATAAAAAGAAATATTACAAAAATAAGCATAATATCTATAAAAATTTTAATGTTCCACTGTGTATTTTCTAATTTTCCACAACAAACCTCAATTATTTTAAAATTAGAAAAGAAGAAGAAATAAAATTTAATTGCTAGAATTTGTCAAAGATGGAATTCAGATGTTTGTGTTTCCATAATGGACACATATGTTACAATGAATGGGAATGTTGAAATAGATGAGTTATAAGAAACCATTACTTGACTCAAAGGATTATAAAAGTGTTATAATGGAGTCTTTTACCTTTGAAATAATTACAAACAAGGTAGATATAATTCTTTCTGGAATTAATTAAGTATAGTTTTATTCTTTTCTTAGAGGATAGAGAATTTACTCAGTAATCTCATTCAGATTAGCATTTTTTGTTTGTTTGTTTGTTTTTTATTGCTAAGAAATGCAACAGCCTTAAAAGCTTTTCATCAATTTTCATCATGAATCCTAGAATCATAAATCTAAAATACTAAAGCTATGTTTGCTGATGGGGAAAATCATATCGAAAGTAGTTCAGCATAGTAGAAAAGATTCTTTGTGACAATATAGCTTTTAATCTTATTTGTTTTCTTTGTCACCAGTACTGGGATTCTAACCTTAGGGAAAGCACTGGACAGGGAAAGCACCGATCGCTACATTCTGATCATCACTGCATCTGATGGCAGACCAGATGGGGTGAGTAGACTCCCTGGGAAAGGATTTTAAAAACATTAAAAAACTGAGAGAGCCCTATAGTTTTAGACTCTAAAACAATTTACCACAATCATGAATTCATGAATTAATCTCTTTTTTTGCTGGAGCAACTACTTATAATTGTATAGAGAACGTTTTTTTTTCCCTCCAGTGGTTCCTTTTAATAGATGAATTTATACTCTGAATTTGTTATGGTGTTACAACTTTTGACTTGTGATTGGTGTTGTTACCCAATTCATGGGAGAAATGAAATCTAACTTAGTCTGGGAAGTGTTCCATTGTGTCCATCATCAGCACAGCACTCTAGGAGTTTTACTATGTTGGAACCTGATTGCTTTAATGTTACTTTGAGGGGGAACGTGGAGGTGGGAGCATGTGTCAGAAGGGAATTGAGGATAGATATTTTGAAGTACTTAGGAGAACAAGTTGATTGATTCCACAGGTTATTCGTAAGCAGCACTCAGAATCTTTGATAATTAAAGTGGTTTAAATGGGCCCATAAATGTACAAAAGATAAATTTTATTTCCTCTGCACCTAAAAATTAATTTAGAATAAATAAATTATTGAGTCATTCTGGAGTGTTTTATTTTTTATTTTTTTAAATTGATTTATTTAAATTAGTTTCAAGTATACAGTACATTGGTTAGACATCTATATAGTTCATAAACCGATCCCCCCAATTGCTCCCTCCCTCCCCTGGCCCTCCACCTTGCCATCGTATTAATGCTAACTGCTTTCCCTCTGCTGCACTCCCCATCCCTGTGACTAACGATCAACTAGTAATTTGTACTTCTTTAATCCTTCACCCCATTCTCCCAGTTCCTTAACTCTCCTCCCTTCTGTCCATCACCAAATTGTCCACTATATCTGTGAGTCTGTTTTTGATTAATTTGTTCTTTTTGTTCCTTAGATTCCTCACGTAAGTGAAATCATATGTATTTATCTTTCTCTGTCTGACTTATTTCACTCATCATAACCTCCAGGTCCATCCATGTCATTGCAAATGGTAGGATTTCATTTTCTTAATGGCTGAGTAATATTCCATTGTATATATGAACCATAATTTCTTTATCCTGTCTTCTGTTGGTGGGCACTTAGGTTGCTTCCATATCTTGGCTATTGTAAATTGTACTGCCATAAATATTGAAGTGCATAGATCATGAATTATTGTTTTGGTTTTCTTTGTATAAATACCCAGAAGTGCAATTGCTGAGTCAAAAGGTATATCCATTTTTAATTTTTTGAAAAATCTCCGAACTGTTTTCCATAGTGGCTGCACCAATTTGCAATCCCACTAACAATGTATGAGGGTTACCTTTTCTCCACATCCTCATCAACACTTGTTTTTTGATTTATTGATGATAGCCATTCTGACAGGTGTGAGGTGATATCTCATTGTGGTTTTAATTTTCATTTCTCTGATGGTTAGCGACCTTGAGCATCTTTTCATATGTCTATTAGCCATCTGTATTTCCTCTTTGGAGAAGTATCAGTTCAGGTCTTCTGACTATTTTTTAGTTGGATTGTTTGGGGTTTTTTTGTTTGAGTTATATAAGTTTTTTTTATGTATTTTGGATATTAATCCTTTATTAGATATATCATTAGCGAATATCTTCTCCCAAACAGTTGGCTTTCTTTTTGTTTTGTTGATGGTTTCCTTTGTTGTACAAAATCTTTTTAGTTTGATGTAGTCCCATTTATTTATTTTTTCTTTTGTTTCCCTTGCCTGAGGAGATATATCTGGAAAGAAATTCTTGTTAGTAATATCAGAGAGTTTACTGCCTATGTTTTCTTCTAGAAGTTTTATGGTTTGGGGTCTTACATTTAAGTCTTTATTCCATTTCGAGTCTATTCCTGTATACGGTGCAAGAAGATGGTCCAGCTTCTTTTTTGCATGTATCTGTCCAATTTTCCTAACACCATTTATTGAAGAGATTGTCTTTACCTCGTTGTATATTCTTACCTCTTTTGTTATATATTAAGTGAGTGTATAGGCATGTATTTATTTCTAGACTCTCTATTCTGTTCTATTGATCAATGTATCTGTTTTTATGCCAGTACTATGCTGTTTTGATTACTGTAGCCTTGTAGTATAGTTTAGTATCAGGTAATGTGATACCTCCAACTTCATTCTTTCTCAAGATTGCCGTGGCTATTCAGAGCTTTTTATGGCTCCATATAAACTTTAGGATCATTTGTTCTATCTCTCTGAAAAATTCCATTGGTATTTTGATAGGAATCGCATAATTGAAAGATAAACCATATGTCATATCAATAGAAAAAGCATTCGACAAAATCCAGCATCCATTTATGATAACAACTCTCAGCAAAGTGGGAATAGAGGGAACATACCTCAACATAATAAAGGCCATATATGACAAACCTACAGCTACCATCATACTAAATGCAGAAAGGCTAAAAGCATTTTCCTTATGATCAGAAACAAAACAAGAATGCCCGCTTTCACCACTCCTCTTCAACATTGTATTGGAAGTCTTAGCCACAGCAATAAGACAAGAAAGAGAAATAAAAGGCATCCCAATTGGAACAGAAGAAGTAAAACTCTCATTATTTGCTGATGACATGATACTATATATAGAACACTGTAAAGATTCCACCAAAAATCTGTTAGAATTAATCAATGGATTCAGTAAAGTAACAGGATACAAAATAAATATTCAGAAGTCAGTGGCATTTTTATACAACAATGATGAACTTTCAGAAAGAGAAATTAAAAAAATCTCATTTACAATTGCATTGATAACTATAAAATACCTGGGAATCAAATTAACCAAGTAGGTAGAAGACCTGTTTTCAGAACATTCTGGAGTGTTTTAAAATCATTAGACACTATTCTTCAAACTACCCTACCCACAACCACCACCATTCTGATTTTTAAGCATTGTAACATTTCAGTTTTGAGCAACGTATCATTAGACTATTTTTTTTTCTCCCACCATTTCTATGCCACAGGTTGTTTGCTTCTTTAGTTAAGTGGTTATGGGCTAACTCAGCATTGTTCTCTAGATATAATTTCAAATTCCGAATAGGTATATAGACAAGATTTACCCAATTCAAATAGTAACATATCTCCAGTTTACTTAAAATTACTTCTTTGGTCTATATGATAGATTGTTTGGGGGCATATAACGTTCTCTTCACATTTATTTGAGGATTGCTGAGAATATTAACATGATAAACACATATCAGATTTTTACCTGGACAGTTTTATTATCTTAATTAAAAATTAGAAAAATAGATAGGGATAAATAATTAAATTTGGTAATTATAATATGCCCATAATAAGCTATTTGCCATTTTTCAAACATTAGATAAACAGCTATATGTAGAAAACAAAATATACAGAACAGTTTTTGTAAATAGTGAAACTAACAGAAGCCACTTAGATAAGTGAGGAAAAATAAATTCTAAGATTAATTTTTATGTATGCAATGCCTTTGATTAATATAGTGTGCCTGAGCTAAATTTATGTAAAGAAGTCAGTGAGAGTCTCAAGAATAAAATAATTGAAGAACTTGATTTATGATGAAAGTTTAATGGGTAACTTGGCTAGGAAATAACCATGGGAGAAAATTCTAAGGAGAAGGAGAAATTATCCAGCATAGAGTATGGGCATAATTAGAATGAAGTAAAATTAATAAGGAGCATTCAGGTCAACCATTAAGATAGAAAAAAAAAAAGAAATAACACATAGCTTTGAGTTATGTCACATTATAAATCAGAAATTAATGTCAGTAATATTAGCTAGGCTATTTTAATCTTGGCCTTAAAAATAAAATTTCTTAGACAAGAGAACAGATAGAAAAGAAATGTTATATAGTATATTAAAATATCTGACATAGTCTCAATCTACTAATTTTGATTTTGTCCATATCAAAAACTGAAAATAAGTTGAGTTAAAATGAGTGGTTTAGTTAATGCTCCTAGACCATTTTTTGTTGTTATCTGTGTATTTTAATTTCCCTGGGCCAGGTCACTTAGCATTTCTAATTTTCAATTTTTTTCATTCTTTTGGTCATTCAGGTCTCGTTCAGCTTTAAAATTCTGATCCTTTTAAGTAAATTGTTTTATTTTCAAAAGTTTATTGTGAGAGTATCAATAGAGAAAGAAACACTTAGATTTAAAACAAAAGCTAAAGGAAAAAGTGATTATAAAATAATAATATTCTTACATCTGATTATTATTATTATTATTATTAAAATAATAATCTAAATCTAAACATTTAAACATGTTTTTTTGCAAAGTTATAGTAAAATTAACCTTTTAACCAAAATATCAAGGGTCTCAAGAAAGATATTTAATGAGCATAGACCCCTTGTAGATAGACTTTTCTTAAGTCAAAATAATTACCAGTAATATGTGTGAATCAAATTGCAAAGATATAATTTGAGAATTCCATCATGAAAAACCCCCTCCCCTACCACCCCTAAAGTGTTTTGGGGCTTCAAAGAAGAGAATTAATATTCTATTGCTCATTGCTAATTTTTTAAAAGAATATTGTGGTAATTGCTGAATTTTTATAAAATATTGAGGGAATTATTTAGAAAATATTTCTATATAATAATTTGGAAACAGGAAATTTTCTCTGACAGTCTTACATTTTTTCCCTTTTCTAAATTTATTTTGTCAATAATAGTTGAAAAAAACTATACATATAAGTTAAATATCTCATGTAATGCATTATTATAAATATTAAGATTTCTTCAGTTATTATGATTACAGATAAAATCATATTTTCTAGATTCTAAAATCTACATTCTTTTAGTTCAAATAAAAAGAAGCAATCGTGAATAAATGACTAAGTGGGGAGGCTAAAGAATGACAAGATTATTTTAGCAAGGTCTGCTTGCATAAAATTCTCTTGGTCTCATCCTCTAGCTCTTGAATATTACTTTCCTTTTAGTACGGGGCAGCCGGGATATCTCTTATATGGAAATTTCATCTCTTGCTTTTAAGAAAAAGAATAAGTTATAGTGTTTTTCCTGTACGTGCTTTTCTTAAAGTGCCTTCTGTTCAAAAGAGTCAGTATGTCAAAGTGGTATATTTGGGGTGACATGTTCTTAACTCCTTTAATAATCAGTGGAAGCATTAGGCTTTAGGAATGTAGCTATAAGTAATAATAAACCCAAACAACAGTAGTTTAAACAAAGCAGGTTTATTTATCTCAAATGAAAAGAAATCTAGAGGTGGACAGAAAAGGTCTTGTTCAGGGAGGGGCTGAACAATACCATCAGGGATGCTTGCTCTCCATTTCCTGTTCTGCAATTTATAATGAGTTTACTTTCATTTCATTCTTGTTACCTACCGGTCTCAAGACCATTGATGGAAGAGCAGAAGGTAAAGATGAATGCCAGAGAAATTTGCCCTCTTTTCTCCAAGAAATCAAAGCTTTTCAGAAACCTCACCTAGCATATTTTCTCTTACATCTTATTATCCATAAGTAGCCACACCAAACTGAAAGACAACTAATAAGTAGAGTTTGTGGATTGTGGTTGTATTGGTCCACTAATAGCACAGCAAAAAATATAAATATGCAAATATAGTGAAAATATAATATGCAAAGTGTAATCAGATTTTTTTTCATTTGTTTTTTTTTTCCAACAAATTTATCAGTGGTCATTTCCCAATTGGCAGGCATATTTCATATTCAAATTACTAAATTGTTCTACAGTGTGATTATTTCAGGTGTTGAGCAATATTATTTTTCTCCTTAAAAGATAGGATAGATAACTTGATTCTATCGTGTGAATTACTAACTTGAATTATTCAGTTATGGCTTTTACACTCATAACATTTTACAATTTCAGATTGGTAGTAAATTTAGCATCTTTGCTTCAGCCTTGAACTGTTATTCCCTAAATGTCCTTTAAATATGATGATATAAACAATTAGAATCTAAAGCTTAAACATTTCACTGTTTAAATCAAAATTTAGGAAACATTAGCACAAGAAAAAATATTTATGCAAGCAGAATTGTGTGTGAAATTCAAATAACTGAATTTCAATATAGTTGGTTTAATAAGATTTTAGAATACAATACAGATGGTTATATACATATAACATATTTTCTTCTCTGCCATTTATTGCATACCAAATACATATATTTTTGAAAAAAAAAACTTATGGATAGATTTGGATGTAAACTTTTATAAAAAATGACTATATAATTTTAAAAGAGAATTTGCTACTTTTTCATTCTGTTTGAAAAACATAGATCTGTATTTCCTGGTTGGGAATAAGTTGATGATATTTTAGTGATTTCTGAAATAAATCTTCCAGAAGTTTGATTTTTTTTAGAGAAATAATATGTAATGTTCTACTAGTTTCTATTATGTTAATATTATATAATAGAATATGCTACATGCAGAATATATATTTAATACTATAAAATGTACCCCCTTCACACTATACTCAAATGTGCACAGAGTAAAAATCTTCTTTATTTTTTATACCTGATCTAATATTTTTCATAATTCTTACTCCACTACTTAGACAGTAATGTGTTTCTGGGCGGGGGGGTAGTAAAGGAGGAAACTAGTTAGGGTCACACTTAACTTGTTTAAAAATTTTCAATCTCTTTTGTTTTAAATAGTCTTTTCAATGAAGGTTAATACTCATTAATTAAGTTGCCCAGAGTGTCCTTCCTGTCTTTTCCACCGTCGTCCTAAAATTGTTATGTAAATATAGTATGTTTACTATTCCTGATGCCGGGATGAGGGCAACCACCTTATGGTTCTTCGACGGGACTGGTCTCTGTTTTGTACGGTGTGTCTGGTTTCACCTGTAAGACTTCTGGCTTGCGAATTCTGGTTCCTTAATGACTTTTTTTGAGTTTGGTAATGTCCGTTACTGCTGAGTGAAATTAATTTTGGCCATCAAGTTCCTTCTCCCCCATCCCCCACCCCCTAAGGCCCTGGTCGCATAGAGATCTTTCAGCACCTCGCAGTCTTTGGGAACTTTAAGATTCTTGAGCTATACACATATTAGATGTGATCTCCCATGGAAATTCTCTGGAGGATTACATGCTACACAAGCCTCTGCCACTATTTCACCCAAAGTTCTCTTGCTTTCTCAATAACTGTCACCACTTTCCTCAAAATGGTTCCACAGTGTGTCCTCTCTTGTAATGTGACCCAAAGCATTAGGGGGTAGGGTGATGAATAGGGAGACCTTTGCATCATGCCTTCTTGTCTTCTCTGTGCCTTCCCTTCACCTCCCCCTAATCCAAAATAAGAAAAACATCCCTTTCTCTGCCTTTCTGGAAGACACTCTAAAGCTTAACTTTTTATTTATTAATTTTTTCTCAGACGAGGAGGTCAGTTTCACTGGGAGACAAGGGCATCTTTTCTGTATCATGAAAGAAACTCTGTGATCTGTGTCAGTATGGCTTGGCTCTTGTTGTAGCTATAGGATAAATTGTAGCTAAGAATAAAAATGTTTCATATTAATATTGCCTAAAGTTATGCCTATTGTGGAATATATGTATTTTCCTTATCCTATTGGCCTAAAACAAAAATGAAATCAAATCTTGAACTACACATCCTCATTGTCCCAGGCTCCAAACTGTACATTTTTATTAAAAAGGATTTTGGATATACTAATAAACATTAGTTTAAATTACCTGTATATAGAAAAAATTTTAAAGAGTCTGTGTGTATATGTATATACCTCTGGATACATTTCCACACTGACGAAAGAAAAAAAAAGCATGTCTATCATTTCCATTCTCTATTTCTCAATTATATATCATATAGACATATTTTTGTTACTTTATAAGTATGTATTTTCATTTAGACCCATATTAATTGAAAATCATAATTTTTTCTTTAGCAACTGAAGAATGGATACATTTTGAACATCCTATATATCTTCTAGTTAAAGTTTTAATAATTTAAGAAATTACCCTGATAGATTAAAGTACACAAGATAAAAGATTATAAAATAATTTTAGTTAAAGTATGTTCTCATGAATTAAAAAATGTTTTATATAAATGAATGTACATCATTTTACGACTGACTTTACAGCTGACATTTTTATACTATACCAAAGATGATATAGTAGCATCTTTATTTTAGGGCCATACCAGTTCATGAAAACATCTGTATATTCAAATTGCCTGCTACAACAGACATTTCTACTTGCATTTTTAGAAATGAAATATATATAGTGAGAATTCATTCATAATTTAAAACAAAATAAAATTTATGACATATTATAATTAAAATAAATAATGATTACAATAGTGATAGTTTATGGTATTTAGTACTAAAATGCTAATATTTCCAGTGAGTAGAGTTGTAAGTTGATGTACCTTTTGAGAAAATAAGCAGTAAGGCAAATTCTTTCGATAGGAAATATGCAGCTTTTCCTGTGTTAGCCTTATTATTTTGATATCTTTTTTACTTAATTAGCATAATATAAATTGATTTTTAAATTGATTGTGGAATGTATTAGCTGATATACTGTCTTGTTAATCTACTTTACTTAAAATGATCTGAGTTTCCTCGTATTTAAACTTAACCGAGCACTTTCTCCTTGACAAGACACGAAAACATTCTATAGGGCACAGATCCATATTAAAACATAGTATTTGGATGGTGGTAAACACACAATGAAATATACAAATGACGTATTATAGAATTGTACACTTGATACCTATATAATTTTATTGACCAATGTCACCCCAATAAATTTAACAAAAATATTTAAAAAAAAATAAAAACATAGTATTAGACAATTATATAACTTATAAAGTGATCATCCTAATAAATCTGGTGCCTATCTGACACCACACATAACCAGAAACTAATATATTGTATGTCAGCTATGATTAAAATATTTTAAAATATATTTTTAAAAAATGTTACAAAATTCTCAAAAACTTCTTTCTGAAGTCTAACTACATTTTAATTTGCAGTAATATTAGTGGTGTTTATTTGGCATAGAATAAAAAATATGAACTTAACAAAACGTTATTACTTTTTAATACTTTCTGAACCAATCCCCAAAAATTATATAATTTTGCTTTACAACTAATCTGTAACTATTTCAATAGATTTTAAAGAATAGAATCAATAGGTTTAAGGTATAGCTCAGAAATTCACTTTAATGATTAACCAAGTTTTTGATAGAAGTGGTCTTCAGACCACTTTTCAAGAAATATATAAGCTGAAAATTATTCTATGTGTGTTATTACTTTACATTTCTGCCAGAAACATGAATATTATTTATTTCATAAATATATGGAGAAATACATCTACATAGTCCATAAATGTTAGCCCCTATTGGAACAAATATGGTAGACTTCTTATTTAACTTCTTAGTTTACTTAGTGATCTAGTTCTCTTCTACATTACCTGGTTACAGGCTACAGTCTTTGACTAAAGATCCAGAAGAGTGTGGAAACATCCCACTCCATAGTTTGAATAATGGGAATTTTGAAGACGGATGAAATCCAATAAAGTGAATTGATAGGGAAATACAGATAGGCTGGCATATTGAACATCAGACAATTGGAAGGAAAGTGAGTAAACTCTAGTGTGGCTACTCATAGATTTTTGGCTCCAGGCTGTCAATTTTAATGTCTCGATCACCCTCAGGCAAACTGAGAACTACTGCTATTGTTAAACTACATCTTACTGGTTTTAACTAACACAATTGTTAAAGAAATAACATTTGTTAAACTGCCTTTTGTTATAAAAATAGTGTCGCCTTCTTGGAGAAAATCTAGGAAATATATAAAAGTGAAAAGGAGAAAATAAAATTATCTGTATTTTATCTAATCAGATAACATTTGAATTTATGCATTTTCACATTAAGTATACACGTGTGTATGTGTGAATGCATATTAAATTGAATGATTTCATATAGATATGCACATAGAAGAGTATACAAACCATAATTGTGCAGCTTAATGAATTTTCACATAGTGAAGACACTACTCAGAATAAGAAAGAGAAATTAATTAGACCCCAGAAACCCAGTCTTATGGTTGTACAAGTCTCTACTCTCTCTTCTACACAAGTTACCCTTATCCTGACTGCTGTCTCAGTGGAGAGATTGGTCAAACATTAAAATTCATATGCTTGCAATCATATAGTATGTATTGTGTTGTAAAGAAAACTTATAATATGTACTTTTGCACTCAACCTTATGTTCATGAGATTCATCCAAGTGATAACTTGTAACAGTACTTTGTTCAGTCTCGGTATTATATATCATTCCATTGTATGTATAAAACACAATCTATATAACCATCTACTATATGCAGGCATTTAGATTGTTTTCAGGTATTGCCTATACAGCACTGTTCTCATTGTCTTTGATGTGTCTTTAAATAAATTTTATTGGGCTTTTGAATATAGAAATATGTGCAAATAATACTGAATAGCTGTATGTTTTCACAGAAAATAAAAAGCTTATTGATTTAGCCAACATACGAAGAAATAAGCCATTATCAATACCCAAGAATTTCTAGCTACGTATGGTAATATTGACATTATATGAAAAAATATAAAGTCTTGAGATAAAGTTATATTGCTCAAAAGAGAATTGGCTTTTATGTCTGTTAAAATAGGGGCAGATCACCTTAATCCAATCATAGTTTTAATCTGAGTCCTGGTTTAGACCATTACTCAACAGAGTGTAGAACTTCATTGGTTCTAACAGAAAGGATGGAATATTTACCAGGTCGTCTCCTCCTTGGTATTCTGGGAAGTATGGTTTTCAGCACCACAGCCTCATGACTGCTACAAAATCTCTTCAGTTTCACTCCCACTTTCTGCCGAACATTTTAACTTCACTCCCATCACTTCCAAATTAGGAGAAATTGTGTCTGTATTTTCTAAAACAAAAGTTGGGGAGTTCTCTCGTGCAATTTCATCCTGCTTTTTTCTCCTGCTTTGTGTTGTTATATTATTCACTATTTAATATCATAACATAATAGATCTTTCATTTTCAAGCCTAGGGTCCTTTTTTTCTCTAATTTTGGCTTCTGGCTTCTGTGATCTGCCCCACACTGTGACAGAGTTGAATGGAGGGCAAGTGCTGTACTCAGGCTTTGATTAGAGAGAGATTTCCAGCTTGAGTCACATATGAAGATGTTCCTTGATTGTGCAAAAAAAAAAAAGTCATTGACCTCCATACTATTCTCTGGTTGCAAAAGGCCAGGATTTACCTTTTAACAAGGTAGCACATACTACTGTTAGGTTTACCTGCTTATCATTTATACATCTTTTGACTGTATAATCATAAGGTAATCATTTAATTAGTGTTCTATCTGATCCTCAAATTTGTGGCTTAGATGTGAACCTAGAAAATTACTAATGTAGTATTTTCTGGTAGCATTAGCTTACCTTAAATACCCATTTGACCTACAGTGCTATTTTATAATACACTCATTTTATTTTTAAACGGTGAAAAATATAAGCAGTAAAAATTACAGATTTGTTACATTTCAGAGAAAAGGGGTACGTGTGTGTGTGAACAAAAGCTTGCCACTCATAAAATGTAAATAAGATAAAGGTAAAATCACTTTCTAAAAATAAGCCTCCTGGAAATACTTGACATTTTCAAGAAGATGTTTGCCCTCTAATATCATTATTTGCCTTTTCCGTCTGTTTTTTGAGGTGCTTGAAAATTGCAAGCTTCCTTTTTTTTTTTTTTTTGGAAAACTAAGGAATGAGAATAGTAATGAGATGCTTTCAGATAGACAAATGCCACAGTGCACTGACATCAAAATTAAAATAACTCCTTTAACCCCTTTTTTTTTCTTTTAGACCTCAACTGCCACAGTAAATGTGGTGGTGACAGATGTCAATGACAATGCTCCAGTGTTTGATCCCTATCTTCCTAGAAATTTATCTGTGGTGGAAGAAGAAGCCAATGCCTTTGTGGGTCAAGTAAGGGTAAGTAGTATATGTGTTAAATGATGGAGCATCAAAATTACTAAAAGCAGTCAGTGAAAGCACTTGGGTGTTAAGGCAAGATTCTAATAAAGTGCATTTATTCTCAATCACAGTGCTGAAGTCTTCAAGATTTTATTTTTATAAATCAGATTGTGTCCATTTGGATTTAGCATATTAAGCTTGTTGATTTATATTTTATGACCATTATGTAATCTACACATTTATTGATTTGAGAGTATTCTATTCTCATTTAATATATATTTTTATGTTTTAGAATTATAATAAAATATTTTTAAAGAACTATGTGATTATCTATACCATTAAGAATGAATTTAGAAATGCATAGCTCAAAATATAAATGTTTAGGTGTAAATTAATTTGGTGTATAAACATGTCTTTAGCATCACCATATACCTTAAATGCCCAGCACATTCAACACTCATTTCTAAAAATGTTCTCCTGATTCCTAACTGGACATATTAGCCAGTTTCTATGGTTCTTTTGATGAAAGAACCTGGGGTTTTTTTGTTTGTTTGTTTTGTTTTTTAAAGCAGAGACAGTACTTCCTCAGTTGGTCCATGTTTGTTCTTGAATATAGCTAATGTTTAAGAAGCCATGAGGGAAGATTTTGAGGATGGTCTACATATTTTGAAGTATCTAACTTGATGAGGCATCTATGTGGTCTTCAGATAAGGAAGATTCCTTCTCTAGAAAGGAGTGAGATACTCAGGTTTCTTGAGTTCAGGCTTCAGGATCCTACTTCTACCCTGTTAATGCCTTGAATTTTAACAGGAGGTTTCTGGTGCTTTGAAGTATGTCTTCTCTATAATTCAGCCACTCTTACATTCAGACAAAGGGTATGGTTTTCAGTCGAATCTTCTCTCTGGCAGAGAGAGGGTTTCTTTAAATACTGTCTTCCTTCTGACTTTCAAACCATGTCCTGACATTTTGATTGGCTAGTTTGAGCCCCTCCATTTTATTTTTCCCTCAGATCCTAGATGTAACAACTACCAACTCCACAGTCGTTATTATTTTAATTGTCACTGTCTCTTTTAAATCTTGGAGAGACTGAATCAGGCATACATACCCTTATGCCTTTTTCTTATGCAAGTTTACAACTGGATAGAGTCTTGTTAACTGTGCTGTTGCAACATGTGAGAGGGTTTGATACCATGTGGCCAGCAAGCCATTCACCTCCAGAAACGCACAAAATACCTCTGGTGTCAAAAGTTTTACTGCGGATTCTACAAGAAAAAATCTGGATACAAAGATGCAGGTATAAATAATTTTTTGAGTTTAAGTAATACTAATAGGGAATTGAAGCAGTGATGCAGAGAGGAGATGGCAGCCAGTAAACGGATTGCTACTAACCATCTATTATAAGGAGGACTGAACTTAACTCAAGGGCAAATTCTGGAAAATGACAAAAACACATTTTCCAGAATTATTGATCCTGAGAACTAATGGGTCTTACAGATTCATACACTAAATCCTGAGAGTTCTGGGTCACCCATGCTGTGGAGGGCGGCCCATTTTCATCACTTCCTGCCTCCTGTTCAAACAAACAACCAGCTCTCTGCAATTCTGATATAAGGGCATTCGGTCAAAGTGCAGAAGCTAATAGATAGGAAGTTGGCCAGAGAGAATACTTGCTCTGAGGGATAAGTATAAGGCACTAACAGCTTCTGTTATACCAAGCAAACCAGGTGATAAAATCCTTAAAAGGGGCATGTGCAGAAAACATAGAAAAGAGGCAATACTTAAGTTGATTCATGAAGGATGAATACTGGTGAGAAGCAAATTGGGAGGGTTTGAAAACCGTTTAGGGAAAGTAATTGCATGAATAAAAGCCTAAATAAGTAAGAGCATGTGACACATCCTAATTAAAGTAAATAAATGTGCCATATCATAAACATTACTCTATGTCATGGGAAGAAACGAGAGATCCCTGTAAGGTTTGAGATGTGATGTCATCAGAATTTTATTTTATAAAGATTACTCCCGAGTAGATTATAAAGGAATTTTTTTGAAATGTAAATCTTTTTTAAAAAAATTATAGTTGAGATACAACATTACATTAATTTTAGGTGTATAACAAAGTGATTTGACATTTATATACCTTACAAAGTGATTATCACAAGGTCTGGTAACCATCTGTCACTGTACAAAGTTATTGCAATATTATTGACTGTATAACTCATGCTGTACATTATATCTTGTGAGTTATTTATGTTATAACCATAAATCTGCCCTGATTAGTCCCCTTAAATTTTTTTGCCCATTTCAGCCTCCACCAACCTTTGGCTACTTATCAGTTTGTTCTCTGTATCTATGAGAAATCATATGGTATTTGTCTTTCTCTGTCTGACTTTTCACTTAGCATAGTATTCTCTTGATCTATCCATGTTATTGCAAATGTCAAGATTTCATTCTTTTTTATGGCTTAATAATATTCCATTACACACACACACACACACACACACACACACACTACATTTTCTTTATCCATTCATCTATCAATGGACACCTAGGTTGCTTCCATATCATGCATTATAAATAATGCTGCAATGAATATAAGGGTGCATCTGTCTTTCTATCTTTTTTTGAATTAGTTTTTTTGTTGTTTTTTGTTTTCTTAAGATAAATGCCCAGAACTAGAGTTGCTGAATTTTATGATAGTTTAATTTTTAATTTTTTGAGGAACTTCTATACTGTTTTTGATAGTGGCTACATCAATTTACAATCCCACCAATAGTGCACAAGGGTCCTCTTTTCTCCTCATCCTCACCAGCACTCGTTTCTTGTCTTTCTGATGATAGCTATTCTAACAGGTATACACAGTGCTTGATGTTGTCTCAGATGTCCCTTATGCTATCCTTATTCTTTTTAATTCTTTTTTCATTTTGTTTTCTCAGTTGCATGATTTCCACTATTTGATATTCCTAATCACTGTTCCATTCTTCTGCATCATCTGAATTGTTGATTTCCTCTAGTGTATTTTTTATTTCAGTTGTTACATTCTCCAGTTCTACTTCGTTCTTTTTTACATTATTTATCTCTTTGTTGATGTTTTCACTGAGTTAACCCACTGTTCCGTAGCATTTGATGAGCATCTTTGTGACTATTGCTTTGAACTCTGGAAGTAAGTAGATAGCTTACTTCCACTTGGTTTAGTTCTCTTTCTGGGATTTTGTCTTGTTTTGTTGTTTGGAACCTATTCTTTTCTCTCCTAATTTTGCCTGTATGTTTCTATATATTAGTTAGATTAGCTACATCTCCTGGTCTTGAAACAGTAGCCTTATATAGGTATCTGGCGGGGGGGGGCAGGGCAATGATGCAATTTCCCCTGGTCACCAGAACCAGGTGCTCTGGCTGTGTTCCTTGTGTGGGCTAGTGTGGCCTCCTGTTGTGACTGGGCTATAAATGTTATGGACACACTGGCAGGTGAGACTGGTCCCTAGCCAGGCTGGGTGTGAGGCCTGGCCACAACTGTTGTAAGTATTCTGGTGAGCACGGCAGCCCTCCCAGTGCAGCTGGCTGGTGGATTTGACTGCCACTGCTGCTGGCACAGTGGTGTGCAGGATAGGCCTCTGATGTGGTTTAGCTATGAGGTTCAGCCTCAACTGTTGCAGACACACTGCTGTACCTTCATGTCAACTGAGGCTATTCGCCAGATATGGCAGGGCAGGAGGTACTTTGGAGAGGTGACAGCCAGGGTGGGTCCTCAGAAAAATGCTACCATGGAGTAAAGAATGTTAGCAAGTTTAATGAAGTGAGTCAGAAATGGTGGCTGCTGGTGTCAGACCAAATAGTTGGAAGGAGAATTGAAAAGGGGGAAAAATGGCACCTACCAGCACTTCTGTCCCTGGAGAAAGTTCCAACAGATCTCTGCCCCTCCAGCACACATCCTAAAATTAGTCAATATATCACTTTCACCTGTAACCCAGGTGCTTTTCAAACTGCTGCCTCTGAGCTGTGACTTGGAAAGATTGCAACATTGGTTTCCTATAGCTGTTTGGCTCTTCTAGACATAAGCCCTGATAGTTTTCAAAGCCTTATGGGGCTTCTCTTCCTGGTGTACCTCCAAGTTTGTGATATCCCTCCTGCTGAGAGTGGTGGGTAGAGTGAGTTCTGACTAGATTAAGTCTCTGCCCCTCCTACCCATCCCAATGGGATTTTCTTTATATCTTTAGTTGTAGAAAACTGTTCTGTTCTGCTAGTCTTCAGGTTGTTCTCTGATAGCCGTTCTATATGTAGTTGTAGTTTTTGTGTCAATGAGAGGAGGTGAGCTCAAGACCTTTCAACTCTGCTGCCTTGAACCCTAAGCCAGGAACCTTGCTCTTGAATGCCCATTTAGCTCATCCATGAAATGTTGTTTCTTGTATCTGAGGCACAGTTCTTGCAACAAACATGTCTCTTGATTGCTGTGACACTCTGAAATGGGAGATTCTAAATCCAGAAGGCTGAATTAGAAGGCACTTATAATAGCCCAGACATATGAGGCTTGAACTAATATAATCATCTAATCATAATATAATTAAATTATATTACAGTTGTCACTCCAGGATGCTACATTGATGAAAACTGAAAAATTCATTTAGTTATATCTATCAGCTATTCATATAAAATCAACAGGTATTGAAATCATTTAGGAAAATTATCTTTCCAGTTTCTCTTAATTTACTGAGGATCAGAGAGATAAAGCCCACATGAAATATACAAAGAATAACACATAAGTAGACATTAGCATCATGATGAATTTTTATGTAATTTTATTTTTCTTTTATTTTGCCACTTTTCCTAGTGGTTCTTTGTATTTGAATGAATGATAGCATTAAGTTTTTTTCTTTTTTTCTAGTTCTTAAGTTTGATGATAAATGGTCTATTTAACTTATTTCAATATTAAAAATTAAAATATAGATCTTAGAACTTATAATTTGATATAAGCAGTAATCGTCCTGGTCTTTAGGCAATAACATATTTTCTTAAAAACTAAACGAGCTTGAAAGTACAAAGAGGAAGACATCTAAAGCAGGTGCATCCAACTGATTCTGTTCCAGAGAAGCTGTAATGTTCATAGGATGGAATTTTGATACATCATAATGCTCTCCTGTTGCTGCCTAATGGTAATTGTATGATACATTAATTTCATTAAATGACTCATGCTCTACTTATAAAATTTAATTTTAATCATCACCAAAACTATTAAGATATACTTAAAACTAAGATATGTATGGTTAATTATTTTAGTGAATTTGAGTTACTGACTCTGAGTTTTCCAATGATGTATTGGTATGAATAATCCAATATTTGGATTCAAATGCTAAAGATTCTTTTTTATTTATTAAGGTAGCATTATAATATCAAACTTTATTAAATAAAGAATGCCCATAAAGCAATATTTATAGGTTATACAGGGCAAAATAGTTTTATTAGCATATTAAAAAATAAACTACCAGCCAGTAATTTTTAACATTGAATTTGCTATACACAATTATAGTGTACCACGCTTTAATTTGAGAATGCTCTCCATATTGTCAAAGCACTTACAGTAACAGTATAATTGGGGAGAAAAAATAAGTATGAAGAATAAAAACTAACAAACACAGTAAAAATAGATTCTGTGTCTTTGTGAGTATCAAATGTGTCATACCAATTATTTACTGAAAGGAATGAGAAACATCACAAAGAACTAAGGTGTCAGGGTTCATGGAAAAATAAATCATTTGCAGAACCTTAACAAATTAGTGAGATTACCAATTGAAAACAAAAAGAAATAAAGCAGTCAGAAGGATGTGATACAAGACAGAATTGAGCTGAAGAGGCAACATGAGAACAAGTCAATAGTCTGACAATAATGGAATATTTGTTTAGAGGAGTTCTGGAAAATTGATTTAAAACATGTTGAGTTCAGATGTGGAAGGCCAGGAAGGCCTAATGAAATAGCCACTGATACAAAGACTTTTACTTGTCAGTGTAATATTTTGTTTATTACTCTTCACAGTATTTCACAGGAGATGGAATCTACAGGGTCTGTATGCATATTTCTGACTGAACCACAAGCATGGTAATAGCTCATCTTTAGAGTAGGTCTCGGATATAAGAGACCTCGTACCAGCTACTGCAGAGCTCTATGTTGATCCCAGGTCTCTGAGTGTTTAGATAGCCAGCAGGAAGTGAAAGAGAGAGGAAGGGAACGTGGGGGAGGGAGAGACAGGGAGGGAGGGAGAGATTATGCAGTAGAGAAGATATTTTTAAAGTTTAAGTATATATTAATTTACTTATTATTGTTAAATAAGGTAAACAGGTAAACAGGTAAAGCTGGGTACATTGTTGAGATTGTCATTTTAAACAAGTTTGGTAATTGCTTGGATGTGTCTCACAAATTTTATTTATTCCTAACACTGAAGGACCTGCTATGAATAAATAATTCATTCTAATACCTAAGAGGCAGATGAATTTGGTCCCATTATGAACCCTAAGTCTTCAGAAGTGGGGAATCATGACGCTTAGTTCAATATAATGTCTGTCATTTTTATTTGTTTCTCAACAAATGTCTGATGGGTTTGATCTTGAGTCTGGGTTGGGGAGTGAGGAGAAGATAAAGGAAGACCTATTTCAGTAAACACTGTTTTGGATACAGGGTCACAAAGAGAACTTCTTTGTACTTGACTAACAGAATTCAGCATGAAGGAGAATGATGTGATGTTTTTATTTTGGCACTTTTGCCACAGTAGGTGCTTTAATGCATCCCTATGTGTGCATATTTTGGGTGAGTGGAGGTTTAGGAGTGAGAAGTGGACGGAGGAAGCCTTGGAGCTCATATCAAAGCCTTCACGGTAGCATCTTATTGAGGTATTTCTTAGGGACCTGAATTCTTAAATTGTTCATCTCTGTTTTTCACAGCAGCCCTAGGTATCAATGCCTGCACAGATGCCTGCATCAGAGAAGGCATGCTTGGCAATAGTAGCACTTGTTAAGTTTAAACAAGTTCTAAGCATTGTATATAGAGAGAGTGAACTACTTCCCAGCAAACTTCCAATTAATACCTTGTAGAAATTCTTATGCTGAACTGACTTCTTTTATCTCTACGTAACAAAAATAGAGCCCTGAGTCAACAGAATGTTCTTTCAGTTCTAAAATGAAGGAGACTGAATTTATTTAACCTGAAACACAAATGTATTTCCAGTGTGAGATCTGCATGCTAAATCTCAGTTACGATGATGTGGTAGTGATTTAGTTTTAAACTCTTCAAGAACTTTTAAAATCATGAATAAACCGCAGTGTCCAGTAGAGTAAAGATGGTGTAAATAAAAAGAATGATTAATGGATAAAATTTAATCATTTTTACATAAAAATGATATTTTCTTTAACTAGATAATTTTACGTTACACTTTGTTCTCAAATTATCTCCTTTCTCCAAATAACCATAGTCAGACTCTCATTATTTCTCACCTGAACTATTACACCCTTTTACAAACACAGTTCAACTACAGGAGGTATTCCACAATGCAACAAATAAGGCTCACCTCCAGCTACTACTTTTACAACTTTATCTTTTGTAATAATAATCTGCTTATAATTACTAACATATTTTCTCAGAACCTTCCCATGTCTCTTTGACTCTGCTCATTTCTTCTTTCTTCCTTCTTAGTTTAGATAACTCATCCCTGAAAATTCTAGTCATACATAATCTCTTCTAAAACAACTTTTCTGAATTTTCCTATGTGCTTATTTTCCCCTACTCATGGCCCTATATTATACTATGCACAACTTTTTGATAGTACTTACTAAAGGACATTAAATTTACCTATTTATCCAAATTTCTTAAAATCAGAGACTGTGTCATATTGATCTTAGAAACTTCACTACTCAACCCAATATTTGGCCTTTAGAAGATGATAAATTAAATTAGAGCTAATGTATTAAAATTATCAAAAAGTAAATTCCTACACCAAAGATTTATAAACATTATAGAAAGACAAGAGATATAATAAATGTCAACATTAAAACATACATTTTAGTATACCTTACTCACATACAAATACATAAGTTTTCTTGATAAATAGAGAAAAAGTTTTAATATTAGATATCTACTTTTAGAATTTTTGCTTGTGGAATAGTAGACATAGAGTTGATTTAAAAAGCAGTGGTAATGCAAGGAACAACTGAAATTTACGTTGGTATAGAGCAAAATATTTACCACCTGGGAGACAGAGAAATAATAATGAAAGATGTTCCCAGGTATAAGATTACATGGAGGAAAACTGTAACAGACACATTACCAGCCTGTCTGATTATATATTTAGAATTGGGTTTTTCATTCACCTATTTAAAATACATACTCTATTTAAATTATTTTAATATTTATATAAGAAGAAATACCAACTTTTTTGCCTTACAAATCTGTGCTCTGTTCATCTAGTTGTAACTTTTAATGCTACATTACTTATTTATGAGATACAACTTTATGCAAATTGCACCTCTGTTTTAAGTCTGATGAGAATTCATGGCTTATTCACTTAAGTTGGATTCGGCTATTCTCTACAAATGTTGTATAGCTCACTACAATTACACTGACATTACTGCCTAACTGAGGAAGAAGTTTGGCAATCAAATAAAGGTTTTACAGAAAGGATTCCCACTAACTCTGAAGTCTTTTATTAAGTCCACATCTTGTCTTTTAAACTTTAAGAAAAATGTGTAATATATAGAAGGTAATTGGAATATCAATGCACAATTTAATGAATTATTATAAACCAAAATGTAAGTACAACCTGGGTATATAATGCATCACCAGGAAAGTCCCTTGCATACTTCTTTCTAGTTGCAACTACTTTCCTTCACCTACAATTAACCACTATAATAATTTCTTGCTTTCTATTGTACATTTACCAACTAAAAATGCATCCATAAATAATATAGTTTAGTTTTGTCTTTTTTAATGCATATAAACAGAATTGTAGACTATGTATGCTTTAGTATCTTCCATCTTTTATTCATCTTTATCTTTTTAAGATTCAGCTAGGTTTCTGGCTGTTTATATATTTTATTTGCTGTATGTGGCTAGGTCATAATTCATTTTCACATTCTATTATTGATAAATATTTTAGTGGTTTCCAGTTGAGACTATTGTAATTAATGCTGTTGTGAATACTTTTATGTAATTTCCCCTGGTACACATGTGTCTGAGTTTCTCTATGTTGTGAGTGTGAGTATATTTAATTTTATTGAAAATGACAAATTGTTTTTATAGTGACTGTGCCAAGAATTTCGAGAGTTAGTAATGATGCCCATCTGCATTCTTGATGTATCAGTCTTTCTAATTTGGACCAATCTGGCATGGTTTTAGTGATATCTCATTGTGGTCTTGATCAGCATTTCTCTAATGAGATTGAACATCTTTTCATATATTTAATAGCTGCTTCATTTTTTCTTCCCAAAATGCCTATTTATCTCTTATCCATTTTTCTATTGAGTTGCTATTAATTTTTCTTCTTGAATGTTCTTTTTTATCTGTGGGAGTTTTTTATATATTTAAGATATGACTTCCTTCCTGTTACATGTATTTCAGACATCTTCACCAGCTTGCATGTCACTTTGTTAAAGGTGTCTTCTGATATGTAGAGTTTTTAATTTTAAGGTTACCAACTTTATCCAGCATTTTCAGTTATTAGTTTTTATTCTCAGATTGTGAAGATATTCTCTTACATTATTTTAAGAAATTTTTTCTTTTGTTATCTGTATTAGGTCTATTATCTGAAATTAATTTTTCTCTACAATATGACATACAAATTCACTTTCATTTTCTTCTATATAAATACATACTTTTTTAGCAAGAAAACTTTTTCTTCTAGAATTAGCACAGTTTCAGGTCTTTATAAGTCATTAATACATTTTGAATTGATCTCTGTCTATAGTGTATCTATAGTGTAACATTAGGGACCAATTTTGTTTTTTCTTAATGTGGCTATCCAGTTTTCCCAGTACCATTTGTTGAAAACATTATCCTTTCCCTTTTATGTATTCTTGAATATTCTTGTTGAAGAGTGTTTACCTGTACAGGTGTGGATTTATTTATGGGATTTCTGTTCTTTACATTGGGTCTATTTGTCTGTTTTTATGCCATATCATACTATTATAATTACTGTAGCTTTGTAATTTATTTTGAAATCAGGAAGTGTGATGCATCCAGTTATGTCCTTTTTTCTCAAGATTTCTTTGCCTATTCAGTGCCTTTTGTGATTCCATATGAATTTTAGGATTATTTTCTATTTCTGTAAAAAAAAAAATGTCATTGGTATTTTGATAGAGATCTTATTGAATTTCTAATCAATTTGGGCAGTATGGGCATTTTAACAATATTAATTTTGTCAATTTATGAACATGAATTCTTTCTATTTATATGTCTTCTTTATTTTTTATAAATGCTCATTTGTTTTGTCAATATTTTCTTTTTCATCAATGTTTCATCCACAAGAGACAAAGAGACGGAGAAGTCATTATATAATGTTAAAATGATCAACTCATTAGGAAGGTATAATAATTATAAATTTATATGCATACAGTATCAAAAGCACCTAAATGTATAAACAAACATTGAAAGATCTGAAGTGAGATTTAGACAACAAAGTAAAAATAGACTTCAGTGCTCCACTTTTAATCATAGGTAGAACATCTAGACAGAAAATTAATGAGTGGACTTGGACAACACTAAAGTCCAGCTGATCCTGATAGATATAAACAGAATATATATGTAGGTATAGATGTGTATATACCTACACATCTATACCTACACATCTATACCTACATATATAGCTAAATATACGTACTTCTTGAGTGCACATGGAATATTGTTGAGGATGAATAACATTTTAGGTCATAAAACAAGTCTTAATAAATTTAAGAAAATTGCAATTATACCAAGTACCTTTTTCAATTACAATGGGATAAAACTAGAAATCAATAAAAGAAACAAAAATGAAAAATTACTAATATGTGGAAATTAAACAATATAGTCTTGAACAACCAATGACTCTAAGAAGACATCAAAAATAAATTAGAAAGTAACTCAAGACAAATGAAAACAAAAACACAATATATCAAAACATCTGAGATGTAATAAAAACAGTACCAAGAGGGAAGTTTATAGCAATAAATGTCTACATTAAACAAGAAAAACCTCAAATATGCAAGATAACTTTACATTTGAAGGAACTAGAACAAGAGAAGACATTATAATTGAAGCCACAGAAATATAAAGGGTCATAAGAGACTATTATGGAAATTATAAGCCAACAAATTGGGTAACTGAGAAAACCTCCCACAAAATTGTATTGTATTAAATGTCTCTATTTATATGCTATCATACTTCCCTGTACTTTTTTCATAATACACATTAAAATTCAAAATTATTTATTTGAGTGACTTTTAAAAAAATCTTTATTTTGCATATTAGAATGTAATTTTCAGGAGGGCTGGTTAGAAGCCCCACTACATGTTGTAATTGTGTAATACATCTTTACTTTATTACTGCAGGTTATTGCTCCAGTAATTTTAAAAGGCAATTATGGTTTAATATCTACTTTTTCCTATAGTTCAAGTGACATTAGATAAAAGAGCACTGTGCTCTTGCCCTTCTTTACAGCCCCGACACCTAATATGCTCTCCTGTACACATTTGACAATAAATTTGTGAATGAATGAATGAATGAAAGCATGTATGACTGAGTCAAATAAAATTTGAACATAATCTTTTGTATTTTTATGCATTGATATATTTTTTAATATAAGAGGGGGACGAAATAACACTATTCAGAAATTTCAGTTAATATTTACTGAGATGGAAACTCAGTTCCACTCCAAGACATTAATGTGAACAAGGTACATTCTCTACTGTTTTAGAATTTGCATTAGATAACAGAGGTACAAATGCAAATAAATATACATAATGCAATGCAAAAAGTGCTGAGACTGGTATGTACAAAGTAGAAACTAATTTAATTTATCTCAGCATTAAATGATTATATAAATATATTTTTATTTATATTTGTTCATTTGATGTTATTTGATGAAAAAAATAACATTGGTTTCATGTCTACACAAAATGTTCTAGAAAAGTGCTCCATTGAGAAATGATCTTTGTTGTTAACATGCTTTCCTGAAAGGCAAAAGGATTTCTTGTGTCTTTATTCTTTATCTTTTTTCCTACTTTCTATATATTCAAGATAGGCTTTCTAATTTCAAATAGTATTTAGTATTAAGTATGCAGCTCTACTTCAAGGCTTCTTTAAATAAGTTTCTTGCATGTTTCTATTTATATGAAGTTCCAAAAAGGCCTAGTTAAAAGTTACCTAAAATGACAGAATATTGCTTAAGTTTTAGAGCAAGTCATTGCATCCAAATCTTCATATATTGATTCATTCAGCTTTTATGAAACCTGCCATTATAATTGGACAAATGTACAAACTGTATGTGGATTATTGACAATTTTATATAAAATTCAAAATTCATATTTGAAATGTGACTATTAGTCTAAAGGTCATGTTTTCCATCATCTCTCTGAACCTTGTAGTATACTCTGACAGGCCATGCTTTTATAAAATATCTACTTACATAAAATCAATTATGACAAGGAAAATAAGAATATTTTGGTTTACTTAAGATGCTGTAGTTTTCTTTTGGGACAAAAGAAAATTAATTATCCTTAATATATGAGACAATATTAATTAATTATTAATTGAGTAATAATAATTCTTAGTTGAGAAACTAATAATTCATTAATTATTAGTTTATAATTATTTTTTATGTTTTTATCAGTTTTCAACGGTTAATTTTAGGTAATCTGAGCAGATTGGCTTAAAGGATAAGATTTAAGATTTATGGTACATTCCATAGTATATTATCATGAAGATTTGTATATATCATTATAATAGAGAGAGCAAAAAAAAGGTAGAAAAAGCAAAAGTTTTAGAGTGGAAAAATTCTAAATTGGAGTTTTAGTTCTGCTATTTACTAGTTTTATAGATTCATCAATTTATTTAAGTTCTTATAACATCAGGTTTCTCATCAGTAAAATAAGGATGATCATAATGATATGATGATTAAATGTAAGTAAAAGCAGCTTTTAAATTAGAAGGGACTAAACAAATATCAGTTACTATGTGTACATATATATACATATATATATACATATATATACACATATATATACACACACACATATACATAATTGTTTCTAATTGACATGTAGCACTTCATTTGCATCTGCACTCAACATCCAACTTTATTCACAGAATACATTTAGTAACTGAGTATAGCAAAGATTTGACATAATTCTTTGCATTTTAATTTTGTTTCTTTTTAAATAAGTAATTATGACATCTTTAAGAGCAATTAAGTAGCTAGTATTAAGGAATATATATTATGCCTCTTCATATCTCCCACCAAGCATAGTATCTGGCAAATATTACATGTTTAATACATGCTGGTAAAATGAATGATTAAAGTAACAGTTCTGATATTAAGAACATGAAACAATGTAACAACTTAAACCCCCATCAATTAGGTTAAGGGTTGCTTTTTCAAAATTTGCAGGTTAATTAGAAACAGTGATTTGTAGCACGTGTTTATAGAGCACTTTAAGACCTAAATTATTTTTCCATTTTATTGGCAAGGCATCTTTGATAGAATAAATGAGTGGTAACTATAACATAGCTAATAAGTAAAAGAACTGGGAATAAAAAAGTAAATTTTTTAGGCCAAAATTCTGATATTCTTTTAACTGCCCTATGCTAAGATAATTTTTATTGCAAGAGTATCATGATCAGAATATTGTTTTTTAACCAACACAAAGTTGACATCTACAAGTGTTTCTGCTTGTAGACTAAATAATACCTTGCTCTGCCTCCCTTTGAAGATTTAGATTCTCTCTCACTTATAAAGGAGAAAATGGCAGCATTTTGTCAATATTTTTCTCTTATTAATGTAAATTACATCAATGTATTTTCTACTTTAGTTGTATGGTTATGATTCTTTTTATCTTTCATTTGTCTTTTCTTGAATTAATATTTATAAAGCACCTATTATGTGTGGAGCACTGAACTCAATCACAATGTTGTAACAAGCAGAAACGTTTCTGCTCTTGTGGATCTCACAGACTAATGAAGTGTCACATATTCAATAAATAAACACACCATTAGATACAAAAGTAAAAATTGTCATGAACAATGTGAGGGAGAATAGAGAATACTCTTAACTTGTTTAACAAGGATCCTCCTATATATTGAGAGGCCTGGGAGAGCCCCCTGTGAGGAATAGCTATGTAAACTGAGAACTGAAGAATAGGTAGATAACTGTGAAGACTGCTTCAGTAGAAGAAGATGCAAAGACGAAGACAGATTTAAAAAGTTTAACATGACAATAAATAAATAAATAAATAAATAAATAAATAAATAAAAACAACTCACTGAGGAATGAGTGCAGCAATGGAGATAATATATGTTGATCTTTTTATTTCATCTGAATTGGCATGCGAAGGGATTATAGCAAGACGACAGACATAGTAGGAAGTGATTATTATCTCTCTCTCTCTCTCTCTTTTTTTTTTGTGGTGATAATTTCTTCAGCAGGTCTAAAGGCTGATGGAAATAGATTAAGTAAAAAAGGATATGGAAGATGCTGGAAAGAGAGCCAACATAGTCCCAAGAACATAGCCCTGGGAATGTAAGAGGGAATTGATTCCATTGATGGAGATTCTCCTAATTTTAGTAGCAGGAGATTGAAGACATGACTAGATAGTGAATGGTTTATAGGTTTATTTTGAAATGATTACCTCTGTGTCTAAAAGCAATCAGTGAAATGCATAACTCTGGACATATTGCATATTGTATTTCCTGGATTCCATGCTATGACTTCCATTGACTTCACTGAAGTATTTTCCCCACTGGTATCACTTTAGACTAGCTTGCAGCAGACCAAGGAATAATATAAGGGGAACCAGTGAAATTTTTTGTAACTTAGGTTTTTATTTTTCTAATTAAATTTTGAATTGCTACATAATAATAATCTTCAAAGCACAGATTTTTGTGATATGGCTCTTAATTTCCATAATTAAAATAACTGAACTATTTAAAAATAAATTCTGAATTGTTTTCATGTCTTACTGCTTATCTCTGGGCTCCAATCTATTATGCATTTAGAATAATTTATAATGCTACACCAATTATAACAACCCCCCAACCCTAAACAAAGATCACAAAACAATGGCATTTCAGTGCCATAAATTCGAATCCAAGTTCTTTTATTTGCTAACTATAGGAATCTGAACAAGTTTCTGAGTTTTTCTGCAATATTCTTATCTATAAAATGTGGACAATATTAACTATCTTGCTGCATATTTGTGAGAACTAAAAGGTAGTAAAATGAAAGTTCATCACATCTAGGACCTTTGCTCTTACATGAGAATTGCATTCAAAAAGAAAATACGAGCCACATCTCTGAGTGTAGGGGTAGAAACAGAACATTATTAGTTTGAGTCAAAACAATAAAACCCTAGATTTTTGTAACTTTAAGACCATAGTGTAGCTCTGTAGTTGATGATTATTGCATTGGAAAACAATAAATAATGTTGTAATGATTTTAGGTATGCATATATATGTATATGGGATTCATTATTTTCTGTCAAAAAAAGTTTATAATCTAATGAAAAGACAATGCAAATATAAGCTTGTACTGGAGACTGAGAGGTACCACCCAGATCCCTGTTCAAGAATAGACTTATTGTTCCAGCTTCTGAGAGTGATATAGGCAGACATCACTCAACTGTTAGCTGCTTCAGGGATTACTTTAGTTACACAGAACCACCTTGCCCAAGGTCACACCCTTCTCAGTGCAACCCACATTCTGACTGATGCCCAAGTGTAAAAGCCTAGCCATTTGGTCCAATTCACAATAACTATAATATGCAATTCTAATTCCAGACTCCTTCCAGAGTTGGCCAAGGCTGTTGTTGGCTCTGCATAGTAGTTAGCTTTCTGTCAATCCAATTTCGCTTTCTTCTTCTCCTTCCCACATGCATTGACTCCAAAAGTACACTTCGATAAACTACGTGCAACTAATTTTTATTTCATCATGTGTCTTATAGAGAAGACAACTTGCAAACAAAGACCCTAATATTTTACAGTGTTTTTCCTCAAGTCATGCAAGAATCAAAAATGGGAGGCTTTTTAAAAAATCTAGGTTCAGGCTAAAAAATAAATAGATAAATAAAAACAGGCACTCTTTCCTTGGTTTGTTTTCTCACTAGTTTATGATATCTCAGAAGAATTAGTTCATTGAGATTCCAAAGCCCAAGACTAGAGATATTCTCTATGGGTATGATGTGGATTTATAGCAAAGACAGTCTCTTTTTCACTGCCTTACTCCTTCTATTGGAATGTTTTTATGAGGAGCTCCTCTGAGCCAACAGCCTTCTCTAATGGTTTCATGATGCCTCAGTATCATACTCATCTGTGTCTGCACAGATAGATTTCTGTCAAAAGCGATCAGTGTTTAAGAAGTATCAAGAATAATGCTTCCTCTGGGCAAACCAATCAAAGTGGTTCAAACTTACCATGCAAGACTGTAGCTTCAGTCAACATTTAGATTCTTCATACTTTAAGTTGGAAATAAACCAATAACGTTCTCTTTTATTATTTGCAAAGATACTTGGTGGACAGATTATAGTTTTGGTTTCTCGGAATAATGCACTTTATTTTTTCTAATCTTTTCATACCAGACTCCAATTCTTTCATCACTTAATTATATTGACAACATTCTTTCTAACCATCAACATAATTCCATAAAATAAATCCCATATTCTCAAGGAAAATTTTTGCTTGAACTATTGATATTAAAATATTCTTCTTCTTGAGACTATGTTAACAATAAATGAATGTATGTCCAAAAGAAGTTTTTCTTCACTTCTTTTAACCTCTAATTGGGTTTATTTTCTTTCATTTAACAATGACAAAAAAATTAAGAGAGTTGATAAAATATCTGAGTCTTTTATAAAATCCGTAACTTTTAAACATCTACATGTATTTCTAATATTAAGATGAGCAGCAATATCATTTTACACCAAAATTAAAAGAACCAGACATCACCTTTGCACTAGGCCTGTTGCATGTAATCATTCTAAAATAGTTACCAACTGTTTATATAATCAGTGGCACATAGGGATGTAGTTCCTCTGAAAGCATAATGGAAGGAAGGCAGCTGGAAAAAAGAAGAGCACAGAAAAATTTGAAACTAATGTTTCTGATTGAAAAGGCAGTTTTATGTTTTGTACATATTAACTCTTTCCTCTGCATATAAATTCAGTCTTAGGAAGTGAATACACAGAGATAAATTATTCATTCCAATTAATTTTATTCTCCTAAATCAAATGAATATGTTAGACAAGACAGTTGATAATGTAATCTTCAGTTACTTAAGTGCATTGTTTATAAAGGAATGCATGTAAAACATAACATTTCTCAACCAATTTGGCTAAGATTAGGGAAATCTCAGATTAGGGGAATGGAACAAAACTAAAAACTGCTAAATTTTTGACCTGGCTTAAGGAATTACAAATAATCGAATAAACCCAAGGGATCAGAATCTAGCTCTTGCTATACTTTAGTGACATTATCAGAGTAGGTGAATATAATAAGATTATAACAATGTATAGAAAATGGAGAAAGCCTTGTTCATTTTATGGTTGTTACTTAGAAACAATGTGTACTTATATCCAGTAAAAGGCATTATACATAGTATTTGGGAATTAGGAGATTTGTTCTCCTAATTAAGTGAATATTATATGGGCTAAAGGCATCTTTTTTTGCCTTAGATATGCATTTGATAATCTAATACTTGAATATCCTGCAGAAAATGCAATTATGAAGAATTCCACAGAGAATCTAATCTGTCAGAGTTTTTCAGTTTGCAGTTATCATTTTCTTCTAGCACTAATACAAGCAAATCTTTTATGAGAGAACGTGATACAACAAAAAGCTCTGTGACAGATAGAAGAACAATACTTAGTGCATAGATTATTCTTGGCTCTTTAGCAAAATCCATAGGTATTTTTATATTTAATTCTAAAGAATACCAGGTAAAAATTACATTAAAATTTGAGATTTGTAGCAAGGATCATAAAGACATCTGATAAGCAAAATATTACATCGTCAATCAGCACAGGAGAAACTTTAAAATACTTTTAAAAATAAAAAATAGAATAATACTTTGTGTAAGAACTTGACAGACAAGGAGAGCTCAAAAAATAAAAAGCCTGAGCTAAGCAGATTATTGCATAAAATGCAATTCATGGTGATGGTATTTTTCTCTTAATTACTTAAAAAAGAATGACTATTGAGTGCAACTCCAAAGTTGCCCTAAAAGAGTTACCCAACATGCTAATGGGGGCAAATATTTTAGGAAATGATGCCATTGTAATGCTTATAATAGAAGAAACTGTTTTCATTAAAATGTTTATGTTATACTAAGAAGGCTTTCTTTTGACTAAAGCATTCATTTTCAACAGGGACATATCACTCCCAAAATGGAAGGAAATGGTTCTTGAGAGGCAAAAAAACAAAAAAAAAACAAAAAAAAAACTTACCTTTTAATGTATACGGGATAAACATGTGTACATAAACAGATATACAATATATCTATGGTAATACAATTTTATGGAGATGTAATTAGGAAGAAAAAATCTAAAACCTCTTTAAATGTGTTATAACGAAAAAAAGCTTGAGTAACACTGAAGTAGATTCTTGAAAAATAAAATTATTGTATTTAATTCCATAAAACATAGAAGATATATGTACAATACTTATTTTCAAACTGAACTAGAAATCGATTTCCTTAAAGCATTATAGATGATGTGAAATGAAATAAAGAAAGCAATAGAACAATAACATAAGGACAAAATTCAGGAATAAATAACTGTAGATATAATTGCTCATTTAATTTTCATCTAAAAAGGAAAAGGTGTCACTGAAAATACTAAATGGCTTTCTTAATTTCTTTATCTGATTGTGTAGTTGGAGTAAGAATGATATGTGAATGCATAATGGAAATAGATTCAGATAAAAATTTTTTTTGAAAATATTTGTCATCTACAACCTGTCAATTCAAAGAAGAGGAATGGTATCTATATGAACAAGCTAGCCTGCTCTTAAGAAGTTCTTAATTTCATGGGGACTATGAAAAATAATAAAGCCTTGGGTAAAGTAATGTACAATGAGCTTCAGGAGCATAGGAATGAGGCTTTTCATTTAAATGCTTTTGAGAGAGGTGACACATGGGCTGAAGAACAATCATGTTGGGAAGTCGGGGAAGGATTTCATGATAGAATAAAACAGGCATGAGACAGCAATGATTAGTTTGGCAAAATGCACTTAGATTTAGGCCCTAGAACATGTTTGTCTATGGAAAAAGAAAAAAAAAAGTGAGACTGAAGATGTAGAAATAAAAGTAAGAAGTGAGAAAACAAAATATAATTCTAACATATGACTTTCCACCATCACACAAAATGGTATAATACACACCAAACACATAGTGCAGAATTATCAGCTGCAGATCAATAGGGAAAAAAGTATGAAAATCATGGAATGAGTCCTCCCAGATTTTTCTAACCTCTTCAACTTCAACTATTGGGGATGTTTGAAAAAGGTTAATAATAACCTCACTACATAAAGACAGTAATGAACATAAGACATTATTTTGTTTATTTGTTGTGTGAATATAAACCTAACAACAACACTTTTCCTGAAATATCAAAGGCCTAATCTCTGATTATTGTTCATCATTATATAATGAATGAATATGTAATTAGTACAGAGATACATGGCTTCTTCCTAAGGCTTAATATTTAATCACCTGGAGTTAATTTATATTCTATAATTAAGATAACTCTAAGATATATTGTAAGCATTTAAACTGGCTTACTTAATTTAATACTCTCTGTTCCTTTGAATTAAATATCGCCAAATTCTAGAAAGATAGTTTATTTCCATTTTTTGCTATTTTTATAAATTCTCTTTCTTATTTCCATCCCTACCTGAACTTCCCATTTCTCATACATTGTCCCTTTTTTTTTGCCAAGCAATTCACAGATTCTTTTCTCTATTGATACCTCTCATTGTATAATAACTGGATGAGCTGTAAATTTTAGGCCTAGTATTTAACCGCACAATATACATAAATAAAAATAGAAAATAGTTTGTGTTAAGTGAAAGAGAGTTCAGAGGTTAGATGAAAAGAAGAGGCTTCCTAGAAAGAAGATGAGCAAATTAGAGGTAGGTTTTAAAGAATTAGGATTTCAAAACACAAAACTATAAGAGAAGAGAGAGAGCATAATGCATTTCAAGGATAATGAGGATGGCAGATTCTATTATTGTTTCCAATTTCTTACTGTCTCACACTGTCTACCTCATGACATCAGATTGGTCATGTAAGATTTGCCTTGACCAATGAAGTGGGAGTGCAGTGATATGTTCCACTTCCAAGCAGAAGCAATAAAGAGCTATGGCTTATCTCACCTTTTTTACCTTGGGTCACATGAACAGCCTGTTCCAATAGAGGCTGCTTCTTCAGCCTCCTTCCTGGAATAAAGATAATGCAGAGTAGAACTGCAGGGAATTCACAGTGGATGCTGTGTAGGTAAGAAATAAATATCAGTGATGGTAAACCACCGATATTTGTTTGAAAGCTGACTGATATAATATATAAACTATTTTGACTAAAATAGAGTTTGTATCAGAGAGTTTGTTGTGGGAGATAAGTGCATAAAGAGGTTAGAACAAGATCACATAGAGCCTTGAGTATCAGGATAAAATGTCATTTATTGTGTAACTAGGAGTAATTGCTTTGGCTATTAGTAGATTCAACAAACATTCAAGTAAGGTACCTAATACTTGATAAAAAGTCTTTAATTGAACATTCAAATATTCATTATACAGTTATGAAGAATAAACATTAAAAATCAGCTTTGAGCAATGCACGTTTCTTGTCCTCAAGTTGTGTGATGTATAATGCAGGAGAAGAGCAGGTAAGCAGGCAATTACATTGTTATAGAGCTAAATAAATACAGAATCACAGAGTCTCAGTGGAATGACAGCTGTCTAGACTTGGAGGAGCGAGGGAAGGCATCTCAGAGAAATATCTAAGCCCTTAAGTACAGTTTACTTTAGGTTTGCTCTATGTAGAGTGAAAAGAATTTAAGAACAATAAAAAAAAGACATAGCTTTGGAAGAAATATGGGCAGATCTCAAAACTTTATTTGTGGGAAAATACTATTCACTGATTTCTCTGGATAGAATTTATCTTTTTAGGTTTGGAAGACTGGCTTGCAGTAGTTATGAAAAGTAAAGAAATTGTTAGTGTGAAATAACTCTTATGCCCCTTTCCTCTCTCACAATTGTAAATTGTGAAGAACCTCACAATTTATAATCAGGTCATGATCACTCACTGACGTGCGCATTTGTATTCCAGTTCATGAAGAAATTTCTTTAAAATGCAACTAGAATTTATCTCTTCTACTTTCAAATAAAATATATTTTTGATTTTTCAAATATACAACTGACTTTTTTGAGGCCAGACATAGCAAACATTTCTCAGTATAGCAATATTCATAAAACCAGCAGATGTACTTTTCCATAGAAATTCCTTTGTCTTGTGTCTAATACTATATGAATCATCATCATTGTTTTTTGTAATAACTAAAGTGCTCTTTCCTTTCTGTTATTTATCAGCTGATTATATAAGTTTCCCTTGTATTTTTGTTACACTAAAAACACTGTGGACAGGTTTGATGATCTTTCATAAATGATTCAATTAATACAGAAACCAAAATTCTTAGACAATCTTAACAAAGGTATTAGAACCTAATAGATCACTAAGCCAGGTTAACATGATCCTAAGGAAATGAAATATATAAATAAGCCAAAAAAAAAAAAAAAAAAAAGTCTAATTTGGTGTAACAAAAAATATTCTTCAAGAGCTTTTGGGTAGAATGAAGCTTTGTTAACAGTTTCTGAGTAGATATTGAAAATCTTGATAATAATAAACATATCTATTTTTTATTGATTTCTTAATATGACCCAGGCATACTGCTAAATGTGTTCAATCCTCAATCCTCTTTGGAGATAGTGAGCAAAATACTCATTATCATCATCATTTTACAGATGAAAAATAGAAGCTTAACATGGTTGACTCATCCAAAGCCACAGAGTTAATATGTGAAAGATCTGGGCTTCTAACCTAGAGTTTAAACCCTTAAGAAATCTATAGTTTATATATAGATTTTCTAAATAACTAGGAATTAAATATTTGAGACTTCCAATATTTAAAAAAACTATTCAGACTGGTTACAGTTTTAGTCATTTGATCTCAAATATATGTATTACCTTCTAGCTAGTAAGTCTGTCATTGGTCAATAATGAATGAAGCATTTGTGTGGAGAGAAGAAAATTTTACTAACATCTTGAGTCACTAAATTACTTCTCCCCTTTTACACTGATAATCACAGCCCTTGAAATAGTTCGCCTCCTTTAGAAAAACACAGACAACTATTTTATATCTTGTTGAAGTTGGAGGATAAAAAAAGAAAAGAATTTCCATTAGTAATGTCATTAAGAAGGCACTGCCCAAGTTCTCCTTCTGACCTCTCTGCTCAACAACTTTTATGGCTCCCACTTCAAGGTGAGAAAAGAGTGCACAGCTTCTCAAATTGCTGTAAAGGACAAGTGAAAAGTAGAGCTAAGCTCTCTCTTAGCTTCTCACTGGGCTACATGGGTAGTTCACACCTTTATAATAGCTATATTTTCTTTTTGTTCTCAAAGTAGTTTGCATGTACTTGATTTTATGAGAATAAACAGAGATACTTTTATGTCTAAATAATTTGAGTGGGTATGAATGTAAAATATTTTAAATTTGAATTAGTCATTGAAAAAATGCACAGTCTACCCAGAGACTTTTCAATGGAAGGGATGCAGATGTCAGGCTCTCCCTTGAGATTTTATCCCAAAATATTCCCCCAATACAGGCAGCTTTTAGATCTCTATAGAATTTGTTGCCCCCAGTTTAGGCATCCCAGTAGTGGGCTTCCACTCTTATTGACGAGAAAGAGTATATATTATAGAACTTGAAAAAATGAGGAAAAAAGGGGATGAATTTAATGGATAAGGAATATATTTCCCTGCTTCCTTTTCAAGTGATATGGTATCTTAAGTTAATTGATTCTATGAACTTAAGATAGTCATTTTGAATATTTGCTCAACAAATATTCAATAAATCTTGTTCAGTAAATGCCCTCAAACATGATCTGATTTCTTTCTTATTATTATTTGGTTGTCTTGAATGTACTCTAATGTTGAATTTATTCATTAAGGTTTTACAGAGGATTTTTTTTAGCAAATATTCTCTGTTTTTTCCAGTGAGGTCTTTATTTGACTACAGACTATCAGCCAATTTCCTAGCAATAAGCATTCGCAAATAAGTAGCCACCAATCAGGCCCCATGGTAAGGTGTGTGTTAATAGAATGTGTTAGCCATGGACACATGATTATAAAGTTGCAGCTATTACTGTTTATTGCTTTGATGTACTACAAAGAAAGAAGAAATGTGTGATTTTTCTTATTAACAATCTTAATTAACTTTTCAGTGATTTCTAGAAAGATAAATGGTTTCACTATAGCATCACACACTGAGCTCCTTAGTTAGATATTAAACATCAATGCAAACTTATTGACAGTACTGCTTGTTGATAGTAAGGGATTTTATGTTTGGTTATCTTGTCTGACATCTACATACCCATCTATAATAGTAAAGAAATGAAACTATCTTGCTTAACCAGCCTATGTCACTTACATGACCTTTTTTATGCTCCTTAATTAATTAAGAGATATAAAAGGAAGGGAATAGCCCTCATTTTACAAACATTCTGGTTTCTTTGTCTCTACTAGATATATGTCTGAGTTACCTTAAACTTTTTAGAGCATTTTCCTACAGAATATTATAGTCTTTTATTCCATGAGCATCAAATACACTTCCATTCATGGAAGCTAGGCATTCAGTGAATAAATTGTGATAAATAGGATAAAAAATGTGTGTGTATTCAACTTTGAACATATTATTTACATTTTATAATTAAGCTGACTTAAACAAAATTATGAAACCCTATTGATGAGGATGCCTGATCTAGCATTTATTTCCAGTCTATCTTTTGAATATGTGGTTGGATAGTTCCTCTCAACAAATCATCTCACTATAAAATAGAGACAGCAGTATATTTGAAATATTCAGTATATGAAGAGTTATGAGACATCTTTTTGTTCTAAAAGGACTTATGGCTGGGAAAAGAGTGTAAACTAAAAATAATACAAGGAAGCATTTGTCAAGTATAAAATTCAGATTTATAAAATAATCTTTAAATGCTAGAAATTTTCCAGGAAACAGGGGAATTGGAGCTGAGATTTGAAGAATACCTGAATGATTAGAATTTCAGAGGTAAATAAAGATTCATTATAGCAAGGCTTAAAATACATGTCAAAAAGTGTATGCTGAGTCCTAGGGAAAAGTAGAAAACTGATTAGACTTGAGCAGAGAGTTTATACAAGAGAGTGAATAGTATGAGATGCTGAAAATGTAGAGTGGAATTAAATCATGCATTGGACTTCTTTTTATAGTTTGATCAACATATTGAAAGGAGGCTATATTTCTATTACTCAGAATTTCTAAATCTGGTGATACAATATCTCCTTTGAAAATTTCACCTTGCTCATTAAAATATTAATGACACTTGAGAAGTTGTGAAGGAATGAAATATTTCAACTTTATGTCTATTTTACTAACTTTATTTATTTGAGTACAACCTCACTTTCTCTCTCCACTGGCTTTCACTTTTTCCTCTTAAAAAACACAACTAGCATCCTAAGGGATATTAACTATTATTCCATGAAATGTAGCTTGGGAAAAACTCACGCATATAGTTGGTTTATCAAAGCCATGACTAAAACTCAATATTTAATTTTCTCTCCATGTTATTTTCTATCAATTTAAGTAATTTTATTTTTTATTTTTTCTCCCACTTTAATTCCCGCCCCCCACTTCCACCCTTGACTTATGGATGTTGCTGTTGTTTCCCCTTAAAAACTGGATCTCTGAAGGTGGCGCATCTCCCCTCACATGCTTGCAGCATGCATCTGGGGCCTGGCGCACCTGGGGTATGGTCCGTGTTTTCACCTGGGGCAAGAACCCCAGGACCTTCTGCATGTAAAACACATGTGCTAACCACTACACTATGGAGCCACCCCCAATTTAAGTAATTTTAAAAACAATCTCTTATTGACCCTACTGAAAACATATATTTTTCTGATTATCATTTCTTTAACCATTTATTATTTTACTATATACCCTTTTAAGAATCCTGACATGGTTGAGAGTAGACACCATTGGTTCTATGAACTTAAGATAGTCATTTTGAAGTGATGTATCATGGAAAACAAGAAGCACAAAGTGAAAATATTGTATGGAAAATGTCATGGGAAGACTTATAAGGAGGCTTTAATTCTGGCATTTTTCAGTGAATTCTAGCACTATTTTAAAAACTCGATGTCATTTAAGATATTAGTAAGTATTCTGCCATAAACACAACAATAAAAAGAATTTATAATTAAATTTGTTTGGAAATGATGGTATAGATATCCCCAGGGTTTGAGAATATCAATCAATAACTAACATCTTTTACTGTTCCCAGATTCAAAACCATTTCAGACATAGACACAGGATTGTGACAGATGGGTGAAACTGATATTAAAGGCTTAGTATGAGAGCCAGATGGGTTGGATAATGCGGCACCCCAAAATTTAACTCACCCATACAGCTCTTTGTGGAATTTTTGGTCTCAGCCATAGGGAAAGAGCTTACATACCTAAAGAAGCACACCATAGGACATTCTTATAAATAGTCAGATCTTAAAGAAGGCATTGTGATTACCCAGTACTTTCTATCAAATTCACTACTTACAAGTGAGTGAGGGAGCAGAGACAGGGCAATTGTTTCTAAAATGTCCTCCCTCTTGTCAAGATAAAGTATGGGGGAGGAAGTCCCCATTCAACGACCTTACCTTTAAAGAGAATTTTTAAATGTAGCACTTCTCTGTGTTAATGTGCATTGAGAAATTCCCAAGGCAAAATATGGTTAATATAGCTGTTTGGGTTATATCAACATGATGCAATACTATAAGTGGTTCATTCTAAAACTGAAGTTCTTTTTATATCTCAGTCTCTTATTAGGTCAAGTTTCCTAACAATCCTCTAGCTTAGTAGATTACAAACAAGTTGTTATAATCAAATGTGAGGTTTTTCCCAAGTCATTTGTTACCAATGTAGGTACTACATTTATATTGTTCTAATATTAGTTATTAAGTTATATCTATGATAATGACTATTCACTTAAAATTTTATACTCACTTAAAATTTTATAGAGAGAACAACAAAAAAAACATTGCAATGAGATTACAGAGAATTATGCAATAGCTATAATTTTTTATTTTATTATAATTGATCATCTGTGAGGTGTTTGCAAATTTCATCTCTGACATGTGTAATGGTAGGAAAAAGGATTCAAAACTGCTATTCTACTTCACACCTTTTATTTTATAGTTGAGATATCTGAGGCATAGAGCAAATGACATACCATTGTTAACGACATCAAAAAACATATCTACTAGAAGCACTGAACCTAATCTGTACTTCCGTAATGTAGCAATCTCTTTTTACATATTAAGGTCATTTGCCATCTTAACCTGCATAGTCCCTCTTTATCATTCTATGAACTATTCAAAGTACAAAATATTTCCTTGTATTATACCTTTGTTTTGATCATGACAAAATACTACTATGTACTTTTAAAAAACAATATTTTCAGCATAGACCAAGAATCCATAGTTTTGCTGAGAAGATCAGAGTTCCAGATGCAGTTCTAATAATCCCAGTGCTTGTTTTAAAATCCTTAATCAAAATCACATAGAATGATAAAGCAAGAACTATAAACCAAAATACAACCAAACAATAGATATGTAATGAATAAAATAATTTTAAGAATTCTGGCCCTCAACAAGCCCGATCTTGTCTGATCTCAGAAGCTAAGCAGGGCCAGGCCTGGTTAGTACTTGGATGGGAGACCACCTAGGAAGACCAGGTGCTGTAGGTGTAAAAAATAAAAAAAATAAAAAAAAATAAGAGATTTTAAGCTGATAAGGTCTTTGCAATCTGTGAGGTCAACGAAAGGTTTCCCCGCCTAAAAAATAAAAAAAGAATTCTGTAGTTAGTACATAGCAGTATTAATACATTAATTTATATGTTAATATATATAATTCACTTACATATTTAAGTTTTTAATGCATCCCTACTATGTGCCAGATGCTATACTAGGAGCTGAGCACTCAATGGGAAAAAACTCCCCAAAACTCAGACCCTATACTCATAGTTTACATTGTTAAAAGGGAGACTAGTGTTAAACAAATAATCACACTGATAATTAAAATTATTAAAAGTGGTATAAATGACTGGTATAGAAGCTATTGGCATGTATACCAAGAGGTTCTAATTGACATTTCAGTATTCAGAGAAGACAGCTTTGAAGAAGTGATGTTAAATTGACATTTGAAAGGTGGATGGGTGTTGGTCTGGTGGATAATAGCAGAAGCCCTCCAGGCGGAGGCTTTTGGAGAAAGCTGGAGGTTGGAGAAGGTTGCAGTATCCTGGAACATAGTGAAATCAACATTTAATGTGGAACCTCTTGGCTATGATAAAGGTTCGAATATAACTCAGGGCAATGGAAATTATTGAATGATGTTAAGCAGAGGACTGGTATCATTTTCTCTTTTATACATGATCTCTCTGAAAAGAAATAACTGAAAGAAAGTAATTAAGAAGTAATTCAGTAATGTAAGCCATAGTTGATGGTGGCTTGAACCAATGTGGTTAGGAATGAGATATTTTATACACGTGGAAGCATATTATCAATAGATGAGGATTTTTTTTTTGTAAATTCCATTATACCTTGTTATTTAATACTTTGTTATTTAATACAATATGTATCTCAAAGACTGTAGCTAAGCTTCATACACAGTATGAAATGAGATAAAAGAAGAAAGAGGAGAGGAACTTAACCCACAATATTTTTGGCTTTGAAAATGGAGAGAATGTGCCATGAGCCAAGGAATGAGGCTGGCCTCTAGAAACTGAAATGGTCCTCACATAACAGCCAAAATGAAGGCAGGGATATCATTCCTACAACTTCAAGAAACTGAAGTAAATCAATACCTTAAATGAGCAAGGAAAGGAATCTTTCCCTATAGCCTCCAGAAAGAAACAGAGCCCTACTATACTTCAATTTTAGCCTGGTGGTACTTGTGTTGAACTTCTGACCTACCAAGCTATACAATAATAAACTTCTGTAAGCTGCTAAATCTGGAGCAATTTGCTATGGCAGCAATAGAAAACCATTACAGGTGTTTATGAGGCATCTTACTGGAGATAGCACTTAAGCAGCTGGACATGTATAGAACAATACATACATAACACCTTCCTGACACACAGTAGCCCCCCCACACACACACACATATACACACAGAGCCACAATAGTCAAATTAAATCATTCTATCATAATAAATAGTTCATTATACAGCTGAATAAAAAGCTAATTTGAGCAAAAATCATTTAAACTACTGATTATATAAGTGATTGATTTTGTGGTCTTAAGAATTCCCACAAAGTCACTGTCATTTTCAAAAGTGTTGGAATTATGCAATAAGACCTATTTATGCTATATTACTGGATTATATTTTTCTAGTTACTTAAGCAGTCATTTTAGACAAAAAGATAAAGTTTTGTGGGGCTTTTATTGAAAGAGAAGAGTGTTGTTTTGGTTTTTCCACTAAGATGACTAGCTTTACTAATTTGTCAATTTGTGTGGAATATTCTAGACAAAATGTAAAAGTAGAAGAAAACATGTCTATGGAAACTCTTCAACTATTTTACAGTATTTTTCCCTCTTTACACATCCCTGCAATTCCTATTTCATCTTTTCTCAGGTTTAAGACGTAAGAGATATTAATCTCTTAGGGGCATTTATGATTTAATGAGTCAAAGGAACAAATCCTGCTGCAATGTCTGGCATTATGACAGAAGGAGCACAGTTACAAACATGACTTTTACATCTTGGACTTTATGATTTCAAAGAAGAGATAAGCCTTTAGCAACCTCACCCACATTCTTCACCAGAGTTTGTAAAAATGTATACGCATCTCTATATGGGCTGTTAAAATACATCGTATGCATTCCAGTCTTTGTAGATATTAAGTGATTATTGAGTCCCTGGCTCATAATGAATACAAGTGTCTTATTTTCCTTTCTTTCCTTAGCAACAGGCATAATTATGTAACATTTTATAGCTTCTTCCAATTTTTCAGAACTATTTAAAATAAAAGGTGTAGTATTCAATTGTGAGTCATCATAATTTATATCACAATTAATTAAGTTTTGGATAAGATTAATTCTCATAACACTCCATTAGGAGATTATTTACTCACAATTTATGCATTTTATTTAATATAAAGTGATTTTATATGACTTAAAAATTTTCAATTTACATGCTATCGTTATAACATTAACAATTCTCAATTATCAATTTAGAGATTGTATTGTAATGTTAATTACAGCCCTTTGTAGGTACTTGACAGTTACTGTACTTTTTTTCTCATTTGGGTTTTGGGGCAGATTTAGTTTTAAATCTCAAATCTATGCATTTGCTTATTCAAACATTTATTAATTTTACAAATATTTTAAGTAGTATGAGGCATTGTACTAAAAATTGAAGCACAGATATTTGTTTCTTGTGTAAAGCTAAACAAGATAATTCAAGTCTATAAGCCACAGTTTTCTTGTTTTTAAAATGTGGCCAATTATATTTATTCATAAGAACATTGTGAGGGTTATATGAGGTAATATATATAGTACTTGAACATATATGTGTGAAATAAATATAGAAAGTGCTTGAATGAAAAACTATACAATCTTAAGTTATCACTTAGTAGATTTACTTATAAAATAAATATGTTGTTCTTGTTTTAAAAATCACAATCTATTAAAGAAATGATGATCCAGGAAAATTCAGTTTTTATGAGTTTTCTGTCATAATATTGTTATTGTTAATGGTATCGATTTATAAATTATATTCATTTTGAATGAAGATATTAATTAAACTATATTTCTTATCGTCTTCTAGACTTTTTCATTACACTCTCATAAAAATCTTTTAAATTTTCTCTTTAGAGAAAAAAGAATATTCAGTTAGAAATAAGCTCTGATTTGTTAACTATTCTCTTCTGGCAGGGCAACATAACATAATGTAATGTGAAAAAAGCATAACAAAACATACTATATGAATTTCTTTGTTTTTAATTTTATTTAGGCAACTGACCCTGATGCTGGAATAAATGGCCAAGTGCACTACAGTTTGGGTAATTTTAATAATCTTTTTCGCATCACATCCAATGGGAGCATTTACACAGCCGTGAAGCTTAACAGGGAAGTCAGGGACTACTATGAACTTGTTGTTGTGGCAACCGATGGAGCAGTACACCCTCGTCATTCAACTATAACACTGGCCATCAAGATTTTGGATATTGATGATAACAGTCCTGTGTTCACCAACTCAACATATACTGTTGTCGTTGAAGAGAATCTGCCAGCTGGGACCACCTTCCTTCAAATAGAGGTGTGTGGAAAAAGCATTAATTTCATGAATTCCACATTATGAGATTAGGTATTAATATAAAGTTGCCAGATTTAGCAAATCAAAAAATAACACACCTAGTTAAATGTTAATTACAGATAAATAATGAGTAAATTTTAACTTATCTAAAATATTGCATATGTTTTTTTTTATCCAACAATCTTCCTTTTAGGGATATAACAACCCTACTTTAAGGGGAAAAAAGATGCATTTGTAAGAAATTAAATAACACTTCTTAGTAGACTTTTTAACTTAAAATTTTAATGCTATATATTTATTATAACAATAGACAATACAAAATCTATAAAGAAAAAGTCAGTAATCTCCCTTCTTTACCTCCAAAGTACTCAATATTAATGTTTTAGGTTTATTCTTTCATGTTTATCTTTGTGCTCACACAAGTATCAAAAATTTGAATATATACATAAATATTCATGTATATATAGAGTTTTCGTATATTTTATAGAAATAGGATATTGCTACACCAATTATTTTGTAATTTTTTTTTTTTTTACTTTGAATACATTACTGACATCCTTCTACAGGTCTGACTTTTTAATAGTGTGTCCATATCCAAGCTTCTTTTTTCATTTCTCAACTGTGATATTGCTAGAAACTCTGGATATTCTGATTCAGTAGGTTAAATTGGCTCAGAAATATATATACATTTTAAGCAACCACATCTTTAATTTTGACACAAGTGGCATATGAGTATATTTTGGAAAAAAAAAATCTAGTCCTTCTTTCACCTGCAATCCAAATTTGAATTTTGTTAACATTGATTTGAAAAACTTGTATTTCTTCCATAATTCACCTCAATAAATGTTTAGACAATAAACATTAATAAATCTAAAAAAAGGCAAATGCTGACCAGAGAGAGCCATTATTTCTCCATTTATTCTTGTATTTATTCCATTCATTTATTTACTCATTCATTCATTCGACAAGCATAATTTTAGTGTTTACTGTATGTCCACTCCTCTGCTAGACTTTGAGAATTCAAATGTCACAAGAAAAATATTTTGCTTCTATGGAATTTTCAGACCAGTGTAGCAAACAGACAAGAAAACTGGTAATTAAAATAGAAGTCCTCAATGCAAGGAACTCTTAACCTAATCAGGTAAAACTTTTAACCTAATCTTTACAACAAAGAGAACGTTTACTGTAAAAAGTTCCTTTCTAAATTGAGAACTGAAGAATAAGTCAGAATTAGTGGAAAGAACCTGCTCAAAATCCTAGGGGGAGAGGAGAGAGTTAGGGACTAAAAGGCTGGAAAATGTGTGGGTCCTTCTCACCATGTTAAAGAGATTGGAGCTGATCTAAAATGAAGTAGAAACCAAGAAGGATTTTTAAGCAGGAAAATGACATAATAAAATCTATGCTTTAGCATTATCTAATTGTAATGTCGATAACTGATTAAAGAGAGACAAGACTAAAAGTTCACATAGGAGATTTTTGTGTTACTGCATGCACATTCTAACAAATCCTCATTTTCCACTTTCCATAATTGTTTCATTCCATTTCCTCTACCAGAGTTGTCTTTGCCAGTCGGTACTACTGAATGAAAGTCATCCTATAAGACTTACATAAAAACCTGTCCTTTCAGCTCAAAGATATCACTCCCAGTTCTAAACATCTTTCAGCTGACACATCACTTTTCCTTCAAGTTTGATATTTGTGTCATTTCTTTGAGAGAGTAACCCGGAGGACAGAAATTGTTTCTGATTTATCTTGTGCATTTCTATAACACTTCACACATAATAAATACTCAATAAATATTAGTTAAATGAAAGGAGTAATAACAGATGATCTCTACAAATGTATAATAGGATCCTTGTGAGACTAAATTATTATTTATATTTTTATGGTGCTTTAACAATCATTGTGTTTATAGAAATCATGCAATAAAATTTACTCATATTTAAAATATTCTTTTTCAAGGTTTACAATCAGCAGGAAATATTAAAAATCATTTGTGACAATATTTATTTCTTTACTATGGTATAATTCTTTTAATTAGTGATTTTTCAGGTAAAATAAATTTAGTAATAAGAGCAACAAAAACAAAAATCTCATGTCTCTGTCTCCGTTCTCTCTTTCTCCCTTTGTTCCCTTTCCGTCTCTTTCTGCCTCTCTCTGGTAAATTACTTAACAAAAGTGCTTTTCTCTGAAACATGTCTTTTGCTCAACATTAAATTTATGCCATGTTAAGCACTGACACATGATTTCCATCAGTTCTGCATTCCTCTAGTTTGGTAACACCACTGATATAATCATTCTTCCGCTTAACTTGTTACAGGCCAAAGATGTTGACCTTGGAGCAAATGTGTCTTATCGGATAAGAAGCCCAGAAGTGAAGCACTTTTTTGCACTACATCCATTTACTGGAGAACTCTCGCTTTTAAGGAGTTTAGACTATGAGTCATTTCCAGATCAGGAAGCAAGTATCACTTTTCTTGTGGAGGCCTTTGATATTTATGGGACAATGCCACCTGGTATTGCTACTGTTACAGTGATAGTAAAGGTAAGGAATATAGATGACTTCTGGTTGCCTACTTTGCAGTCTCTACATGTAGCTTCTGGTTTTTTTATACTATACCTGTAATATTTAGGGCAACCATTCATAATAACACAGTGGTACCAGACCCAGAACACAGATTTTTGAATGTTAAATATTTATGAAGACTTGAAAAATAACATTATTACTTATCTATATTGTGTTCTAAGCACCCAGAACTAATTAGGTTAGTGTAGTTTGGAATGCAAGATTCTGGAATGAAATAAGCTTTAGAATCAGATGAAACCGAAATAAAGTTCTGGTTCAACCTTTTTCAAGTTCTGCAATGTGGGGGACTTTGTTAACCTCTTTAGACTGGTTGTCTCATTCATTATATTACCATGTTATACTACTCTGTGGCAAATGATTGACTGAAAGAGCATGGTATCTTCAATGATTTGGGTTTCCAGTGTTTTTTGAGGTATACTTTTAAAATTAGACATGAGAAAAGATTCATCATTTCTCAAATATTAGTGTATGTAAAAGTCTCCTGTACTGCATACTAAACTTTCAGATTTTTCTGCTCATTCCCAAAGGAGCACCTTTCCTCTGGGGAAAGCATCACAAATGCATTTCTACTAATGCAATTCTGCCTAGAATAAGAGAAAGTTAGGTTCTTGGGATGACTCCAATTCCTTAAAGATGCTTTTCATTGAGGGCTCAGTGTACACAGGTCATAAGCAACTTTACTACAATGCTCATTTGTATAGGGAACTGCAATGTAAAAATGATGAAATAAGAAATCATCCCTTTTCTTGAGTTTTTATTTGATGGTTAACTGATACATAACTAAAAACACTTGATTTTGTTAGACAATAAAATATCAATATGAAAACATAAAAGACTATTAAAGATTAAACCAATATAAATTAACCTAATTGTATTTATCATTAGGTAAATGCTTTAATGCTCTTAACTGTAAAATTTCTGGGTCTATTTTTTGGTGTTTTGTTTTGTTTCGTTTTGTTTTTTGTTTTGTTTTGTTTAAGATAATCCTGTAGTCAGAGTGGGGCCCAGGGATTATTCCACTGCTTTTTCTTTACACTTGACTGAGGTTCATCTGCCAGTACAACCTGATGCCATTTATTTCCTAGAGTTCTGCTGACTCCTCTAAACTTCCTTAGAAGGGAAACACAAGTCCCCTCCATTCTCAGATGACATAAAGCTGTATGAAGAGTTTTATTAGGGTCTGAATTCCTTCTTTCTCAGGGGTCCACAATGGTCTGTACCTACTTCTTCCGTTCTATGTTTCTCTATCCTAAGAAATTCATCTATTTCAGATAGTGGTAATTGTATTTATTTCAGAAAGTTAAATTTTATTCAACATTAAGTTCTCTTTGGGAAAAGGAATTTAAACTATCAAAATCTTTTCTTGGGTTACCTGCCTTTCTTTTTGTATCTTTTTCCTGAAACAATGATTTTTAAATTCTCTAGTAGCCTGAGGAAGGATCAAAGGACCTCATAAAATCACCAAGGACCAGTAGGGCTTCACTTCATGTTTTGAAATACTATTTTGTCACACTATTGTGGTATGACATTTAGAAATTTAGGAATCAGTTTATAAAAACATTTTAGGAACATAATAATATTGGCGTTATGAAAATATAATACATAAAGAGATGAAAAAGACTAACATGAGAATGACCTAAATGAACTAATTATAGCAAAATGCCTTCTGGACCAGATAAAAATTTAGGCCGTCTTACTTTGGTTTTCTCTTACCTTCCCATATAGTTTGATAGAATTGAACACTTAAAACATTTAAAATAGAAAAATAATCCATTTGTTGATGCTTTTGGGCAATAAGGGAAGAAAAGACTATTAATACTACTAATTGCTGCTAATGACCTTCTCCCTATTCATCCCAGATCCAAAGATGGATACTCAAATGGTATAGCCTTCTCTCTCAGGATGGATGTATTTGATATAAGAGAGTTATTAACCTCATAGATTCTGATTTGACTGCTTGGACTTTTGGGTTTTTATTTTTTTTATTTTTTGATGGAAGAAATCTTCGGGGTCAAATTGATCCAAACATGTTATCTAAAGGAGAAAGATGTGCACTAAATGAGCCTCTCACTCTTTATTTGGGATTCGAATCTCTTAAAATGCATTCTCTGTTCTCTTATCATCCCTTATTTTAAAATATGGGTGTCATTCAAGCCTTCTATATCAGGATATGGGAAGGAGTTGCTCATTGATGGGTTTATTTCTCTTTCAGAAATAGGAGACTATTAATCAAATTTTGTTGTCTCGGTTTCTTTATCTTATTTAGAGAAATTGAACCATTTTATTGATAGTGTCTTCCTGACCTATGCAGTTATTTCTGATTTATTGTACAATTAAACTAAATATTTAATTCTACATATTTTTGATGCCACTTTTCTTCTTTTTTAAGTACGATAAGCATAATAAAATTAGTAGACTATTTCCACAAATGCAAGCTAATTCTTGCTTTCCTTTTTCCTAATCACTCAAGATATCCTATTTGGGCCCATAAAAATACCATACTTGTTTGTTTTGAATAAAAAAAATGAAATACAATTCTCATTTTTCCACATATGTAGATCTTTTCAAAGCTTGCAAATTTTCTGCTATTGGTCTGTTTACTTGCAGTACTGACAAGCTGTTTTGCTGATAACATAATTGTATGGCGTTTGCTAAGATATATTTCTATTCAAAACACTCACCAGAGGAAAAGCATCTTGAAGATCTCTCTTTGAAAATGAGCAAAAATATAATTTCTTTTGTAAAGAAAAAAAAATATCAGACACTTAATATGTAGGCCATCAAACCCATTTAAAATTAGAGTGAAAATGGGAGAAGTAATATCTGGAAGGAAAAGTATTTCGCAGTAGAAAGAAAATAGAATTTTATGACAGACACCAACAAAGAGTTTTTTTAGTGTCAAATTTTAAGGATCCCAGTCAAAATCAGTGATAATCATATAAATAATATGCTTTTATTGCAATTTTTAATAGAACATTGATAAAACAGGGATTTTTCATTATATATTTATTGAATATCTGGTATTGAATCTGTGATAATATGAAATTAGATGATATGGGTAAATCACCAGAAAATAAAAATAAAGCTATGAACAGTTTAAAATGTAAAATCCAGAGGAAAATCTGCTCTCTAGAAAATATGCAGGTCTATTTTCTACAGTAAGCCAAAAGCTGAATACAAGCCAGAATAGTTGAAGTGTGTTAATGAATGAATATGCAGCACTGGGCAGCATTAAAAGAAGTGTGAAAGACTTGTCCAAGATAAAAAGATGACTTAAGTCATTTTGCTTACTGTAATTTTAGATAAAATGGCTGCACAGGAGTAAGAGAAAGAGTGAAGGAGATGCTTCTGTGAAGGGAGGAGACTGAACTCACCCCTGGTTGTGTTTGCCTGCCTTAGAGGGTTATGGGTATAGGAGTAGGCAGAAATAGGTGGAAAGATCAGAAATGAAACTATCCATAAGGGCCAGACTTGGGAAATACAGTAAGTCTTGGAAGATGGAGCTAGTATTTTCATCTTTCAAAGGGATTTCCTCCTCCAGGTAGAAAATAAATGTTCCTACCTTCATAAAATGTAGAAAGAGGCTTTTCTGATTTTTCTAGATATAAATTCTATTTCCAGTACCAAGGTAGCATTTTCCAGACCATGGAAACAGTAGGTGGTGATGTGCCACTGATGCTCCATTGTGACAGTATTGGTAGAATATGATTTTGATTTGGTCAGAGGAGCTGTGGTTTGACCAGGAGGTAGTCCAGGATTCAAACAAAAAGGAACCTCTGGACATTTCAAGATTTCCATCATATTTCCTTCCTTTTCTCTGGAAAGAGGAGATTGGATAAAAGATGATTTCAACAAACCAGCTAGTAGGAATATGATCTACTAGATTGATCATTATTTTTTACAGCTTGCTGATTTTCCCTTTGGAATTAGTTGACCTGGAGAAAACACGTTTTGGACTATGGTCTTCAAATATTTCCTTCTATTCTATTCTGCACTGTTGTATTATTAGTGTATTTTTTTCTAATATATTTGCCACAAAGTTTAAAGAACATGAATATATTGGTGGGGGGTCATATCATGGAGCTAAGTTAGATAGTTTTTTAGAGTATCTGCATACTCTGCTTTTCTAGAGTTTTATAACTAAGATGTAACACCAGAACCAAACTAGAAATGTATATGCCCAGAGCTAAAAAATGCTATATCATAAGTGGTAATAATTCATATTTTTATAGGTCTCTTTCATGGTTCCTCAAATATCACCCACTGATATCTGGAAGTTTCAAAAAAATTGTCTCATTTGTGTTATGATTAAATTCTTTTACCCTTTAGTGATTATCACATTTTCCCCTGCCACCCAAAGCAAATGAGACCAGGACTGCTACTGTCACAATTCTCCAAAACTTAATTGCCTCCCAGTGGGGACAAAAGATGCTGATAAGCTCATTGATGCCAATTGCTGCTAGGCACTGCCATCATTTTCCAATCCCTTCATTGCTGTAGCTGATGAATTGGTGGCCACATATTGGAGTATACTCTTGATATATTGGAATCTTCAATATATTCTCTGAAAATTTGAATTCACCAAAATCATACACTATTCCAAACAGTATTGGTTTGTGCCTTCAAATATCTTCAGACTCTCTCAGGATATATTTTATAGAACACTAGCTCCTCAAGATGATAGTGGGTGTTTCATATACAATGAATTTCATAGATAAATGGATTTGGGAAACACTGGGCTATACAGAAGTAAACAGATCTCTACACTGTAGGCTTTCATATGGGAGCCTTTAATATTCTAATGTACATTGTGAATCTCAAGAAAATAAAACATGATTTTCCATATTTCTCACAATTGATCATGGGATTCTTTTTGATTGTAAAGCTTCTGATAAGACTACTTTTTCAAAGAAGGTAATTTGGAAAAATAACCTCGTTAGGTTTTAGTGAAGATAACTATTTCTAGGGTTAAACACTAAATAAATTGTTTTAAGAGTATAAATACAACACTACAACTCTCTTTTTACTAAACAAATAAAAAAGTTTTATGAATAATTGTAAAAAAATATCTTCAGGGAAATAGATTAGCATTATGCAATGTTTAGAAGCTCACCAGTTTACTGAGATAAAAGTGTAGTAACTAGTAGGAAGAATTTTTTTTTAAATGTAAAATACTTTTAGAGAGAGATATTTTAAGTTATATGTGGATTTTTTTAGTGAAAATTGTGCCCAAGCCATCATACATATAATCTTCTGATGACTTTTCCAGTTCTCTTCTTCACCTCCAATGTTGAAATGCTTATAAAATCTGACATACCAGAATTAAATCATAGCTCTATCCTTTATTAGCTGAATAACTATGATCAAATTATTCTCTCCAAGCTTCAGATTTCTTATAGTTAAAACAGGAATAATGATAAAAATAGCTAATATGTTTTAAGCAAATTAATTGAGATAAATTTAACACACCTCACATGTACAGTAAAAATAAACCACACACACATATCTCTCTCTATATATCTATCTATATCTATATCTAATCTATCTATATCTATAGAACAATTATGCACTTTGGAGAAAGTCTGAAATAGGGTGATATTGTTAGAATCTACTCAGAGATTAGAATATGCACTTATTCTCCCATTTGACTGTAGTGTCATGGCTTGTAAAAAAATTCCAAAAATACATTAACTCTTTTTCCTCCACATCGCCATTCCAACACAGGGAAACTAGATGAGGATGGAATTGTGTATTAAATCAGTGGGTTTGTCAATATTGTGTACTGTTATTCTCTTCTAATTAATATCAATTTGGAAATACCGTTTTACCTGCCAGAGCGCATTAGTGATGGGGCAGTTGCTCAGATTACAGAAATGTATCCTATGTTAAATTTAGTTAATTCAACTCCTTACTATGCACTCCCATCATATCTTTGTATTTCCTCTTCTATTACGTGCATCACACTCGACATTATTTATTTAATGTTTGCTTTCCACACTAAACCGTAACTTCAGTACCAGCAGGCACTACGCCTTTCTGAGAGTAACCATATCCCCAGCACCTAAAGTACTGCCTAAAGCCCAGTAGAAGTTCCATCAATATCAGTAGTTATACAACACAGTGTACATTTTGCTACTTGTGACAAAGCATAACTTTGATTACTTCTACGCCAGGGATATACAACCACACACACACACACACAAAATCATAATAGTTCTAAACTCAGAAATAAAAACCAAATTAAACAAAAACAAATTTAGGCAACTAAGAAAGTTGTTTGCAGTGCAGGTTATGATTGTTTTAAAAAGTTGATAAATGTTTATGATTTGTGTTTGAGAGAGCCTCATGCCAAACAGAAAAATAAAAACTTTGTTTGGCCGGAAATGGGGACTTTTTTGACCCTATGTGCAGAACCATAAGAGAAGGGAGAGAATGTCAGAAAAGACAAGTAGAGAAACCAAGAGGGAACAAACAGCAGAAGGCAGATCATATGAGAAACAACAACCAAGACAGCAAATAGAGAGTCTCTGGTAGCGGAAAATAGAACTGGTAACAGGCAGAGGAGAAATTAACTGTGTAGTCTACCAAGGAAGACTAGGTATCAGCTCCATAGTCTTACAGGGTTTCTGAAGGCAGAGCAGCTAAACAGTTCTGCATGAGTAGTGCTAACGCTAGACAGTACTGTAGTAGTAAAGGAAGTCATTTCACCCGCTGACACATAGCATCCGTGTCCCCTCATAGAACATGTGCGAGAGTTTAAGAGGCTGAGGGCCGGCATTCTCTCTATATATTTTCATCATTTTAAAAAGGATGATCAGAGTATAACCAGTTATTACATTTTTTATCAGGCAAAAGCCTTTCATCCAGAACAATTTTTACCCATGATTCAAGAAAACTAAAAACATGTATGTATTCGTCATTTCTTTCTCTTTGTTGTTTATGGAGAACCTATCATTAATTTGTAATCTCACCAGCAAGATCCTATTTTCTTTGTATACTCATTTAAAAAAGTTCCTTGAAACTACTCTGTGGCTGCCAAAGTAGAAATTGTGTCTGCGATTACTTTAGACCTTAATCTAGAAAATCAATAAATAAAACTCATATTTTCTTTCTCCTAGCTAACTGTTCCTTCAGGTGCAGTTTTATTTGCTTAATACATGGGACCAGATTATAAGTTTATGAGTACAATGATTTTTTTCTTTTAAGAACGACATGGTGGAATTCTAGTTGAGAATGATGGTTACATTCAGACTATGCTTTAAAAACATGAAAACTCATTTTTGTTCAGACTAGCAAAAAATAAAACCACAGAAAGTAAACTATCAAGGGTCTTAGTGATAAAATTGTTATCCAGGGCAAAAAAAAAGAAATGTTTCTTTTTACCAATACTACCCTCTAGTGGAATAATGGACAACAGAATGGGGCTGCTTTTGGAGAGTGCTTTTTATCTTTAATTTGCTACATGATAAAACATTCTTACAGAAGCAGATTATGTACATTTTTCTTCAGATATCCCTGGAGCATAAATATATGGAACTATTGATTATGTTCATTGGCATTACATTTCAATAAATTTTCTCTTCTGAAATAATGCATTGTGCAAGGACTATGTGCAATTGGCTGCACTTCTTAGCCACAGTAAAAGATTATAACTTCAATAGTAGACAATGTATCATAAGAAATACTGCTACAATAATCGCATCGCTTTATTCTTCATCCTGCCAATGGCAAGCAAACTATAGTAGGAGATACCAATTTTTTAATGGCCTTTAGTTCTATATAGCCTTAGGTTTGCATTTAATTAGTTTGTGAGGCCAGATCATAAAAATGTCCACTGTACATTCAGTTAGAAGGTGAATCTTGTGAATACTTTCTCAGTAAAAATAGGCCACTCTACTCATCACTGTTGGCAGCTATGTATAGACATAACTAAAATATCACGTATCTTTATTTTTTTCCTGAAGAATCAAATTATCCAAAAAATACATTTTAACATTAGTTTTTAAATGTCCCTAGAGAAAAAAAAAAAGAAGAAAATTCATAGGGGCATATTGAGTTTATGTGACTTTGAAGACTCATGTACAGAAAAATTGCAGTGCTGGGCTCCTTTTCTAAGCATCAGAAGTTACAATTTAGGGGTGCTAAAGTGTTTTTATCCTTGTAGTTACGGGGTTCACTCATTAAAATGATTGTAACTCTTGAAAAGAGTGAAATAGTATGCATGCAAATATTTTATATACTTACCCCATACTTTGGAACCTCAAGATCAACACCCTACACTGCCTTCATTATAGAGGACCAGTACTTTTTTGATTCATTTACTTGATCAGATCAAAGCTCATAATTTACAAAAGGACTCTTTTTTTTTTTTTTATGAAAGAGGTTGTGAATACTATATGTCAAAACAAAGGAAATGATCTCTTTTTATTTTTCAGTTTTGTTTACAATATAGATCTCCTATTTTTTATTAGAGTCTTCAGATTCCTTTATATTAAAAACTCAGAAGTCAACTCTATTGTGAACATGAAACAAGTTCTATTTGATTGTTATAGATGATTATTCTGATCTCTTTACAAAAAGAGATGTTTATCATTAGTTAATTTGTGTGTTTCCAATTTACATTATACAGGAATATTATTGTAGCAGAGCAAATATCAAAGACCACATCGAATAATTTTCCCCTTTTGTTTTTAACAGTAAGTGAGAAGAAGATGACCTGGAGAGTAAGATAATTAACAAATTTAGCTTTGGGCCCAAATACATTTGACCCAAATTACTTGAAACAATGAAAGGATATAATGATTATTTTAAAATAAGAAAATTTTAGAAGTATAAATCAGCCATGTTAATAAGCATTGTTTTTGAGAAAAAAAAAAATAATCTGCAATTCTCTATAAAAGATAAAATGTTCGAGGAAAAATGGTCTTGCTTTCAAGGGATCAGATTTATCAGTTTATCTCTGCAAAATAAGTAGTTTAATTGAGGCAAAGTCACTAACCTATTTGTGGACTCAGTACTTTACCGGTCAAATAGCACTAAAGTGACATGAAGACAGGGGTGTCTTTTTTTTTTTGACTCACCACAGTATCCCCACTGCCTAGCACTGGATCATAAAAATAGGAGGAACTTGACAAATATTTGATTAATGAGTGATACTATATAAATAAAAATGTACTTATATCACTTATAAAAATAAAAAAGATGCATATAAATTACAATCCTTAAGTAAATTATCATTGTTTTCTGTCTATAAGAACATCTAATCTTCTTTGTCATTGTTGTAGTGTGCTACAGGAAAGACATCCTTTAATCATTTTACATTTGGAAAAATGTAAAATGGCATCAAAGAATACTTCACACTTTGCATTTGAAATGTTCCAATCATACCATTATGCTAAGCATATAAAGAAGTTGAAGTTGCAACGGAAATATTGAAGGGCCTTTAAAAAAAAAACAACAAAATAAACATAAAAACATCTTCTACACTTGTCTCATAGAATGGCACTTTTTAAAAAATTTGTTCTTACTTGTTTTCAAAGTTTGGTAATATATTATTCCAATAGAGGTATCTTTAAGGAAATCTCAAGCATCACTCCAGCCTCTAAAAGGTGCATTTGGTGGTGGCTGGCGGGTGACAGACTGTATACTCGAGCAGAATGGCCTTCTGTTGATACCATTCATAGACATTAATATAGGAATTCTGGCAATTTACTCTGGAGCACCATTCTGAGGTGAAAGTAATAGAATTGAGAGGATGGAAGGCTGACAGAGGGTTATATGATATGAATGGATTGTATGATATGAGAGGGGGAGCTGGACAAGTAACTGTGCACCTAACCCGGTTACAACCCAAGTACTAAGCTCTTAATTGTGCTTTCCAGGATATGAATGATTATCCTCCAGTGTTTAGTAAACGCATCTACAAAGGGATGGTGGCTCCAGATGCTGTCAAAGGTACACCTATCACAACCGTTTATGCTGAAGATGCAGACCCTCCTGTAAGTAAAAGACCTTGATTAATACTCTGAACTGTAGTGAAGAAAACCTTTAACACCCATAAATGAGTGACCCAGTTCCTAAGACAGCACAGGTGGTTCATTCTCATACATGTTATGTATTCTTCCCTATTGAACCACATGTACAGATCATATTTCAAATGACTATTATTGACCTTAGACAATTAGGGAAATACTTTTTGTTTTACTAGAATTCAAAGTTTACTATTTACCAATTTACTTTGTACTAATGATAAATATATATATATAAAGAATTGTCAATGTTTAGAATCAGTATCATTTGGATTCTTTAGAATAGTATAAACTTAGTTTACTCAAGATAGGTTTTTATCCTTAAGTATTTTCCATTTTATTCATATGTGGCTATTTTGTTATCAAACTCTAAATCAACATATGATTTAATACTTATATTGAATGGGTTAATTTTAGTAAACTAAAATCTTAATATTGCTTTTATAACATATTTAATAGATTCTTATATTATCCAGAATTTTACCTCTTTTGAGATATCCCAAATTGCCTTTCAATTGAGAGTTTTCAATTAAAATGCTATTGTAGCAGACTGAGGCAAATTTTTCTTAATGTTGTTATCTTAATGTATTAAAAATAGCATATAGAAATAATAATACCTATATAAAATGCTTTTTATAAATAACTTGAGTGTTTTATAAATATTAATTATTTATTCTTCTAATAACCAAATGATGATTTACATTTTTTATTTGCAATGAGCTCACACTATGTCAGTGGCTGATATATTCTAGAAAAATATTAAAAGTACTAAATAAACCATTTTAGAAAAGTGAGAAAGTAGAAAAATACCTGAATTTTATAAATGATTAAAAGTTGTTTCATATTGCTAATATAAATATTATTTATGTAATGTTATTTATTTAATAAAAGGCAAATGACAGTCATAACATTTTTATCTTAAATTGTGACAAGCCATATAAAGTCTTTTGTGACAAAGATCTTGAAAATAATAATGTTAACATGAAAGCGATGACCTTTTAATCGGAAGCTTCTTTTCTCATGTGTTAAAATGTCTTTGAAACATTATTGCATCTTGGGAAATATGTTAGGCAAAATTTCATAGCATCGGACACACCAATAGAGATGGCGAATGTGAATTGGTGGTTTTTCTGCTTTTTAAGTAAACTGCCAGAGATACAAAATACTTTGAAATTAGAAATACGCATTCAGTTCTATTCAAGACATATTTTGAGCACGAACTCTATAATGGTCATTGTGCAAACCAGTTTTTGCTCTCCAAAAACTGATTCCAATCTTATAAGAAAAACAGAACTGCACATAGAAACTAAAACACATTGTACTAAATGAGTGTCAGCAAACATAGCATCTTAAAATATACATATTTTTGAGAAATATTCATTTGTGCAGAATTTAAGATAGTGTTAAGTTTAATGGTATTAATGATAAAAGACTAAAAGTAAACCTAATGGTCACCTATATGAGACAGACCTGAAAGTCTTAGTATAGATGGCAAACTCACTTCATATTTGGTGCCTGCGACCTTGGTACTTGATTTGATATTCAGATCACTCTGCCGATATGAGAGAAGTTGTCTTAGTCCATTTTCTGTTCTATAAAGAAGTTATATCATTTATTAATAAAAAAGGCCCTGTTTTTATATCCTGAAGCTCTTTTATGTAAATTTACCAGGCTCAAATTCTATATTTCTTTGAAAGTTCTTAGGTGTGCATTCTCACTAGTAGTTTTTAACATTTAATATCTAATGCTGGCTTTTCAATAGATAAAAAGTGGATGCCAGTCATTCAATTGAAATATTGAGCATGATTATTTAATTTAGTGAATATGTTTGATATCAGACTCAGTTTTAATCCTCAAAACAGTAGCAATCCTTTGGTATAACTAGTAATGGGCATTGAGTTCTCCAATTATTGCTGCAAATCGGGTCCCTTAAATTAGCACAGTCCCAGTTCAGCTAAACCTACACCAACTTGAAATAAAAGCTCAATTCCATGAAAATTTTTCAGATGATAAATATTATATTGTATAATTTTTTAAAATATTATGATTGATTTTTATGTTTATTATTTTATGTCAGTGCCATAAATACAGAATAAGTTACTTGTTGGATGAGTTTGCCGACTGTTTTCTACTTTGTTCCTATTATAAATTTTTATTAGTTAGATAATAGTTTCAATTTCGTATTGTTCAGGACTCCTGCTACTAGGGGCTGTAATATCTATGGTGACACTATGTTTACTTAAAGGTCTCTCTTCCAAACTAAAAAGTAACATCCTTGAGGTCAGGAATCAAAACTTATTCTGGTTTGTATTCCCACATCTAACAGTATGCTTGGTACTTAGTAGTGTATTCAGATTTGTTGAATAATTTAATAAATGAATAAATTAACAGTTATTTCTATGCTCTTCAGAATTGTCAAATTGCCAGTTCTTCAGAAATTTAGTTATTTGTTACCCTAGGAAAATTCCATAGTGTCTCTAAGCCTCAGTTTGGCCATTAGAGGGCTGTGAGAATTAAGCGGGGTGACGTGTATGTCTTGCTTAGTTCAGCGTCTGCACCTTCCTATATTAGGTATTGTGACATTTCGGCAATACTAATTTCATTTCTGGAGGTTGGCTACCTCTTTTTCGAGGCATCTTGTTTCTTTTGAAAGAAGTGAGAACCATCCATTTTAAACTAGAAAATAGCAACAGTAAAATCTTTTGAAATATCAGATAGAGAAACTGGGTAAGGTCTTAAAGCCAGAGAGAGCAGTTGCTGAATATAAATTAAGAATTATAAAATGCATGTTGTGCAAAACTAAAGTGCTCTAGAGAGAGAAAAATAGGTCTTCCAGGGATTTTTTTCCCACTGAATTAAAGCTGTTAGGACTTTTATTTTCTGCCTTGCTTTTGTGACAGCATTGACATTCTGTAGTTCACCAGAGATATGAATAGTGAATTACTGATCATTTTGGATATTAAAAATTGCTAACCTTTTCTTTTTTCTCACCAGAGACTTCTCATTCCAAACTTTCACAAAACACAAAACTGCAAGTGTAATTTCTATTTGCATATGTTTATTCTTTATGAAACTACAGGTCAGACCTCATGGTACAAGAGTTCTCTTTGTGTGCAGGGTAAATGCCTGAGAAAATAATGTCCTTTGTGAGCATGTGGACATGGAAAAATTAGGATAAATAAATGCAGTTTACACTTTGTTCATTTCCGAAAAAGTGTTAGGGACCCACGGAAGATTACCTTTTCATGGTTGTATTATTCTTTCCATTTCATGCATTTTTAGAAATTTTTAAGATTCTTGTTTGAAGTAAAGCAGTAATTGGAATGTGTTTAATAATAGCAATTTTGACAAACTTTCTTTTTTGCATATAGTGGTGTAAAATTTATTTAGGCATTGAAGACTTCTCTTTTCAGGTTTCTAGGCTGATTTATGAAATAAATATGCTCCATAGAAAAGATCTTGTAAGTTCTCAATAGTAAATGGCTTTAAAAATCAAAGAGTATTCTCACTATATTTTTTCAGAGAGTATGTTTATAAAGGGACAGTAATTGCAGACGTGAGGATTTTTTTTTCCCCTCTGTTGAGACTTTGAGAGCTGTACTAATTTTTCAGAATCCAGACAAGCTACCTGAGGAATTAAAGTGTTTTCATAGGTGCCTTTAACACCCTTCTCAATCATTCAAGGGCACTTTTGTTGATCTCTGGAGAGTAAAAAAGATGATCAGTTTTCTTTTTCTCTTTTATGATGCATATCTTATATTTTATAAAAATGTCATAATGTCATCCAATAATGCCAGGTAATTACAGTGATCTCAAAATGCTTAACCTTTCAAATGATTATTCTGTGGCACTCTATTAGCAAAGGGCATATGGTAGAATGAAAGCAACAATTGGCTTTATCCATAATTTCCTGCTTGCTTTGTGTCTAATAGTTAATACTATTCAGGGCCAGGTATATTGTAAGATAATATCTTTAACTGCAGATGACATTTGTGTCTTGTGTCATTTTTCATTGATATTTCCACAGATTTATTTTTCATCACTCACCGCATACTGTCTTGTGTTGTTATGCTATATTGATTTAGGTTATTGCTAGCAATGTTGCAGAAACTCTACTTTTAAAGATCACTACTTATTAACCATATTTGCTGACCCTGGAGCATGTGGGGGGAATGTACACAGCTCCATCTTTTTTTCCTTTACATTATGTTATGGAAATAATCATGAACTATCTTTATGATGCATGTCAGTTTGTGAAAATTGAGACAATGTAGCCCCAGACTTATTCCCTTTGGTTTCTAATACTTAATTAGAAAGCAAATCATGAAACAGTTGGGACTTGATCTATAAAATGACAATGGGTTATAATTAGATTTGAAAGTGTAAATGAATACAAAAGGGAAGGTTTTGTGAGAAAGTTTACACATGATTAATATCTAGAAAAGGCTTAGCTAAGTGTTTTAAGGATCTGTGTCACTTTCTTTCCTTTTTGTATCTTATAGATTTCTTTCAAGAACAATTATATTGTTAACATTACTTGAAATCAATATTAGATTTAACTGTTTCTGATGTAAATGTTTCTCTTCTAATTAAGAAACAACCATGCTTACCAGGGTTAAAATGATGGCTTATGGTTTAAATGATGTGCTTTATTTTGTACTTCTTGCCAGAGAAAATGGGAACAGACCTTTTGAAAGAGTATCTTGGCTTCTCACAAGTTGGATTCTTGGCCTCAAAACTCACAAAGCAAGGCCATAGTAACTCTTGGTCTTATTGTTATCCACTTCACAATTATTCCATATCCTTAAATGATACCTATGTGCAGGCAGTAGGCTACACCCAAATATGTGCCTGTCACAATACAGATGCTTCATACACTTATTGAATGAATAATCAACCAGAAAACACTTATTGTGGACTTCACAAATAAGAATATGATAAGACAGAGACAGAGATAAAGCCATGATTGAGTGTATGAAAGTTGCCAAGAAATGTTATAGTTATTCTGACAATGAGAAATGAATGTGCCTGGGTAGAGTCTGAGCCTGCTCTAGAGAGCAATTCAACTATTAAAAATGTAGAGGATTCATTTAAGTGAGGGTAGAAGAAACTGGCAGAAGAAATGTATCTAAAAATTGCAGAGTCAAAAAACATCATATGTTCATGAACTTGTGTGGTATGATTTGAACTATATATGATTCAATAAATGTTAGCTATTTGAAAGAATACATTAGGGCTGTCTTTAGAGACTCATCTGAGGACAGGAAATGTGGCAGATATGGTTTTACAAAACTCGTTTTATTATATAGAAAATGGAAGCTTACTAACGGCTTACAAATAGGGCAGTGACAAAATCAAATCTACGTATTAGAACAATTAATTCCCTGTGATATATAGTCCTTATTCTATGAGATAATAATTGAAAACCAGAAGATGAGTTAGAAGCTATTGCTTTCATTTAAGTATAAAAAGACAAAGTGGACAATGAAAATGGGGAAAATAGAAATACTTAAAAGCCATTGAAATGGAAGAATTAATAGTGATTGGACAGGAAATTGAAGATCACAGACAGAATAAAAGCACAATAAGAAGTGAATCAAGAGTTTCTACCTGGAGTGATAAAGATATTCATGATATTTGTTGATAGAGATAAGGTAGAAAAAAAAATAAAAACTATTTTAAGGAGAAAATAATGAGATCAATTAGGACAAATTAAATTATAAATTATTTAAAAACATTTAAGTGCAACTATCTATGAATGATAGAAATTGTCCAATTTCCTCCCCCAGGCATATATAGAGAGAACTAAGTCAGAACATGGCTAGTGAAGGAGTAGTACTCACCAGATCTATCCAGGAACCACTGTGCCAAAGCTGGCAAGTAGCTTCTGTCTTGCTCAGAGCTATAGTTTCATTAAACTAAGTAGTATGTAACACTGAATAATGAAAAGAGGCTGGAGGTAGATGGCAGGATGAGGCCGAGATTTTTTTGCACAGGTCAGCAACGCCTTGAAGAAGACCAGAGGCAGAGTTGCCACAGCTGCTTTAATCTCATGCCAGGATGATCCAGCTGCATTGAGAGGGCCAGGGATAGATCAGATGGAAAATATGGGAGTAAGAGTGTGGGAAGAAAATGAAATAGGAGACATCGGAATAAAAGGTGAAGCTATAAGAATAAATATGTGTTTTTAAAAGAGAAAATATATTAGATAACAGATAAACTTGGAAATAAATCCTTAGGTCTTGCCCTTCCGAGAATGGGCCAGGAGCTGGAGAGAGGAAAGAGCCAGAGAGACTGAGAGGATAGAAGAGAAATCTGCTAGTGATAGGGTTCAGGTGAAAAAAATTCAATGAAGAAAAGAAAATCAAATGGTAAAGGAATTTTTTTTACAGACATAGCAAGGAGAATAAAATCAAACTAAGTTAAAGACCATAGTTCTGTTGATTAGAAATTTATGGATATCCTTTATGGTAAATTGGCCTCTATTCTCCTGTAGCTTGCTTGCCCTTTTATTTTTCATGTTTCTGAGTTATTTTGGGGTTCAACTTTTATATGTAGGTCAAATTTTGTTTTGACCCTATCAGTTTAATTTTCTTGCATTTTCTTTGAAAATGACTTCTGTACATTCTCTTTAAAAATTATAACATTTTAATTATATTTCTTGGACATATTTACAAGAACTACTTACACTTATTTCTGCTTATCTATGATTTATGCCATTCTTTTTAAATTCTTACCCATACATTTTTAAGTTCTTCCTTTTGTTTCATCTCTTGGTTTACTCATACGTTTCTTAAAAACTTTTTTAAAGTATATAGACTCATATGAAATTTTCTTTTGCTTATACATATAACATACAGCTTGACAGGTTATTAGAGTCTCATATTCAAACTTTTGCCCATTAAAACTATACATATGCTTTTCTACTATATTCTGATATTTGGCATTGTAGAAGTATGAAGCTATATTAATTTTCTTAATTTTCAAGATTTTTTTTCTTTCTGACTTTTTTGTAAGATTCTCCATTCTTAATATTAAATGTTTTTACTAGTATATATTTAGATATTCTCTTCTCAGTGCTAATTATGTCTGGTATATGATGGCACCTTTTAATCTGCAACTCTATATAGTTCATCAGCCCAAGAAAGTTTGAAGTGGCTGCAAGAGTAAAGGCTCTCAAGTGAGACTGGCTAGTTTCAACTCCTAAAGCTACTAATGACGAGCCTTGTAACTCTGGGCAATTCACTTAGTCGCTCTGTCCCTCAGTTCTCACATTTGAAGAGCAACTCTCCATTTTCCCTTTACCCAGCAACTAGAATTCTATTCTTTTGCTTATATAAGTTTGACTGTTTTGAGCACCTGATATAAGTGGAATCACACAGTAATTTTTCTTCTATGACCGGCTTATTTCACTCAGTATAATATGAACTCAAAATTTATCTGTGTTGTCTCAAATCACAGGATTTTATTCTCTTTTCGAGGCTGGAAAATATTCCACTGTATGGATATACCACATTTTTTGATCCATCTCTCCTCTGATGGACATTTAAGTTATTTTCTCATCTTGGCTGTTGTGAATAATGCATCAATGAACATGGAAGTGCAAATATCTCTTTGAGATCTCGACTTCAGTTATTTTGTATGTATTCCTAGAAGTGAGAATACTGGATCATATGGATCAATTCCTAGAAGTGAGATTACTGGATCATATGGATCAATTTTTAATTTTTTGAGGAACCTCCATACTGTTTTCCATAGTGGCTATGCCATGTTAACATTTCTGCCAAATGGCAAACAAATATTTACAGAAAGACACTCAACATTATTAACCATTGGGAAACTACAAGTCAAAACCATAATGAGATATCATCTCATCTTGTTAAGATGGCTAGTCTCAAAAAAAAAAAATGGTAGAGGATTAGATGTGGAAAATATTAGAACCCTTGTACACTGTTGGCAGAAATAATTTGAGATTATTCTTAAAGAAATGAGAAGTAAATATGCCTAACATATCCACTGATGACAATGTTTTATGAACTATGGATTATATTTACCTTAAATTTCTATATCTGTGGTCTAAATAAAATAAAAATCCCTCAATATTTATTATATGTGTGTGTGTGTATCCAATATTATTTAAGGGTAATGCCTTAAGTATTAAAGATTAAAGTTTTCATGTTTCTAGCCTTAGAATTGCAAACGTAAAGAGATAGACATTAATAAAAAATCAATCATATAAATAAAAATGACAATTTGTGAAAAGCTCTAAGAAATAAGTCTTTGAGTGTTGTAAAACCAGACTAGAGGGAGCCTGATTTTGTTTGGCGAGTCAAGGAAGGATCCAAAGGGCAGACTCAGAGCTGGAGTCTGAAAGGTGAGATATTTCCAATGCAAGTGGCATGGCAAAAGAATTAAGCCCTAAAATACGTGGAAAAAAAATAAGTTTCACGGCTGGAGAGGTAAACCTGAGTCAGATCTTATGGAGTCCAGTGACCATGAAGACAGTGTCGTGATATCTTGTTTCATCTTAAGAAAAATGGGAAAGTTTTAAGGCAGAGGTGACAGGATCACTAATTACTAGCTCTAGTTCGGGTTCATTTCTATTTTTAAATTCCTTTGGTTTTGTGAGTTGATTTTAGTGAGGAGTTGAATGTGTGCCCACTGTTATCTTTATACATTTAAAAAAATGTATCTAAATGAGGAAACTTTAGAAGAAATATGTTGTTATTTGATGTCTTTAGGAGATTCAATTATGTTTACCATTGAAAAACATATTTCCCAAAAAAATTACTGGTAAATAATCTTGAAGTAAATATTTCTTAAGATATTTAATAGCTGTTAATATAATAGCTGTAGAAACTGAACTATGTGCAGACATTATATTAAGTCAGTTATACATGGCATAAGGAACTTGCCTATAAGAGTGTTGGCTCACTATGTTGTCAAGGCATAGTAGTTACTTCAGGTGTAAAATGCAGAATGAAAGAGAGGAAGAAAAAAAAAGCACATGATCTTTTCAGTGGTTACATGGAGAGTTTGACCTGTGGTTTTTCTTAGTTTCTTTTAAGGATACCATAGCACCCAGGTAAATCCACTAAAAAATTGATTGAGTTGTTATGCATACCAAAAACAATCAAACCACTTTGTAGTACTCCCTGATGCTAATTCACATTTGGGAGCTTTGGTGAATTATACTGTTATAAAATAAATCAGATTAGTTGCTTTCAAAGATGTTGGGAGAAAGAATTTTGGAAACCATATTAGGAAAACAAATCTTTGTGTACTTAAAAACAAATTAGTTAATGATTGTACGTAATGATAATAATAGGTTTAGTATTTCCTGACATAATGTGATTGTCATTATCATGAGGAAAATTACGTGTGTCTGAGTAGGTAATTTCTTGGTAATTATGTTTTAAGAAAAATGACTAAATCAAGATATCCCCTGATGTTAAGAATTTATTATTTTGGTCCATTTTAGTCTCATTGAAATTCCCTATGTTTGCAAGTTTAGAACATCTTTCATACAGATCTGCAATTACCTTCTGTAGTAATTAATTACACTCTCACCATCATTAAGTCAAAGCATACTGTGTTTAACACTCACTATAAGAATGGAAATCAAAAGTAAAAATGTACTGAGTAATAAAGAAAATAATTGAAATCTCAAGGTTATATTTTCTTGATGTAAATTTACAATTATTCTGCTACATTAATTATACCCACATTATTACTATATAGAAATGCTACTTTTCATTAAAAAAAAAATGTGAGGATGATCATGACAGGATCATTTTTGTCTGTCATGTTCCCATCATCTACAAAAATTGTCAGACTCAGAGTATCAAAATATCACCATATTACTCTATATGTACTGAATAAATGACTATTCCAGAAGTCTTGTCTCATAGTAATATTTATTGAGTTTTACATATGTCAAATCTAGTAGGTAAAGGACATTACGAAGTTGAAATCATGTCTTTTACATCTTTGAAACCACACAATATTTAAATAAGTCACAAACTATCCCAAATTGTATTTGGAAAGAAGCCTAGTACATGAACAAAAAAGTTCATTTATTCATTTAATAGATATCATAAATCATGTCCTTCTTAGGGGCTATTAGTGTTGGCAAACATCCCTATAGTCCCTTAAAGCTATTGACTAATGTCACTAGTGTTGGTCTTTGTGTTTAACTAGGAAAAATGATATTGAACACATAATCCTTTAAGTCACATAAAAAAGTTACTTAACTTCTTCAAACCTCATTTCCATATAAAAATAACAAACCATTTCACTGCATTGGTGCTTGCATTTAATGAAGAATGAAAACACTTAGCCAATGTCAGGCACATAAATTTTAGTTAATATTTACTCTTCATCATCCTTGCTTTCAGGGTGATGGTAAACATGCCTAACTTTGCCTCCGGTTTGGTATAGTGCTCATATTCTCACTTTAGGATATCAAAGTCTGGACTCATGAAGTAACTCTGGTAGCATCTATGACACTGTAAAACTTGAGAATAATTTTTTCATGAAAACACTATGCTAATAGGTTCTTTACAATTTCTCCTAAATTAAAATGTAATTATTTTGATAAACTTTTTACTAAAAATTTTACTGGATATCTTAAATAGTCATTTTTAGTTTATGTCACTTAATAATGATACATATCTACTTTTATCCCCTTGAGTTTAAGATAGAATGTCCAAAATCTTGACACATAAGTTTTAGTTTGTCATTTTAATAGTCAAATGGTATACTAGATCAGACTTCACATATAACACAATTGCTATAATATCTACAAATCAACATTTTTAAAAGCACATCAGATTTTTACATGTAAGTGTCTACATAGAGGGATAAAAGTCCACTTGGTGATAAATCCAAAGATTTGTGCTCTAGTTCTAGCACCTTCATTTAGTACACCTATGCTTATCCTTTATAGCTTTATCAGAAATGTTAGTAGATAATTGTGTTTATCTGTGTACCTTTTGTCTTCCCCATCTGACCAAATATGAGGCCCATAAGTACAGAAGCATGTTATTCTTACCATTGCCTACATCTTTAGAGATGACTATGAATAGCTATGGATGAGTATCTATAAACAGATATTGGTGGGTTTTAAACTGAAAACTTGCCAACATTTAACCACATTCTGAGTTAAGTAAATTCTTAGATATCCTCTAAACCATACATAAAATTACTATGTAGCTATGATTCTTGTAGTCACCAAAAATATTACTCAGAAATCTCAATCTTGTTCAACACACTCTATAACTAAGATTTAATACATTGTGCAATGTAGTAGTTGCTATAAGAAAATATCATCTATACCCTATTAATATAGATCATATGAGGATTCATATATTAGAGAGATCCAGAGGATTATGTCATTATTTTAAAGGATAGCTTAACATCAGAATGTGTTAACTATAATAGGAAGTAATATGGAATATAAGGGCAGAAGCTGAGAAGTAATATGGAATATAAGGACAGTGTTTTACAGTTAGGAAGTAATATGGAATATAAGGACAGTGTTTTACAGTTAGCCAATCCAGGGAAGGTAGTAAAGGAAGAAGTTTTATGATGATAAAAGGTTTCATTTCTCTAGTACTGTTCTAAGGAATATTTTTAAAAGAATATTTATACTCCTCCAGTCTTCTACATTTTGGGAACTTTGTTTTCATAGGTTCTATTATCATCTGATTTGTGATGCCTCTTCCCCAAGCAAAGTTCACTGATGTCACCTTTACTTCCTTTCACTCACAAAAAATATATCTGTGGTTACTCCAAATAAGAACACAAATAATATACATTTTCAACTATAAGAGGCATAACATACGTAGCCATTCCCATTATATCTATGTAAATCATTCCCCCTAGAGATGTGCATCCTGGCAGCTCAGGACACACATATAATAAGCATTGATCATATGATATTTAAGTATTCACTTAACATATTATTATTGACTTCTTAAATAATAGTAAACAAACAAACAAAAAAATCACCTGCTCATAGGAGCTCACAGTCAATGAACAGAGATAGGCTGCAAACCCATAAACAAATGAATACATAACATAAATTCAGGTAAAGATGCATACTATAAAAAAAAAAATAAGAATTGACTCAGAGTGGTATATAGGTGGATATATACAGAAGAGGTATCATTTGAGCTTGGTGTTTTATAATGCCAATATGGTTGAATTATTGTTAATGAAAATCAGGAAGGAGGGAATATGAGATGAACTCCATCTCCCACACTTAGCTGTGAGTTTGTACATTTTTTACTTTCAGAACTCAGCAGTGTTCAGTCAGTAAATGTGTTAAATAAATGAACAAATGAATGAATGTATCTCACATAAAATGAATGTTACCTAGAATTAATCCTGGTACTATAAAACATATGAACAAGGTAGTAAGTGTTAAGGAATAAATAATTTATAAAAATTTAAATTGTTAATATTTTGTACAAGTTAAAAACTTTTTTAATATGTCATGTAGAAATAAATATCTTATGACTTAGTTCTATACTACTAGTTTTTTTTTTTTTTTTAACTACGTTAAATATTTTTTTATCTAATGGCAAACAAAAAGTCCTTTGGGATTTGTTCTGATTTGGGGTTAATTTCATATCTGATGTCAAGTCAAGGTTTTCAACACCCTTGAATGATTAAGCTTCCAGTAATATCATGGTTCTGTTTTGAACATTTTGTTTAGAGAAACATATTTCTCTAAAAAAGAGTATATCACTTATTTGAAAATTCAGGAAAAATATCAAAGGATGTTTTGGTGAGTAGAAGTTGACATTAAGAAGGATTGCTGTACCACGATCTCATTAGTCTTTTAAAATTATGGTAATTTGAAGTAGCACTTGCTCCAATGGATGAGGTTGGCTGGATTTATAGAAATAGCTGTCATAGTAAATGAGGATGCTTCAAAAAACTGTTGTGCTATGCTTCTCACATGTCCTCATTTTCCATAAAATTTCAAAGAAGGAGCTTATACTTACCCTACAAAAGACTCCAATAAAAATAATGATAGGAAACTCCATCTTTGTCACCACTGCCTGCTAAGAAGAGAAACTGCAGATAATTTTATTAATTTCCTATTAAATTAATGTTTATGTCTTGGTTAATTCTTTCTATGTTTTTTTTCTTTGATAACACCTCTTTAGAGTGATTAGGTAAATAGAGCAAAATTTCAAAAATTTTTAAGTAGTCTTTTTTATGTGACTTTCCATATATATTATGAAATTATATACTAACTTCCCTTAAATTATGTTAAATCGAAGTGTATTTCAGAATCTCCTTTTGAAATTTTACATTGCCTGAAATGACAAAATACATTTTACCTCATGAAATTAAAATTTTTAAAAGGTAATTTTAATAGACTAGAAGAAGAATCACTTGAGTTCACTGTAGGAAATATAGTAGCCCCCCTTATCTGTGGAGGATATATTCTAAGCCCTCCAGTGGATGCCTGTAACTACAGAGAGTACCAAACTCTGTATATATATTATGCTTTTTCTCTATACATATGTAGCTATGATAAAGTTTAATTTATAAGTTAGTCATAGTAAGAGGTTAAGAACAATAACAAATGATGAAATAGAATGATTATAACAACATACTGTACTAATAGTTATGTGAATGTGATCTCTGTCTCTCTAAATATCTTATTGTAATGTACTTACCCTTCGTGTAATGATGTGAGATGATACCTGATGAGATGAAGTGAGGTGAATGTCTTAGGCATTGTGATGTTCATTAGGCTATTACTGATCTTCAGCAGGATCTTCAGTTTCAGATGATCCTGGATCATCAAGCCATGATGATGTCGGTGACTGGATATCTATGAGCAGACAAAGTCAATGATTGGGGATCCTCGATAATTGAAGAATTGCCCCCTTCCCCACAAAAAAAATAAAAAATAAAAAAAAACTTTTGGAAGCATATTGTAACCAAAAGTTGTATTTTATTTTTTAACTCATCAAAGTGTTGCTGAGTTATTATTCCTTTGGTGATCGTACAGGTGCCTTCCATCTGAAGATTGTGTTCTATAATTTTTGTAAAATAAGGGTTACTCGAACATAAGTACTGCAATACCAGACAGTTGATCTAATAACTGATCTGGCTACTAAGAGACTAACCAGCAGGCATCATATACAACATGGACCATATACATTGAACAAAAGGATGATTAAGGCCTTTGGCAGAACAAAGATACCATGAGATTTCATTTTGCAACTCAGAATGGTGTGCACTTTAAAACTATTATATAATTATAACAACAGAAAGCAAAATTGCAGATAAGTAGCAATACTGTAGATGGAGGGAGGTTATGAGACGTGATCTAGACATACATTAGGGAATGCTTTTATTGAGGTATTGACAGGACTTGATGAAAATTTGGTTGCAGAGTATGAGAGAAAGAGAAGAGATCAATGATCATCTTGAGGCCTGGAAAGAGACCAACTTGGTAAAAGGTGAGGCCATTGATCTAGAGTAGAAGGGATTCAAATTTGAGAGAAGAAATCAGGATTCTCATTTGGGGTATTTTGAGTTGAAAATAGGTCTCTGTCAACCATTGTATATATTATTTTGGAGTTTAAAAGATCAGAGTTTTGCCAGAAATTTAAAATTTTGAGTTAAGAACAAATAAAAGATATTTAAAGGAATGGGACTAGAAGAGGTCCTAGAGTCCTTAAGAAGAGGTAGAGATGATTGAAATGCCTTTAATAGAGCCTTGGAACACTCCAAGAGTCTGAGACAGAGCAGCCAGGTAGGAAGGAGGAAAGGCAGAAGAGTGAAAAAAAGATGAAGTGTTCAAGGAGGTAGTGATCAACTGTGATGTACAATACATAAAAAAAGCTAGAGTTACAGATAATAATTAGGGAATTATGCAAGTCCTGAAGGCTAACATATTTATCCTATAGCCCAAATGAGATTCAGAAACCAACATGAGCAACAAATTCTATTCAAAGACAGTAATGAAGAAGATCAACAACACAAAGAACAACGTTCTTGGAACCTTTCTTACACCAAAGTATCATTAAGTCCAAACAAATCAGCAGCCTATGAGGGTAATGTCCTTCTCCCACATCAGAATGCCAAATTAGAGGTGCTTTTCTCTAAAGAGTTTACTGGTGTTACATAGAGTCTATTTGGGTTTGAAGTCAAACTCTACCACATACTAGCTCTGTGCCTGAATTGTTTACTCTGGGACTGGCTTAAAAGATTTACCAGCCTTAAGCATAGAAAATATTATAGTGTTCACCCCAGGGTAACCCTATATAATTTAAAATATAATCAATCTAAACTCTAATATAAGTGAGAATGTCTAACAAATTTTGACTGTTCTCATTGTAGTCTCTTTTAAAAAATTATCCAATATTATTTTATTTCTTTAAAAATAATTTTTTTATTTGATATTCCAATTTATCTTGATATATGTCTGGGACAATTCAACATTCTTTAACTCCATTTAAGCTTCAAGTTCATTAACTAATAAATGGGTGATGGAGTACACATTCATTTAATATGGTTCTTGCACATAATAAGCATTCAACAAATATTAGCTATCATTATTTTACTATCATCATCATTAGTAATGTTATACTAAAGGATTGTTGTGAGGAGTAATTTATTTATGAAAAACTGAGTATGATAAACAGCACAAAGCAGATGGCAAATAATTTTTGTTTCCTTCACTTCAATACCCATTTCCCCACTTTACCACGGTCTTCTACATCTTATCATACTCTGCGTTTCACAGAGTTAAATAAGTATAATAAAAGAAAATAACATAATTGTCTCTGAAGATTAAATATTAAGCAAACATGATGTTGAAGGAAGAAGGTGGGATTTATAAAACTAAAAGGAAGTGGAAAAGAAGATAGTCAAGGCAACCCTTAAATTTATTCTTTCACATAAATAATTTTAAATAACATGCAGTAAAAACACTCCACTGATTCATAATAAGTTATACTAAAGAAATAGATTCTGCTATACCTCATACCTGAAATTATGAAAGGTTGAAATATGATTTTTCACTTATAAAAAGGCCATGAATTTTATGAATCAGTTTAACATTATCACTACACTTGTTTTTATTTTGTGAGAGTAAATTAATAATATATAATTTCATTTTAGGGATTACCTGCAAGTCGTGTGAGGTATAGAGTAGATGATGTCCAGTTTCCTTATCCTGCTAGTATTTTTGATGTAGAAGAAGATTCTGGAAAAGTAATAACTCGAGTCAATCTTAATGAAGAACCTACAACAATTTTTAAGGTCAGTGCAGTGTTTTCCTTACATTGTCTACTTGATGTTTAATTTTTGATTGAGAGTTGTTTAACAGATGACTGTACTTATTTTTTCTTCTTTTGGATCTTCTTAAGTTATAAACAATATACTTTTACTGCATAGACATTTAGAAAGTACAGTTAAGTAACAAGAAAAAAAATCACTTGATATTTCAAATCTTGGAGATAATTAGAATTGACCATTTTAATCTCTATCTGACATTCTACGTAAATACAGATATTTAAATATGTTTTTAAATAATATGATCATATTATTTTTACAGCTTTTTTAACTTAAGGATATATTACCCATACAAATAAATACTCAGTGCTATAATTTTAATGATAGTACAATGTTCTATTATATGAATATACTATTTCAGGTTTTTTTGTCTAATATCTGGTTATTGGATAATTAGCGTGTTTCCAATTTTTTATTACAATAATCTCTGCTTTGAGAAATTCCTTGTACAACTGTCGTTTGCCACTTGCTGATTTTTTTTTTCTTAAAATAAGTACCCACAGGCGGAATTGATAGATCAAGTTTTATGTACTTGTGATTTATTATACTTCCAGAAAACTTAAAATAATACTAACTATTATTGTCATAAATAATCAATTTTATTAAATGTTAAAGTGTTTCCATTTTCTATAGTTACTTAGGAAAAAAATTATCACTGTGAAGAAAACCTTTGACCGTACTACACTGGGGAATTCACCTTCACCAGTTAATCTTATGAATATCAATGAGTAGTATGGCTCATATAACTTTATCACTGTTTGGCATAATTGTTCTCTTTGTAAAATTGTAACCCAAAGATAAATCGTGGCTCTCAGGAAAACCCCTGGTTATGTTTCCATGATCTAGGTTGAATTAATTTACACTAGTAATGTGCCGCTTCTAAAATTATATTATAGAGAAACACATAATTTTGAAAATAACATTTCTTAAACATAAGAATTCTTTTTGACATAATATAGGTGATGATAAATTATTAAAGTTATTTTATTAATAAATAATATACGGCTGTCACATCTTAAGACTAAAGCTTTTCTTGAGTTTGCATTATTTGAACAATTTCCACTATACAGTATAAACAGAGTTTTATATGTTGCAGTTGTTTTTAAGAGCATATGTCTCAAAGTGTGTTAAAATATAGACTTCTAATTTTGTCTTCCAGGGTAGTATTTCTGCCCTATAATTCTGCATACAATTAATTCACTAGAAAAATTAATTTGCTTTTACAAGCAAGCCAATTAACTTTTTGCTATTGATGTGACTGAATTTAACATTTTTAAAATAAATGTCAGTGCCTATAGAGGCACATGTTTTCACTGTAAGCACTAGTGGAATTGTGGAAAACAGTTTGTCATTGGAGAGATGTTGTATCATATTCCTGTTTTACGGGTAATTTTTTTTCATAGAGTTAGTAACTCAAATTTCCTTGAGTTTTCTCATCTGACAAATAAAAATAATAACATCTACCTGGCAGGATTATTGTGAAGGTTAAATGAAAATATATGTTCCATACACTAGTTCAATGTCTGCTACCTTGCATGCAGTGCTCCCTCTCTTGGAACCAGGCAGTCCAATGATTTAAAATATAAATAGTACAAAGATACTTTATTTTCTTCTTGTTAATAATCTTTTAAACGTGAATTTTTATTATTCTTTAAGTTGGTGGTTGTTGCTTTTGATGATGGTGAGCCTGTGATGTCCAGCAGTGCCACAGTGAAAATTCTTGTCTTACATCCTGGAGAAATCCCACGCTTCACACAAGAAGAATACAGGTATTGATTCCTTTCAGGTTTTATGATACATGAAGGTTTTTGTTTTCTTTTGGTCTCTAAAAATTGGTGTGATATGAATTTATTGATGAGGTAGACTTCCAATTCTAGTTTAAGCTTTTCTAAATTAACATTATATTTATTTTAAAAGTTAATATAGTTAAAGTGACAATTTAGTGTAAAGAATATCACTTTTAGTAATGCCTTGATCAATAATGGATCCATTAAAAATTATAAAAACAACTTCGAAGATACAATATTGTATTTTTGGGTTAAAATGCAACTGACTAATGATCTAGATGGTGAGAAGTGGACATTTAGTTTCTTTCTATATTTTCTAATTTTTGACACATATCTAAAGTGATATTTTCAAAAAAAAATCAGTAATCTAACGGTCCATCAAAAGACAACTGGATAAAAAAGATATGGTACCTATATATGGTGGAATATTACTTGTCCTTAAAAAATGAAATTTTACCATTTGTGACAACATGGATGGACGTACAGGGTATTATGTTAAGTGAAATAAATCAGACAGAGAAAGAGAAATACCATATGATTTCACTTATATGTGGAATCTAAAGAACAAAATAAACAAACAAAACAGAAACAGACTTATAGATACAGAAGACAAACTTATGGGAAGAAGAGTTGGAGTACAGGTGAAAAAGATGAAGGGATTAAGAAGTGCAAGTTGGTAGTTACAAAATAGTGACAGGGATAAAAGTACAGCATAAGGTCTATAGTCAATAATATAATAATTATGTGTAGTGCCACATTCACTAGATTTATCGGGGGAATCACTTCTTAAGCTATATAAATGGCTAACCACTATGCTGTATAGCTGCAACTAATATAATATTGAATGTCAGCTATAATTGAAAATAAATAATATTAAAATAAAAAGAGATTTTTAAAAATCTTTTAAAGATTAAATAATATGTATGTGTTTATGTGCATATATTATATAGTATAGCTATAGAGTTAGTGTGCATACTCTCTTAGTCAGGTCAGGCTGCCATAACAGGATATCACAGACTGCACATCTTATACAGCAGACATTTATTTTCCCACAATTCTGGAGACTGGAAGTCTGAGATCAGGGCACTTGCATAGTCAGGTTCTGGTGAGGACTTTCTTTTGGGTTTACAGAACACTGCCTTCTCATTTGTCCTTACTTAGAGGAAAGTGAGAAAAAGCAAGCAAGCTCTCTGGTGTCTCTTCTTGTAAGACAGTCATCCCAATATAGGGGCCCCACTCTCCTGGCCCATCTAAACCTAATTCCCTGCTAAAGGCACATCTCCAAATATCGTTCCATTGAAGGTTAGGGCTTCAATGTATGAATTATAGGGGGAAACATTCAGTCACACACACACACACACACACACACACACACAAACATTCACATGGTGTGTGTGTGTGTGTGTGTGTGTGTCTTTAGGAAGTGAAGAATTTATTGAAAAAATAATGAAATAAAAATTAATGTATTTTAGGATCGCTTCATAATTAGATATAAATGATAGAAAGATTTATAATGCTCCTCTGAAAATATAGTATAATTTTCTTTCATGATTGTTTTATTTTTGCCTCCAAGTTAAAACATTACTTTACTTTTATTAGTATGTTAGGACTCACAGGAGATAATTTTCTCACAAACTTTTGAGGGAGACTCATTATTTAGCGTATATTTATGATTTACTTGTTCTGGACATATCATTAAAAGGCAGCCAGTCATTGCTTTCCAGAGGTTTTCAAACATGGGTGGAAACAACGAACTATATGAAAAATACAATATGTAGTGAAACACAATAATAGAAGCTCACAGTAGTGAGGAAGCATGTTGGAGAAACATCTTACTGTCTGAACATGATCAGCATAGTTTTGAACTGTATTTTGAAGGAAAGTAGAGTTTAGACACTCCACAAAAATATGGAAGGATGTTTCATGCCAGACTCAGCATATTTAGAAGTATAAATAAGGAATATAGGAGAATATATCGATTCCAGAATATTTTAGTAATTTAGTCTATCTAGAGCTAAAATGGAAATTATACAACAATACTAACTGAGGCTCAAGAAAAATGAAGATTTCATATAATAGACCACTTTATCATATTCTGGAATTTAGATTTCATTCCTCTGATAATTTCTAAAAACTACCTAAAAATTTTAAGTTAGAGCAGGGTCTAAGATACTGAAGGAGGAGGTAAGTGATGCATCTGGGAACATTTACTACTCTCAACCAACTAGTTTTCTCCTTTCATAAAATGTTGTCTTTATAATATCTAAGTACTAAATTAAATTTGTAATATAAATATAGCAGAAAATCCTACATAACACATATGTAAGACATTGAGATATAAACTATACTTAAAACAATAAGAATTATTGGTCAATGTACTGTAAAGGGTTGTTTTCTTCATTATGTATATTATTATCAAAACCCTTCCTTTTTGTTGACATGGTAACCTGTGTACTCCAATTCTTTGCTATGAAACATACAGTTTTCTACTTTTTGAGAACTTCCTTAAATGTCTTTATTTTGGTCTTCTCAAGAACCTAGATGGATGAAAACTCACTTGTGTTTCTAACCAACTTATCTAGGAGATACTCACAAAAAAATGTACTTGCTATTTAAGGTGAGTCCAAAACTTTCTCACAGTTTCAGCTCAATAAAATTCCCATCTTTGTTCTCCAAAACTTCTCGCCCCATGACTAGTCATTCCTTGGAAGCCTCAAGAGAAGGAAAAACATGGTGCAGAACACTTTTCCTTTAAATAAACTCAACCAATTGTGTGCCTTTTCTCTGGGCTTTGAATTAGAGCTCATTTACTTGTTAATAGAAGTATGTCTCCAGTCTTCCCTAGCATATTGCTCGTTAACATTTCTAGCTAAAATATTGTGACACTAAGGCCAAGGTCATAGATCTCATCAGGGCTTTGCTCCTTTAGCTTTCTTTCTTTTTTTTTCTTTTTCAATTGTCTTATTTAATACCACCTTTTAAATATATTTTTTCAATGAATAATTTTCCATTTCTTACTTTCTCTACAATAGAACTATTAACTGCAAATGGATTCTATTAATAAAGTTGTTAACTTAGAGAAGAAACAACTAGCCAATTATTTGATTCTAAAATTAACCAAATGAGGAAGAATTTTTGACCTTCCAGAAGAACATTTCTAACAATTGCAAATAATGCCCTGATTGTCTCAATTCATTTCTTATTCTAACACATAAAGGCAATTTGGTAATCTCATTGCATCCTGCATTTTATAAAGAAAATCCTACGTTAAGAGTCAATAGAATTGCCATAATAGAGTCAGTAGTGTTTGGATAATGAACAGGATTGTTTTGTTTTCTATAAAGCATCCAGAAATTTAGATAATAAAAAAGTCATAATAAGTATTGGCAGAAGATACTACTTTTTGGATAAATGCAAATAATTGAATCTAAATGTGTATGTAGGCTTAAATTTCACCTAAAATATGGAATGAGCTATTAAAAAAACTAAGGCTGATGATTATCTTCTTCATCAATCATCTCTTTATCATTTATCAATTATTATGCTTTCAAAGATTTTTAGAAGTACATAGCAGAGAGTTCCCAGGCCTCCTAATTCCCAGGGCATACAGTTAGACTTGCTAGATGCCTCACTTGCTGGATGGAGCCATGTGACTGAATTCTGGCCAATAACATATGGAACGATATGGTCTGCATCAATTCCTGGACTGCCTTAAACTTTTCCCCTGTTAGTTGTGTCAAATGGCAAAAACAGACAAACAAACAAACAAAATACCAGGAACCCTTGGGAGCCATATGTTGACAGTTGTAGAAATACTATATAAAAGGAACTTAGGCCTCTGAATCACAGCTTGACGAATAGCAACTTCAATGAACTGTTACGTGAGCAAGAAATTTAGGGGCTTATCTACCTTGTTAGCTAGTACCATTTCAATTAACATAGTTTGTCAAAATTTTATTAGTATAAAACAACTAATGACATATTACTCATTTTAGAAACTTTTCTCATTATATTGCAATATTCCTCTGTCTGTCATTTTTAAAACAGCCTTGTGGGAGATACTTTATGCATATATATATATATATATATATATATACTATTTTTTTTTTTCTATGTTCAACTACTAGCTTTGGCAAAATACTTACACTATTTCAGATTGCTGTGATGGCCAGCATAGTCTCTTTCATAACAGAAAAAAAGAGAAAAAAAAAAAAAAGAAAAGAAAAAACTAGAGTGATTGGTTGCTGCAAGCTTCATATCTCCTTCCCTCTCTTATTTTTCAAATCCATTTCCTACCTCAGCTGGATGCACATAACTTCCAAAGATGCCAAACTCTGTTATTAATCCCTGATTATCTGGATGATCTCGTGTGTTGGAATTGAAGGATAGCAGTATATGTTACAGCTAATTATGCCACTTTGGTATAAGGATTATTTGAGCGAAAAACACTTTAAAAAACAAGTGTAAGAAGGGCATTTTAATCTCCTCTTTCCTTTCTGGAAACAGGAGATAAAAACTCCCATGTGAAAGATGCCCTTCCTGCACAAGGAGAAAAAAAAATTCTTTAACGGGAAGTCAAAGCCAAGAGAATTCTATACAAACAGGCCTTGTTAAAATAATTCTTATCTCCCTTTAGCCTCACTACATACTTTATTTTCTACAACTCTCTCTCTGTTCAACTTAATATAAAAGGATGTAGTTTCTTTCATTCTTTTGGGTCTTTCCTTATGAGGGCTCCTGTGCCATGTAAAATTTATATAACTATGTATGATGTCTCCTGTTAATCTGATGTCAGTTTATTCCTAAATCTAGCCAAAACCCCTAAAAGGTTAGAGGTAAAAGTTTACTTCCCCTACAAAATTGTTTCAGGTAGAAAAACTTCTGTTTCATGTGATCAAATTGTGGGGAACACAAATTTTAAGATTTCTGTTCTTTGTAGGATGCAAGAGGAGGATGCTCATGAGTTACAAATAGAGGGTAGTCATCCAGAATAAGTAGCCCTGTAAGCAGAGGTTTAGTTTTTACAACTCAGAAATGTCTTAATTTTAATACTGACTCTTTTGAATTCCTTAGGAAAAACTATTTTTCAACATATGACTAAGTATTAAGGGGAGATTCTAAAGTATTCGTTTATTATAGAATTTTGAACTGAATTCTTAACCTAAACCCCTCCCTTGACCCAATTATCTTACTTTATTTTTGAAATGGCCAGTCATTAACTCTTTAAACTCAGAATAAAATTATTAGTTAGGTTAGGCTGCTGTAAAAAGAAACTCTTAAATTTCGATGGTTTAAAGAACAAGGAAACAAGTATGTTGGGCCATGTGATAGTCTAAAATGAGTATTTCAGCTTGATGGTGGTCTTCTGCATGCTGTTCTTCCACATAGCTATTCAGGGATTTAGGTCAATTTAGTGCCATCCATCTTTAGTATTCTGTTTCAAAATAACTTTGATCATTGCCATTTCAGTCCATGAAAAGGGGAAAGGGGCAGAAGTCCACATTCAGAGATTTTCTGAACCAAGTGAGGTGAAAGTTGCAAATTTTATATCAGCTCACATTTTATCTTGAAAATCCAGGCAAATGTCCACACTTGGCTTTGAAAAGGCAGAAGAATGTTATTCCTTGTTAGACAGCTTTGTTTAAGTTTCACCTCTGTTACTGAGGAAAAAGTAAAATGGTCTTCGTGGAGAACTAGCACATTGAACGTGCAATTTTAGACACATTATAGATTTTAATTGCTGTAGATATTCTAAAATAAGTTGATTTTTATTAAGAATATGTAATATTGGGTCCATGAACTAATGGTGTCACAGTACAGAAACATTTTAAAATATATAATAGGGAAATAGAATACATTTCTTCTTAAAATAATAAGAGAATTAATACTTTTTTTCTTTGAATTCAAAGCAAATATTTTTGGATGTTTTAAATCATTTCAAGTTATTTCAGCTTATCAAGTATTGATATCACATATTCCAATATAAACCTTTCTGGACTTCAAGCTAAAGTTTGGCTACTTGATTACAATTAATTGCTTTCTCCGTATTCTAGAAAAGTTTAAATGTCTTCATCATAAAAGTAAAAGAAAAAGAAAGTGAAAAATAAAATATAGCAAATGAAAGTTATGAGATGTAACTAGTTTTGTAGAAGCTATAAAAAGACTTAAGAAGTGGCATTTAATATTTGGCAAAACATTTTCCAATGTACCTGTCTTACCTAGACAGAGAAACAAAATCCATTATTCTTTTTATAAAATTAAAAACATTTAAACAGTGAACTACTGACCCTTGCTTGGTAGCTGGAATATAGCAATGGGCCTGTCATTATATTTTCTAAAATTATAATAAACAGCATAATAAATACTTTAATATTTACTGAAGGAAAAAGCCAATGGATTGCCAACTAACTTTTTGGTGACAGATAATTAGTAAGTTAGCTTACCAAAGTAAAAGTAGCAATACAACAGAAAACCAAACCTTTATTTTACATACTTAATTATTATGTCTCAGTTTTCATATTTAAAAACCTCCTTTCTGCTAATGGTTCTTTGAAAAATAAACAAATAAACAAATAATTTTGTAAAATTATTTAAGGATTTTACAAAGACCACCCTAAATATTAAGTAAACTAATTTAGCTTGTCAAGATTAGAACAAATTTCTGATATTATTTTTCTTGTTTATAATTTATAATATTGGAATATTTTATATGTGTAGGAAAAGATATGATTTTTGTTTTTGCTCAAATCCTGTGAACTGAAGTTCCTTCCTGATGGTCTGGCTTCAAGAAATTTTTCAGGGTAAGAGGAATCTCATAATGGGAAAGCAATTTGCCCCATACAGAGATATGTTTACTTTAAAATGGCCTGGTTTACAGTAATTCTTAAGATAAGTATGCACTTGATTCTCTTTGGTCCCTATAGCAGTTGCAATAGTTGAAACAGACTCATTTTGTTAATTTCATGACCTCTTCTAACCAATCTTTATTTGAGTCATTTAATTAGGTTAAATGAAGGATCAAGACATCATTTGCTTTATCTGTCATTAAATGAGCATCTACATTTTCCAGGGCACACTGAGTTCCCCTTAAAACTTTTGAAAACTAGATAACTCTTTAGACTGTATAATTATTTATATAATTGTAAACAACATTCATATTATTTAGAAGCATACATACAATATACAATTTCAAAATCGTAACAAATTTTTATTTTAATGAATCATTCCTGTTTTATTTTGTTCTTTCAGTTTTCCTTTTTATAAAGAAATATCAGTAATTTCAGTGTCTTAGAGTTTGCATACCCAGATGATTATTTATTTATTTTTTTTCTCCTCCCTTGAAACAAATTTCTTACGGAGTTAATGCTATTTTCTTTATCTTTTGTTATTGAAATATCATTTCTTTTGCAAAATCATCTCCAAGTGGCTTCAATTTTTATTTGCAATGAATTAAGTTCAAGAATTAGCCCCTCCCTCACATAAATAAGGATTACTTTCAAGTTATTACCATTCAGGCAAGTAAGAAGTTTCTCTATATCTATATTCAATCTCATATCTTAATTTAAACCATTTTTCTCAATTTGATATTCACTGGAAGTAGAGAAAAATAGGTTAATCTAACTCATCAAAAATCAGTCCTTCGAATCATATCATATAATGGGTGAAATATACCATAGAGATTATTTAGTCAGCATAATAATTTAATACTTGATTTTTCTAATATTCTTACCACAATGTTGACTAGTCTCTTTTTAAAAACTTACAGTTGTGAGGAATTCACCACTTAATATTTGGATAGCTGTGAAAGTTGAAAAGTCAGTTCTTATGCTGAGATTATTATTACTAATTATTACTCTATTTATTCTTTTAAATTATTTTCTATGCACTTTTCTCTCAGTCTTCATCAATTTTAGCATCTGCTCCCTCTTTTAAGTAGTATGACAGTGTAGGGAAGGAAAAATAATTTTCCCTGTACCCTTCTGAGTTCTTAGCTGAGACTCTAATAAAAAAACATATTAACAAGAGAAAAACAAACACAAATTTATTAACATGTATACTTTATGTATACATGGGAGATACCTAGGAAAAATGAGTAACTCAAAGAGGTGGCTTTAGAATTCAGGATTAAATATTATCTTAATAGGGTAAGGGAAAGGGGGCATATAAACTTCTTAGAAGAGTAAATAGCTTTTGGAAAGATAAATGTGTTCTTAGATGAGTAGATGGGAGATATGATAGTTTGTGAAAAAGTTTGTCTGGGTGTCGTGTTCACTTCTAGTCTGCTCTCCTGTGATCTTTCTTTTCTAGCTGATGTAGATCCTAGGGAGAAAGAATCTATGACAAATGAGTTCCTTTTGGAGGCTCTGTCTTTAGGTAGATAAGGAGAGTTAAGAGAAAACCTATCCCTAAATGCACTGTTTTGTAAGTGCCTACAGCTTAAAATAATCAATATACCAAAGTGGCATATTTTGAGGTGGCGTGTCCTAAACTTCTGTTGTATTTTAGGGTGGTATATTCTGCTACTCTTCAATTAAAATTGAGCTAAACTCTTTAGTTAAGACAGAAGTGACAAGTATTGCTTTCCTATTAATTATTAGAAGGTATCTTGACAAGGATTGGGCTTAGTGGGAAAGAGAACTCTCTATACCTTGTAGTGTCTACCACTGACGTGGAGGAAAAGAGTGATAGCAACCATGTAGTTGCTGATCTGAGAAAAATATTAATTGGAGTTTCTCATGCTAGTTTAAAATATCTTATGACATATGGCACTCTTCTATACTGTAATAATGTTTCAATAATGGTATACTATAACCCTCAAGATTTTCTCATTTATTTTTTGTCTCCACATACATTAATATATATTAAATCTATTCAATTTATTTTCATTATAACATATCAATAGGTATTAATACCTATTTTAATATATATTAAAGTTCTATATTAATATCTTTTAAATTTCTTCATTTTTATTTTCCCTCAAACTCTTTTTATAAATGTTTATGAATACTTTGAATTTAATTAATGCATTTTGAAATACTAATACTACTTTTTAACTTTAATCTCCTAATGTCCTGTGTTAGTGCCAATCTGTCCACTAACAGTTAGATATCAAAATGAGATTTAACAAGCAAATATTTTTTTAAGTGATATTCCTGTGTGAGAGAAATGATGAGGAAGTAGAGTAAGGCTAGGAAACTCTTCAAACCACATGCCTTCTGACCCCAAGTGAAAAAGAGAGAGAGAGAACAATTCCAGACTGCTATGTCTTTTAAGTGATTACTCTGTCATTTAAGTGTCATTTAAGTGATTACTCTGTCATTTGCATGATGATCAGGGAGTCCTCAATTCATAGCGAGATGGAGTGTGTCTTCCAGGAAGGGATCTACCTTAGCATCTCTACTTTTCTCCTTCATTATATGTAAGCAGCCCTTAGGAAGCATGACCTTTACATAAACACAGTGATAGACTTCAGAGGACCTCAAAAGGGACCTTGGATCAATGTGCTTCATATAGTTGGAGATTTGTGAGGCACACTCTCATTGCTACCATATGTCCCTATCTGATGAGAGGTTTTCAGTCAATTATCCATTTAGATCTCTTGGAAAATAGTTGTACTGTCATAATCAGAAAATACATTTTATATACCTTTCATTTAATCCAAACAGAAATATCAAATTCTAACAGTGATTCAAACACTCAAATACATAACATTATTTTATAATAAAGGGACTCTTGTAGGTCGAGTTAGCATTAGGAAGAATGACAATTGTTCTACTTCTCAGGATAATGGACTAAGACTTATACACACTGGGATTCACTTGTCATCTATTTTAAAGGTAAATATCGTGGAAAGGTCAATACATCTGAAATAGATCATAGAATCTAAATGTGAATATCGATTTTGAATGAGAAATGCAGTATCACACACAATTTACCAAAAATTTTATTAAAGACAGTTGTTTACAACTTTTCCAAACAAATGTGCTAGCAATATAAATATACCTTTAGTACTTATTTAAAATGGAAATGTATTAACATTGATTATCAAACTTTGCATGATTTAATGTCACCTTTATGTTCATTTTTAAGGATTCATATATTTTAAAATGCATTTTCTATAAAAACAAATTCAAAATTTTTATTTTTATATATAGAAAAGAGGCAAATGTACCTAACATTTTTATTAACCTCTTCAACAAGTTGATATTTTTCTAAAAGTTAGTATTATTCAAACTTAATGCATCATATCCAAAATAAGAATACTATCTATGTAAGTATCTTAATATGTTTTTAAAAATTCAAATCCCCTGAATGAAGAAAATAATCTTCTCAGTTCTCTATGAAAGTAAAAAATTCACCCTTTGCTCATTAATGAGAATTGGTCTTGTAACAAATGACAATGCAAAAATTTTATACAGTTTATATTTAAAAATATGTTTTTTCAATTGCTTTATATTGAAGAATAAAAAAGAGTTGATTTTGTAAAGAACTATAAAGGACTAACATTCTACCTCCTGATATGCAAAAACAGAGGAAAAGAATAATTTAAAATCCAGAAATTCGTGTTTATATACAATAAAACTGTAAACGATTTTATAACAATTGCCAAGTAAATGGTGAATGAGCAGTTCTAGTTAACATCTCATTATTCAAGATATTTAAAATTACCCTATACACTGAGGAACATTGCCATCATTCTTATATAAACCACACAAGTTTGGACTTATGGATTTTTAATCAGTAAGTACAATAGTTTGGGGAGAACTGTTGGTCTTGATTTTAAAGAATGAAAAAAAGCTATCTGTAAACTATTACTATAACATAAAATAAATTCACATACAGAAAGCATCACTTGTTTGCTAAGATTTTCTATTTTAATTTAGATTTATTGTCCAATATGAGAGATGACTTTACCTGAAAATAACCCTTTCTATCTTTTTAGGGTGCTACTAAAATCTTGCTACAAAGATAGTAAATGTTGCCTCTTTAACTATTGAAAAAGTAACCTTTTACAAATGATATTCCTAGATCTGACTCATGGACCTACTAAATCAGAATCTTTAAGTATGATCTTCCAAAATCTGAAAATTTTAATAAGTTCTTCGGCTAATTCTTATGGTTTTAAAGTTTAAGAACCAATAACTAAGAGAGAATAGAAAAACTCTACTGAGAACAATAAATGAAACAAACAAACACATAGACATCTTTAATTACAGGTATAGCTTTCATATAGTTTTCTGAACTTGAGGAATTGTTTATAACTCCAGGGCTTCAATTTTCTTGTCTTCAAGATGAGGACACTTCATAGATCTGAATAGAAGCAAAACTCTTAACAATAGTAAGCACACTTTGGAAAAGATGAAAAAAGCATGTCTAAGCATTTGATCCTTTATTAATTTTCTTATCTATAATCCATCTTAAGAATTCTGGGAGAGGTGGTATCCCTTTTCTGTTCTGTGTCTATTTGAAACTGTTTCTCTCAGTTAAATATGTAATGTTAAGTCACCCTGATAAATTTACTCCAAGGTTACAAATAATAGGAGTTCTAGTTGTTTTTTTTTTCTTTCCATTTTCATTAAATTCCCTCATAGTAGATATAAAAACAGTTTCTTAATTGGTACAGATTTGCAAATATATTGAATGTTAACATGTCAAAATAAATTAGATTTTTCTCAGTAGAAGGAAAGTAATAGAGCCAGATTGAATCTCAGTGTAGTTTTATAGCATCTATGTACAAACACTTTTATATACTAAACCACATGGCATTTAAAATAATCAGAAGCTTTATGTGACACATATAACATTTACTTTTATTGTTACTTCACGAACCCAACAATGAAGTTGATTTTAAATTGTAGAATAATTGTTTCATTTTTGTAAAATGTAAAAACTGGGTTTAACATTTGAAAATTACAAAGTTATTTTAGTACTGTCATTATTCAGATGACAAAGATGTTAAAAAGTATTTAATTGAGAGATTTATTGAAGTCTATATTTTCAAAATATAATCAATTTGAAATGTTAAACAGATATCTATGAATTCGTTTATACATCCATGATAAAATTCTGTGGTAGTTTTTTATATATAAATTCTGTAGCAGTTAACTTTCCTGGGTTGTACTTTATCTGCAAAGATTTATTTCTAAACAAAAGACTTAGTCATTTTGATCAATTTTCTTCTTACTAAAATGCAGCTGTTTGTGGTGAATCCTTACAATGTTATATGATTCAGCAATAAAAAGTATCAAGCCAGATAAAGCTATAGGGGAAAATAAGATATATTGTTTAAAAAAGGAGCCAGTCCAAAAATACTACATACTATATGATTTAAACTGTTACATTCTGGAAAAGACAAAAGTATACAAACAGTAAAAAGATCAGTGGTGGTGGATTCAGGAGATGGAAAGGATGAATAGATGAAGAACAGGAGATGTTTTTTGATCTCAAAACTACCTAGTATGATACTGTAATGGTGGACATATGACATTTACGTGTGTTCTAACATAGTAGTATATACAATACAAATAACAAAGCTCATGTAAAATGTGGACTTCAGTTAATAATGTATCAATACTGGTTCATCAGTTATACCAAATGGACCATATTAATGCAAGATATTAATAATAAGGGAAACTGGAGGTAACTGATACACATGGAGCTCTATACTTTGCTCAATTTTTATTTAAACCTCAAACCACTCTAAAAAACAAAGTTCATTAATCTTTAAAAACATACAACTGTTCTACATGTGAAATTTAGGGATTGTGAGGACGGTGCAAATAGTAAGATGATGAACTAATAAAATTTAAATTTGATATCTATTAAAACTGAGAGTTTTTTAACTTAATTTTTAGCTAGCCTTCATTTAAGTATTAATTTAGATAACTTTGAAATTTCAGTCAAAATTTGTGGGATTTGTTTAAAATGGCCAATAAAGCCCAAAGTGTTGTTCTTGGGGGGGGAAAAAATAAGAGCTAGTGCTGACATCAGGTATATATGTAGGAACATGGGCATCAAACCCAACTTAGATAAGCCTTGAGAAAGAGCTTCTGGTGAAGACCTTTTTGGAAGGCATTTTTAAAATATGAAACCATCTGTTTCTCCAGTGTTCTAGGTCCATATCTGTTAAAGATATAACCATTTCCTCTAGCATGATCTTAGCAGTCCTATTCTGGATAGTGGGAATCCAGTTGACCTCTTGACTCTTAAGCTTCATCATGAAAGCTGTATAGTTCCATTACTGAACCTTATCTGTTTCAAGTGCTTCTTTTATTGTAAAAGTTTTTTCTCAATTATATCGATAGCAAATCTAGCTTTAAAAAGTAAAATTATTGCATTTCGGGCACTCAACAGCTACCTGTTTTGAATTAGGTATTAAAAAGTTAATTAGAAGAGGGTTAATTATAAAGTTGATGAATTATAACTGTATGAATTAATAGCAAGAGAAAGATGATTTTTTAAAAAGCCTTTTGAGATTTTGAGAAATGCTTTATTTGGCCATAATTTTTGGCTTCTGAACTTAATCAATAGATTTTGATTGTACTCAACAGAAAGAAAAGAGGAAATGATAAATCACATTATGTCAGACTCAGAATGGTAGACCTGGAAAATACCTTTCAGATAGTTTTCTAAGACTTATAAATTGGCAGTCAGCTCATAGATCAAGCCCATAGATCAAACCAAGTCAGACGATGCTTTAAAAAGAAAACTTCCATTGCTCATCAAATGTAAAAGTTTATGGAATTCACACAAAATTTGAATTTACTCTCCACTTTAAAATCATGCCGGACTTGCATTATTGCATAGTAGTTACCCTTATTAAATAGAGCATGCAGCGTTCAATTCTTTACTTCACCACTTTCCCTATTAATTTATGTTCAGTTCATTTTATTCAATTTTGTTATCTTTCTAATCTCTCTGGTATCTGATTTTATGGATCTTGACTTCTTCTTGCTTCATTTTGTATTTAAATTATACGTAACTCCAAAGGGAATATGTAATTTGCCCCAATCATGTAATTGGTACTTGCCAGGGCATAAAACAAAATAAAATACGTCCTGCCTGGCAATAAATAAAAAAGAATTAAAATTTTGTAATTTAATGCTCATTATCATGGAGGTTCATTTAATTCTAGCCTGGAGAAAATTGCATTTTTATGGTGTGTTTTGATTCTGGTAGGAAGAAGTGTGTTGGAACAATTAAGACAAAGGTTAATGAGGAAATATTTTGTCTAGAAGTAAATCTGTTTTAAACATTTACTAACAAATAGAATTTTAAATGCTTTTAGTGATATGAATTGGATTTAAATTCTTTCTTAAATTATACCAGTTAATTTGTCCGATATTAATAATTTCTATCCAGATTGTACAAAAATACACACAAAATATTATTTTTAAAGTTTGAAATAAAAAATGGCATCTTTCTATGTTAAAGCTGAAAGTGCATTAGCTGCAGTACTTTATAAAGATCAATAAACTATGGAAAACACAAAATTTAGCTCTTATCTCACATAATAACAAGACAGACAAGTAAACAATTTAAGCAATGTCTAATTCTACAAAAAAGAAATTTAGTTTATGAAAATTATTCCAGAATATGCTAACATATGTTTTTTTGTATTGCACTTAAGTTGCATGCAATTTGATCTGTCATAAATTAATAATTCATTGCTCTTATTATTGAAGCCATGTATATTAGCTATCTATTGCAGCATAATAATATTAGCACAAACATAGTAAATTAAAACAACAGATATATCATCTTGAAGTTTCTGTAGGTTAGAAATTAGTCACCTATGTTCTCTGTTTCATAGTCTAATACAGGTTTGAAATGAGGTGTTGACCACTGCTAGGGGCTCATTTGAGAGCTGACTAGAGAAGGATACACTTTCAAGCTCATGTGGTTTTGGGTAGGATATTGGACTGCAGGCCTCCATTACTTGTGGGATATTGGACTGAGAGCCTCAGTTCCTCATTGACTATTGGTCAGACATCACCTTCAATATCTCGTCATGTGGACGATTCCATGTATTCACTTCATTAAATCCAGCAAAAGAAATAGAGTCTACTAGAAAAAATGAAGTTATAAGCTATAATCATATGTTAGATAATCACAGAGGTGACATTCCATCTACTGTACCAATTTCTATTGGTTAGAAACAAGTCACTCTATGGCCCTCATGCAAGAGGAGAGGAACACTCAAGGGTTTGAATACCAGCAGGGGAAGATTATTGAGGGCCTTTTTAAAGACTTGTGTTTGCATAGCTCTCTAATTTTAACCCTTTTCAGGTTTTTATTTCACAATCACCTGGTCAACCACTAAGCAATGTGACAAACAGCATATTGTCTTAATGTCTCTTTATAATCTAAAATGTCATTCATTGTACCTATTTATAAGCAAAGCAGTCCATCACAAGCTACCTTAGTATCACTTTTATAAGTGCCTTCCTTTTCATGGTAGACTACTATTATTTTTTGTTCAAAGTTAACAAAATTATGCTTTGTTCGGTATGCTGACACTATGACAATGACTAAATAAATTTCTTATAGAATATAATTGTGTTATCTCGGATACCTTAAGAAGTTTCTACACATGTTTTTCATAAATTATTTTGGACTCTTTGATTGGAAGTGATAGAAATCTTAGATAAAGGCAAAGTAAAAGAGAATTTATTTTTTTTTCCATAAATGACATGATGAGTTTACCTAGCTTGAAGTATAGCAGCATTTAAAGTATTAGTCAAAGTATAGGAGATCTATTTTCGACCTTAAGTTATTTCATTTGTGTTGGTATTATTATCAATAAAAACCTACTAATAGGGTAAAAACATTAAAATCCTAGATCAAAAAACAACCAGAAACCAAAAAACCAAATAAATATCTCCGCCCTCCAATAGTTTGACATTAAAATTCTGGGCATGATTTTCATTGGCTTTGTATGAGAAATTTATCACACATGAACACTGAGCAAAGGGGATAAAGAGTCCTCTTCGGCCAGAGATAGGTAACGTGTCTATCCATACATCCTAGACATTGGGTCAGTCCTACCCAAACCAATTAGACTGAGAATAGAGGAGGTATGATTATCTAAGCAATATCTGAATACTGTTAACAAAAGAAGACAGAAATGATAAAGAGAGTAAATTAAGTTATATTTATTGACCATATAGTTAATATATGGACCACCATTAGGTGCTGGAGCATCTATAAATAAGATAGATCACTTTACACTTAAGCAATCATATATATAGACTATAGCACCAAAGAACATAGCAATTTGGACAAGATGTTTATGAAAGGTTATATGTAATTAATTTTCCTGTCTATATTTGTGTCTCAGTATTTGTTGTAAAAGGTTTCAATGAAGGCATGATATAATTGCCCAGTGCAATCTAAGAGAACTGAGAAAATGAAGATAAAAGTGAAGGGTAGTATTAGAAAAGTAAGTATTAAAAGAAAAAGACCATGTGAAAAATAACAATAGGATTAATCTTATCAGTTTGGAAAAAGTAGCTAAAGAGTTTTAGAAATCATATAAGTTAGATAGGTTGACTAGACTAGAAAAAGGCTCAGGGACATTGTTAAAATTTTGTGTTTAGTAACCTTCTAAATCTATTGAAGCTGGATAATATAAATACCTATGAATTATAAAAGTAAGATTATTTGCATTCATTTTTGAATATGAAGTTATGATAGCCAGTGACCAATATTATATAATGAAATTGAGATTTTGAGATTGAAATAATGTGTTATTAAAAATATATTTTTGAAATTAAGTAAATAGCATGGCATTGGGTACATAATGTAGCTACAATTAAGTAAAAAAGTGAATTTGAAATAAATATGAATTTTGTGATGCCAGCTATTCAAATACTTTTAGTATAGTTAGAGCTTTATGGTAAAGCATAAGTAAGGACTAGAAAGAAACATTTGGAAGCCATGTACTTAAATATGACAACATCAGCTACACAATAGCAACTTTAACAAGTTGAGGTAGCAAATTGTATCCATCTGTTGCTTTCATTCCAGAAGGGGCTTTAGAGACAAGTAAAAAGTTTTGTATGATATTTGGCAGATAATAAAGTAGTAGAGTAGTGTGTTGCATTTTAAATTAAAAACAATACAGGTGACAAGATATTCTTAAAGGAGTATTTGCATGATTTTGAACATAGTTTTTTAGGACTGGAGTCTTAATGAAGTATATCTTTAAAACCTTCAGAAAATACTGTTATTCAAATAAGAACACACATAAAGTAACACATTTTATTATTAAACTCAGCATTCCATCATGGCAAAATGGACAATAAAAAATTACTAATTTTCTCTAAACCTGCAGGCCTCCTCCAGTAAGTGAACTTGCAACCAGAGAGACTACAGTTGGTGTAATTTCTGCTGCAGCCATCAATCAGAGTATTGTGTATTCCATTGTTTCAGGAAATGAAGAGGGTGAGTAGATGTTTAGTCAGTTGGTATTTTCACCATAAACTAGTCAACTTGGATTTGAAATTAATTTCAGGTTGAGTTATTGTTTACTCTATATTTCTAACAAAAATGTGTCTAACAAATATAATTAGTAACTATGTGCTGAATCTGACTAAAAATTCAGTTATAATTACCCCCTAAGAAATACTAAATATTCAATTCTGGAAGCCTTCTCTTCCTCATATAGGGATATTTTAATGACATTTCTTCAAAATGAATGCATCATATTTTCATCTTTTAGTCATAATTATTACCTTATAGGAATCTCTTTTCACTGTTCTGTACCATCCAAGACCTATATTCCATGTTTACCTTAGATAAACCTGAGGAAACTTTAAATCATAATTATGAATGTCCAAAGAGCCACGTCCATTATAAAAGTTAAATTAGTTAAACAGTTAAATTAAAAAAAGTCAAACAGTTAAATTAGACACACAATTAGCAACTGTAAGTAAATCATTTAAGTTTTGTCTACTTATTATGGTTCACTGAGAATAAAATGGTTTGTGAGCCTCTAGAAATAAATCCAGAGCTAAGTCCTTCTCACGCATTCTTTGTTTCACCTATTATCTACAGCTTAGTTGTCCTCAGTTTTTCCCTTTTGATAAGCTGAATGGCCTAGCATAATATTGGTAGTCAACAAATAGTTAATATATTTTTATTAAATATGTGATAAATGAATGAATGTTAATTCTGTTAAAGGACTTTGCAAAGAAATTATAAAGGCCTTTTTCAAGTATTTCAACAATCAACCATTATAAGAAATTGCTGCCCCTGACGCAAGAGTTCAACATCATACTTTTCTTATTGCTTTCTTTGTTTCTACTGTGCTACTGTGCTTCCTCTCTAAAGATTACTAAACATCCTTTTTCCTTAGACTTCCAACATCTGACTGAATTTGTGATTTCTCAATCTGTTCTGATACGTTTTTTACTGGTACTTTTTTTAGTGGTAAGAGAATACAAGAAGAGAAGGTTTTTATTTCAAATAAACAGATACTATATATAACAGAAAACTGAAGGCAGCTAGGATGGGATGTGATCAACTCCTTTTTGACTATGTTGAATTTAAGATATGTGCCTCATCAAAGTAAAAATATCCAGGAAGCAAATGAAGAATCTAACTGTGCTCAAACTATACAGTTTTAAAATTTTTCCATTAATATGAGGCAATATAACACTAGGGATTGAGACCTGATTATGGAGCCAGACTGCCTGGACTTGAATCTTTGCATACCTATAACCTTGAGCAAGTTAACCATTCCTCAGCTTCCTTTATGTAATATGAATAAAACACTACTTACTCCAAGATTTTTGAGTAAATTATGTAAAGTATTTAGAATGCCATGCATCATGTTAACTGCTATATATAAATGTCTACCCTTGGTTGAAATAAAAAAGATATTCTAGTCCAAATGATCACAAACACTATTATTTTCTGAGTCATGTGCCATGAAAGGTGGAAGCAAACGTAACTCACAAAGAACGGAGGACTTTAAACAATCTATTCTTAAGAAGCAGGCTTCAAAGGCAAGTTCCTAATCCTTAAAATACAACTATTTATAATACAATTATGAATGGTCAAACTTCTCTGAGCTTAACTGTAATTCAACAGATGTAGTTTCCTAATCGATGGACAATACTTTGATACATAGTAAACCACCTCACATCTTTCATCAAGAAAAAACATTAAATCTGAATAATAAAGACATCACCCAATGAATTAGGACAGTAGGTTTTCTTTAAATATTTATTTGAGTAAAGTGGCACCTACTCAGAAATCTTTTATTTTATTTTTTTAAACCTATCATGCCATGAATTAATAGAGAATGGGCTCCAGCAGCTCAGGCTTCTTTCCATTCATTGTCACAAAGTGTGCTTCTCTGGGTGGAGCAGGCTGGCACATCAGTTGAACACAGGTGCCTTTCTCTTTGACTTCCTTCTTTTTTTGATTATTTTCCTTCACACATTTCAGGAAGCAATCTCCACTCTTAGAGTGCTTGGTATGCTCAATACGTACATTAATTCTCTTGGCAAGACTCTTGCTTTTAAGTTGTTTGTTTGCATCAATGCCAACTGCATGCTGGATAACATTGTAAATTCTTCCAGTTTTTCCATGATAACATTTGTGGGGCATCTTTTTTGAACAGTGCCCATTCCCTTGATGTCTACAATATCACCTTTCTTGTAGATTCGCAGGTATGTGGCCGAAAGGAACAATTCCATGTTTTCTGAAAGGACTAGAGAACATATAGTGGGTGCTTTTTCTCTTTCCCTTTGTGTTGCTCATTTGAGTGAATTACTGGAAGATGGTGATTCTGACTGAAAGGCTATTCTGATGCTTTCTTTCTGGGATTCTATCAGTTCTCTTCTTCAAAGATATTACCCTCTTTCCCTCACAATGACTATTTTTTGCAATCAATTCATTTATTTATCAATTTATTCAACAAATATTTGTTAATTTACTTAACAAATGTTCATTGAGCATCTATTACATACCAAGTATTCTCCCAGCCATGAGGGCTAGAGCAATGAAAAAAATAGATCCTTGCCCTCACAGAATTTTACCATCCAATAAGAAGAGAAAGACAATAAAAATTATTAAACTGATAAATATATAACATTTGGGTAGTAATAAATGCTGTGGAGAAAACTGAAGTGAAGAAAAGATACCAGGAATGCAAGAAGTAGGATATTATAAAATATACCAATGCGCCCCGCACTTCACTCAATTATATATGAGCAAATTTATTTTTAAAAAATGAACATTTAAAATAATAAATCATGTTTTTGAAATAACCAACATATAAATTTATCTGTTTTTTCCTCAAGTGTTCATAGCAGAATATACAGGATAATAAGATGCATTACATCATAAAAAGTATAATAATCTAATAAGATTATAAAGTACCATACTTTGTTGTACAATAAACCACCTCACATCTTTCAGCAAGAAAAAACACTAAATCTGAGTAATAAAGACATCACCCAATGAGTTAGGATAGTAGGTTTTCTTTAAATATTTATTTGGGGAAAGGGGCACCTACTCAGAGGTACTCATACAACAAAATTGTATGAGTTTCTTTAAAACAGAATTTCTGAAGGTTTTTCATACAGTAGAGGGCCATCTGAATCCATGGTGAGAAGTATAATATGCATTGCTCTTAAATGTAATTTCTTACAGAAACATTAATTTTAAGGAGAATCTCAAAAAAAAAAAAAAGAACACTGGAATTTCAAGGCATGCACTTAGGATAACACTGATGTTGATCATTTCTGGAACATAGTTTCCAAAAGCCATCATCTTATTACTTTTATGCATTACCCTTATTATAAATAGGTGTTTTTTAAATCACAGTGCCTTTTAAAGAGAATTATTTTTCCTTGTAGTATAAAGAAAATGACCAAGAAATCATATTTTAATTCCAGATAAGTTTGGAATTAATAACATCACGGGTGTTATCTATGTGAATGCCCCTTTGGACTATGAAACAAGGACAAGTTATGTGCTTCGAGTCCAAGCTGACTCCCTGGAAGTGGTCCTCGCCAATCTCCGAGTTCCTTCGAAAAGTAAGTTACGTTATTTAAGGGTTTTTCAATAAATCAATGGTGTTCTGCTCATCGCCTAAAGAAATACATATGTCTAAAAGTTCTCAATGAAGAATGTAAGAAGATCATGAACACTCAGAGATGTTTTCCCATTTATTTTAATTTTTGATAGCTGGCAACGCTGAGAGGATTTCATATTCCTGAAATGTCAAGACATTAACACACTATTTCCAGACTTTTTTTGTAATCTTGTAGAACACCGTCATTATTTGAGTATGTTAGATAATAAACTTTATTCTTATTCTGCTGTGAGGTACGGGCTAACTCTCTGGGATGTAGTATATTGTTAATGAGTGGATGACTGCTAGACATTCCCTGAATTGTACAGTTTCTGGTACTTATATCTTTTCTTAGAAATGAGGAAAACACATGTTAAAATTAGTGACTAACACTTATCAACATGTATATGTCGCATTATATTTAATTCACTCCCATTTCTAGGAAATGAAAATCATTACCTTCACTTTACAAAGACATGATAAGAAAAGGTTAAATGATTTTCTAAAAATGACACTTGTCAGTAAATGAAAAGTTGAAGATTCAGTCTCAGTTTTTAACTCTAAAATCTTTCTTCAACATTTCAGTTTGATATACTTTAACCACACTGAAAAGCAAGTAAAAGCCAATTTCTGAAGTGGGCCAGCACAGATTCTGTGAGATATTACCAATAATGGGATAAACGCTATCTTTTTTCCATTCGTTGAGGTAATACTCCTTTGCACTTAAGCAATCCATTTTTTTTTTTTTTAACAATCACACCAACTTTTTTAGAATCTAGGAGAACTAAGAAAGCCAAATTTACTTTAACCATTAGTAGAATAGAGGCTCAGAGAAAGCATGAAGTGGGAAACAGGATCTGAAACATTTACCTTTTACTCTGGGGTCCATTCCTGGACATCCTATCACAACACTACATCAATCAGCATTTTTAGAAGGGGCAAAAGGAAAAAGAAGAGAGCCAGAGCAAGTGTCCACATGCATGTGAGTGCCACGGGAAGAGAAAGGAGAGTAAGGTGGGAGTAAACGGCAGAAGAGGAATTGTAAAATTTCCCATCTCAGGTCAATTGATGATCATTAAAAATAAATCTCTCTTTTCCTTTACTTCAAATCTCACTTGCTGATCTAGCGTTGAAGGTTGCATAGGTACAATAAAATCTGTTGAAAAAAATCAGATTATACACAGTGCGCCTTTAGAATTAAAGGGATTAAGTTGTCTTGCATGATTAAACAACACTTGCATAATTAAATTGTTTAAAAATAACACACCAGTTCTTTGAGTTTTTAAAATCTTTAAACTTCAGGCATTTATATTTTTTATAAAATCTAAGGCATCAAAAGGTTAGGGTAGATCTAATTTACATTATGTAAACTCCCTTATTGCAAATAAAAATAAATGTAAAAGTTCATCAAAAACTATATTTGTCACCTTCCTTTGAAACAAATGAGTAGTTAAATTTAAAAAGAAAATTTTGGTAAATATTAGGTTGTAGAACTTGGTATTTTTTACAAAATAGCTCTGATTTCTAGGAATCAAAATATATATAGTTCTCATATATGAATATAACACAACTAGCTCTCATGACTGTAATTTGAGTGTAAATCTAAGGATAATAACAATTTACCTAATGCACACATGTAGGCTTTTATGTGCCCCATTATGTATGTAGAGGAGAGACAGAATAGCAAATACATGAATTATCCTCTCAGAAATTCAAGAATCCTAAACCCTAAATATTAGTTTAATGCCTGATTCTTGAATATTGTTACTAACATTTCATGACTAACCTTTGCCTCTTCAATGTGAAATACAGATTTGTGTTTCTAACACAGTTTTATTTATTAATGACTGTTAATGGCCTATAATCAATTCCTAATCCGTTAGCTATGCAAATAAGATCATTATGTAAATTGAGGTTAATTAATTAATTGTTTAAAAGTTCATCCTTTCTTCAGAATTAGCTGCCCTATGGTATTTAGCTCTACCACATATCGTATGAATAAAGATAATAAACAGAATAAATTCAATTCATTAAAGAAGTATTATTGTGATGCCTTACCAAGAAGTTATTAATGAAGTCATTTGCAAAATGAGTTTTACAACTATGCTGTAAGTGAATTTAATATTTAAATAAAAATTAATAATTAAAATAGAAAAATTTAGAACTCATTTCCAAAATTTGACATCAGCAGAATTTAAAACACTTTAATATTTTAATACAGAACATCTTAAATATAAATAAAATTACAGATACTGTTACACTGAACTTCCACATATTAACTATCCAGCTTCAACATTATTGAGTCCTGGGAAATCATTTTTTCTATACTTCCAATTGCTCCCTCATTCCATTATTTTGAAGCAGAGCAGAGACAATATTTCATCTGTAAATATTTTAATATGTATCTCTTAAATATAAGGACTCTTAAAACTTAATTACAATACATTTGTTACTTGTCCCAAATTAACAAAAATTCTTTAATATCAACAAGTATCCTGTCATATTTATATTAAAATTTTATTCACATCAGAATTTAAATAAGGTCCATATATTGCAATTGGTCAGTAGGTCTTTTAAGTCTTTTTTAATCTATAGGCTTCAGCACTGTCACTTCTTTTTATTCACCTTGTTCAAAAAACCAGATTTCTGAAGTCTAGATATTGATGACTATATGTTCAGTGGCTCATTTCATATTTTTCTCTGTCTTCTCTATTTCTTATAAATCAGTAGTTAGATCTGGAGTCCTGATTAGATCCAGGTTTTTGTTGTTGTTGTTTTTAGAAATAAATCATAAGTCCTCCTTATCCTACTTTCCAAGACCCTTTGTAGTTGCCTGAAACCTCAGATAATACTTACCCCTGAATGTACTATGTTCTTTTCCTATACATCTATATCTCTGATAAAGTTTAATTCATAAATTAGCACAGTAAGAGAGTAATAAGAAAAACTAATAATAAAAAGAACAATTATAACAATATAATAAAACTTATGTGACTGTGGTTACTCATTTCAGGAGATCTCTTGCTGATGCCTTCATATAGCCTCAGTGTTTTCTGGTGCAACACATTGCTGTCAATTGGAACACATTTTCGGTTCATGTCTTCTGCCCACAAATGTAATGTCTTTCCCATCTTAACTAAACATTTGTCCTGCACTGTGGCCGTAACTTTCAGTTTGAGGTGCAACATAGCAAAACTAAGACAAATTTCTTTCTCCTTCTTCACAATTTCATGGATAGGAGATTTGTTCTTACTGTAGATTTTAGCATACAGTTTGTTTTCTTTCATTATGAAGTGGGGAACTTTTACTTTTTTACTTAAAGGAAGCACTTTATGGCTTCTCTTTGGCATATCTAATTTGCTAGCATCACTACTCTTGCACTCTGGGGCCATCATTAATTAAAAAAGGGTAACTTGAACACAAGCACCACAATACTAGGGAGGTTGATCTGAAAACCCAGAGGGCTACTAAGTGACTAATGTGTAGAGAGTGAATCAGTGTGGAAACACTGCACGAAGGTTTGATTCACGTCCTAAGTGGGATAGAAGAGAGATTTTTATCATGCTACTCAGAACAGCGTGCAATTTGAAACTTATGAATTGTTAATTGAATTACTTATATCTGAAATTTTTCATGTCATATTTTCAGATGATGATAACTGAAACCATGAAAAGTGAAACCGGAGATAAGGGGGGACTAGTGTATGCACTGTTTCTTTAAGGGGGTACATCAAATCCCTTTGACTCTCCTTTTGTGATAATAGCATCCACCAATAGTCATTTCCTACCTATTAATTCCTTTCATTTATACTGTGTTTATTTACTAAAATATTTCTATAAAAAAGAACTTCTCCATATCAAATAATTGGTAACCCTGAGGTCCTGCTCCCATAGTAAAGGTAGGGAAAAAAAGTATGTTTCTTTCTTTTAAGTCACTGGACTTCAAAATAATAAGTTGATTCACTTTCATACTCCAAATGTGACTACTGAGATATAGATTTGGTTTTATGAGCAATCTAGATTCTGAGGTTGTAGTTTAAAAGGAGAAAGAGACAATATGCAAACAAAAGGGTGGGCTGGACTCCAGTAGGTAAACAAATGGATGTGACTGTGCTCCAATAAAATTTTACTTACTAAAACAAGCGTGGGCCACACTTGACCAAGGGACTGTAGTTTGCTGACTCTTGTTCTTATTCTTACTTTTACTTTATATAATATGCTTAGAATCCTTTTTTATTTTCTCTTGGCTATTTTTGTATATTTTCTACTGTGAGCAATGCTTCTGCTTCACCTCTACCTTTCCTGCACATCTAATTTGAAGTAACATTGTTTTATCACTGTTAATATTGATAATATAATCAGTCATATAGTTATTTGTATCTTGTGCTCTAGTAGACTCCTCAGAGCAGGCTCATGGGATCAGCATTTGCTATGTTCGTATGCATTATTTAGAGTTTATTGGAGGCCCTTATAATTGAATCTGTTTGGCTAGATATTTTATATGAGCCTTGACTCATATTTTTTTTCTTTGACTTAAATATATAACCCCATTTTCTTCTACAAAGCATTAAGGTCAAAAAGTATAACTATAAACTGGTTTCCTTTTTCAATGAGTGTTGGATTTATTTCTAGTTTTCAAAGAGTTTACATTTTTTAAAGTCCAATAATTTATTTACTATACCTACCTGTTGGCTATGCTGAGTCATTTTCTGCATAAATATGATATATCCATTCAAGTACTATTTCAGGAAAGTTTCCTTGAATTCTATATTTTATGATTTTCTCTGTTTTCTTAATTTGTTTTTCATCTTAGGAGACTCTTATTATATAAGTGATGAATCTCTTTTTATATTACTTTCTGTCTAAACTAATTTATTCATTGCATTTAGATTTAAATTTTTTATTTATGATTTTTTTCTAATTCTGATGTGTTTTTTTTTTTTTATAACTTCTCTTTGTTAGATAAATTAGCTTGTTTCAAAACAGGAAGGTACAGTTTTTATCTTTTTTAAAAAATGACATCATTTTCTTACAGCCATTATTTTTCTTGCTATTTTCTTTTTACTTTGTGACTTTGACCATGATCCTTTTCCATCACTCATGACTAAATAAAATTAGCCTATTTATACTCTTAAAAAAGGAAGGTGTGCTAGGGTAGCTTTTCTAATTCACAGCTCTAGAATACCTGTTTTAGTTATTTTTGTAAAGTGTTCAAAATATATATCCTTTTACTTTTAGAAATCCACTTGCTTTTTTCTGCGCTCCCACTTTAATGGGAGAAATTTTCTTTTCTGTTTTTCTTTTTCTTTTTTGCCCTATTGTGTTTGTCCTGCTTAATTTATATTCTGCTCTCAGTATTTTCACCTTAGTGTGTGTGGACTTTTGTCCTGCTACTGCTTTCATATTAGCTTAGTAACTTTTCATTTTGTGCAGCTGGTCAACCTTGAGGTTCACTGGCTCCCACAACCAACAGAAATTCTTATTCTTCCCTGAACATCCTTAAAAGTATTTGTCATCATACTTGCTGATATAATAGAGATTTTGTTTATGTCATTTGTTTTTCACGACTATTCGCATTCTATGATTTGGAAGTTAGCTTATTGCTTTATTTAATTGTAGATGTTTTTTTGTGGAGTTTTGGTTTGATGCTATATTTTCCTACTTAAATAAATTTGATAGTGAGGAGGAGACCTAGAAGCAGGAGAATTTCCACAGAAATAACTATACAGGTTAATAATCTAGCCCTCTAAATGTCCATAGATCTTGATAAAAAATAAAAGAATCTTGGGCAGAAATGAAGGACTTTAATCACAACAAAAATACTAGCAGGTGTATCAGCATAGTGATCAGCATAGTGATGCAGCTCTCTAAGCCTCAAACTTCACAGGCAAATTGTAGGGCCAGATAAAACCTGCTCATGAGTGGAGTACACCACAAAAGAACTCTATACTTAGAGATTCTGCTGCTGTATAGCAAGCATAACCAAGTGTTTGTCAAATGGGAGATCAGGTAAATTGCTGGACTACGTGATACATTCCTACAAATAGTATCTCACTTTTCAGAACTGCCAGCTGCATAGCTATTCCTGTGTCCCAAGTGAAAAATGGTCAGGACATTGCCACTTTGGCACACTCAGAAAGATGTATAGAACTATAAAAGGCCCAAGGTTTACTGTCTCCAATATTTTAGTATCAAAATCTCGGTCTGTTTGTAATGAAGGAGGACACTGGAAGATTCAAATATTACATTGTCGCCTTGATAAATTTGCTCAGATATCTAAATGCAAACTTTAACCAAAGGATATTTGAAATATTTATTGAATCACTGGAATTGTTTCACAGTCGATGAGTTTGAAAGAATGGGAACTATGTAGCCTTCTGATTTTTCACACTGTGTTAGCTATTACTAAGTTTAGGATTAAGTTTTCACTGGACTGCATTTTTTTTTTATTATTCCAGGGCTTCTAGATATACTTTTTCCCTTTCCTAACTACTGGCTTTTATCTTTTAAACTCCATTAATCATATTTAGAAGTAGGGGGCAAAATAATAAATACATGATGAAGTGAATAAATGAATTGTGAATAAAATAGTCCAAGTTAACAGAAAGCATTTTTAAAGAGCAATTTTTCCAAAAGGCGAGGCGAGGGCGCAGCGAGGGAGAATGGCATGGATGATATAGGCTCTGTTCATCCCTCTGGCAGCCAAATCAAAGTTGTGACAGAAACAAAGAACACACGCCAAGGAAAATCATTTGGGATCTAGATGAACAAGCCATACAACTAGGGAGAAATCTAATAAATCATCTTCCAACGGCAGAAGGTAGGACGGGGCGAGAACGTGAGGCTGCCCCTACTGAGCAGCTGAGTGGGACGGAGGCTGCAGCAAAGGCAAAAATCAATTTGCTGAAGGAGAATACTCCAGTGCTGAAAGTGTCCCATGGATGATGTCTCTTTAAACACCAGTCTGACCCAAAGTATGTTCAACCATTTCACAAGAGTAATATTTAATTTGGAACTTTCCTCCCTATCTTACCAATTTTTTCTCCTCAGTTTCCAACTGCAGATGATGGCAATCTGAGTTAAAAAAGCTGCTTCTAGTAAACAGCAAGGAGATGATGAATAGAGAAAAAGGAAGTCTTTTATCTCTTCTCTAAAGGCAGTAGACTTTCCAAGAACACATTTTAGCTGAGAAAGGGAAAAAATTTACCATTAAATGAAATTTGAAATATTGACTGATATGTTGAATTAGAGAATCTTTTGTTTTTAAAACTTATCATGATCACAGTGCTTTCTATTAACTAGAACCACATTTTTAAGTACTCATGGGATTTCTTGAGCTTTCATTTGACAGCAGAAGAAAAGACTATCTCGAATCAGCAGAATATAGGAGATAGTAGAAAAGAAAAAAAAATAGACTTATGATTATATTTCATATGTCTATATTAAGCATACTGATATTTCAGTGTGGCTAGAAAGTAGAATATAGTCACAACATTTTTTATGAATTTAAACTCCATGAGGGCAGAATTTTCTGTCTATGTGTATTGATATATCCCAATAGCTTAAAATGCACAGCACATGAATATACTCAATAAAATTTTGTTCAGTGAATTAGTGAGTCTGGAAAATTAAGGCCAGATTATGAAGGGTTCGAATATCAGGCTAATAGTATGCAAATATGCAACATATATACCACCTATGCTTCCTATGCCATAGCAGACATCATTTTTTCATTGTCATGATTTAGGTAGTCATTACAACAGATGGAGCCAGTAAAATGTCTTAATTATGGGAATGTGTTTAGGAGCTGCCTCCCAGTGCTTGATATGACAGGGACTCTGAAGAGCTTTAGAGGATTCTCTCCCTCCAATATAGCTGGGAAGTGAGATTGATTTCTCAGTCCTTCACCACAAACCCTCTGGTCTTCCAGATTCTCAGTTTTTATTTTTCTTCTACTGGTCCCATTCTGTCAGATATCCATAATTTCTTCTTTGGCTCTCATGTTTTTTTGGCCCTCATTATTTTTGATCAAATAATTATCTTCATTCTATGAATGAAAGATAAATGTGAATGCATTAATGTTTTGAATATGTTATTTCAAAATTATGAATTCTCTTTTGTTCCTGTCTACGATCTCTGTCTCCCCAGACCAACTCAATCTCTCCTGGGTTCAGGACAGAATGTTATTGGTCCTGAAAAGTTGTCAAGGAACTTGTGTTCAGAAGAACTTTCACAGAAACATATCAATATTACTGCCACAAAATCATCCACATTCTTATATTTTTCTGTAGAACAAAAGCAATAATACGCATCTTTATAGCTCAGTTTGATTTATGGAGTGCTATAATTGAAGTGCAAGTTTTTTTTATGGTAATATGATAATTATCATTAAGTGTAGAAGAAAAAAACAATAGCTTTCTATAAATATGTCATTGTGTTTTGATCCAATAACTAACCTTTCAATCAGGAATAAAAGACAAGACAATTAAGACAAACCTTAAACTGATGATATAACAACTCAAATGCTATTGATTTTATTTTATGTTTTAGGATACAATGTGTAATACATTTCATTTTTCTTGGCTTTTCTAGTTCCAAACAGAAAGTCTGTGACAAATAATGCTAATGACTCCTTGCTCATGTTTAACTGACTTACAAAAGCATTCCTCGTATAACTTGAACAACAACATTGCAGAATGTTATGTTATTTTTTCAGTCCTAATATTCCAGGTATGTTCAAGGCCTTATATTTCTAATATAAATATATGGCCACAGTTTTAGAAACTCTATTCAAACTTTATTACTTTAAAACTTAGATATTACTTTATGAAAACTGATACCATAATGTCCTTTGTGATTTTTTTTCTCAAATATTCTAGGCGTCTTATATATACAGATAAGAAAATTACATTTTTAATAAAACAAATTTATCTCTCCAAGAAAATGATTCAATTGTGAAAAATAGCTTAGTTGAAAATGTAATTTTAAAATGGAATTTTATTAATACATTTGTGAATCCAAATGCATTGGAGTATTCTCAAAACTGATTTATTGAACAGGTGACAGTGATGTGTGATTTGCCTTTCTTAATTAGACTATAGAGTATAATATATATTTCTTCAAATGTAATATGAGGAAAATTATGTTTCATGAGGAAAACATTTTATATGGCTTCCATGTATAATTACAATTAAAATATTTAAGAATCAAGGAATTAATAAACTGGTTTTCATTAACTTATACTAAGAGTAAACAATGGGGCCAAAACTTAGGAGTTATATTTTTTTCCATTCTTAGGAACATCTGTTTAATTAATATAGTTAATAATTTAATTTTGTCTTAGCTGTTTTAGTCTGAATTTAATTTGAAATTCAAAATAGATATCATTCACTAGTTCACAGATATTTTTGCAACCTTATATTCTGTTTCTAGGACCAGTAATCATTTAATTGATAATAAAGCCCCAGAACTATGCAATTGGAAACTCCCATTTATTAAGAATTTTTTTTAATATTTCAATTATATGTGACATACAACATTATATTAGTTTTAGGTGTGCTACATAGTGATTAAACATTTACATAATTTTTGACTCGATCACCCTGATAAATCTAGTACCCCTCTGACACATACATAATTATTACAATATTAGTGACTATATTCCTTTTGCTCTACTTTGCATCCCCATAACTATTTTGTAACTACCAATTTGTACTTTTTGATCCCTTCCCTCCATTCACACATTTCCCCCAAAACTCCTCCCATCTGGCAATCATCAAAATGTTCTCTGTGTCTATGAACCTGTTTCTGTTTTGTTTGTTAATTATTATTTTATTTTTTAATTTCACATATAAGTGAAATCATATGGTATTTGTCTTTCACTGTCTGAGTTATTTTACTGAGCATAATACCCATTCATGGTAGAAAACTCCCATTTCAATAGAGGCAAACTATACCTTATTAAATATGTGGGAAAGAACCACATAGAAGGAAGGAATGTGAATAGGACAAATCTTCAGAAATTTCATTTTCTCAGCTTCAGTGGGATTCCCGATCTTGTTTTGCTTGCCATTTTCTAAGTCACTGTGCACATAAAACTATGCACAGAAGAGCTGAAACTCGTTAAATCAAACGCATTACAGAAATAGCAACATTTCCATAAATGGAAAACTGAAGCCATTTTTTTGTATAACGTAAGTATAAAATTAATTTTAACCATTAAAAATATGGAAGAAAATTATCAGAATTTTCTCCTAAATATATTAATCATTCATATTGTTTATGAATGCAGTAACTGACTCTTTGAAATCTATTGTTATATAATCAAGGTCAGGTTTTCATTATAAAATAAGACAGCACTAGTATTTTTAATATTTTGCTAAAGATTTAGTATAGCTGTTAGATTCATTTTATTTATTTTTACCTCATAACAAATGAAAAGTGAACATTCTTTTCTCTCAGTGACATATTTTATTTTGACCATCCTTAACAAGCTGCTGAATTTTTTGGTTGAATATGCTAAGGAAATAAAAAAAAGCTTTTCATTAATAAGGCAAAAAATAAATTTCAACATTATGTTTATGTAATAGAATAAAATATAGGGGAAAGAACCATACAGTAGAAATATAAACAGAATGAACCTTCAGAGGTTTCATTTTCTCACTCATCTTCAGTGAGCTGCTTGATCTTGTTTTGCTTGGCATTTCCTAGGTTACTGTGTTTCTCAATTTCCACACTGATCATTTTCCTTTAATCTCAAGGAACTATACCTTGCTATCTTTGCTTGCACTATTACCTCTAAAATGTCCTTTCTTCATTGTTTCACAGATAAACTCCTACTTTACAAGGCTCAGCTTAAACATCATCCCATTTTTGAAACTTTCCTTAATCATTCATTGTATCATGGGAAACAAATACATCTGGCCTATGAGTTCTCAAAGGCAAGGAGATAATATTATCCAATTTCGTATTGCTTTTTCCATCTCAGGAGCACAAGTACTATGTAGGTGATCTCAGAGGAGATACAATTTGAGATGGATCCTGAAGGAAAAATAGTATAGGTAATAGCATGGAGATAGAGAAGATATATTTCAGGGGAAAATGGTGAATACTCCTTTGCCTACACAATAGATAATTTAACTAGTAAATTATGTTTGATGCTGAGGGGAAGCAGAATTTGGCATCCCAGAATATGTCTTTTGGGGTACTGATTATTTTAAGCTGGCTATTTTTAAGAAAATAAAGATTCAGGAAAAACTTCTGAACTTCCCCATAACTGCCTAAAGGAAGTTAGAGTACCAGCTCCATGAAGGGTGCTATTATCATAGATACCTATAATTTAATATGAACTAGGTATGATAGGGAGAAACCAGCAATGCCCATTTGATCAAAGTCTTCTCTGTGTCCCATTTTAAAAGACTGCCTAACAAACATTTGTTTATCAAACATTTGATTTTCCATCTCCATGTGAATTGCTGTCCTGCCCTTTGAAGTCCCAAACCACAACTCCCCTCTTCTTCTTAGCCCAAGATGTCATATAATCCTTAACTGCCTAATCTGTCATCTGGTCTCATATTCTTATGGAACTCTTATATTTACGTGTATAGTAAATTTGGTCATTTTGTCCTATTAATTTCCCATGTTAATTTGATTTTAGTCCAGCCAGAAGACCTTAGAAAGTATAAGGAAAATTATTTTTTTTCACCCCGCAGTGCATGCTCTGATGTTTTCTATTAAAGAAATGCTGTCACGTTATCTATTGCTCTGTTGAACTTTACCATTTGATGTTTAATATTTATATACAAAAAGCATATTGTATTTACTCTTAGAGCTTGTTATGATTGACTTTGGCCAAAATTTGTGTAATTCTGACCTAGACTAATTAGTAGAAACATCATTGTATAACTCTTCTCAGTGATTATGAATTGTATTACATTTACAAAGACATTTTATGAATTAAACATAAGAAATTATAATAAAATGCTAGATATATGGCCAAATAACAGAACTGCTTCTTTCAAGGATAAAAATAGTAAATATATGTACAACATAGGATACTGAGATTGTGCTGTTTTTGATTCTGAGATCAGATATTACTCATTATCCTTGATTACATTACATGGATTGACAAAGGCTTTGCGGGTCCTCTTGTATTATTAATCTTTGACTAATGCTAGTATTCTTACGATTATGTAGCATCAAGATAATTTACATAAGAGATACAAGACTTGGACTTTATTTCTTATTTAATTATGCAGGAAAGGTATATATCTTATTTTTAGAAAAAACTATCCTAAATTATATTAATGGACACATTGAGATATTTATAAGAATAAAGTAAACCAAGTAATTATTATATGTGTTTGTATGTGTATGCAAATATGAAACCTTTCTTACAGGCTAATACTTTTTAAGTTTTTATTTTACTTGCAACAACTATGCTTCTTTTATTTTTGAAATACATGTAATATGAATCTGTTTTCTGTCATGTGGCTCCTGAAACATTACTTTCATTAAATGATATATTGAGTACTTGATAAGTATCAGAATTTTTCTGAGTTAGGTAAGGGGATAAGTAAGATGACATCATTGTCTTCAAAGAATTTATATTCTAGTGGAGAAGCTATGATGCTTAAGCATAAAAATAAATAGTAACACCAAAGAAGTATGTGGCCAATTGCAATAAGAGAAACAAACAGACATGCATGGTTTGGGTGTAAAGAAAATAAATGCTGCAGTGAATTAAATAGCTTCTTGATTCATGAAGGATGTGGAAATGTTATTTGAAGCAATAAGTGGTCTTGTTTAATGCAATCGATTCTGATTAGGGTAGGTAGAAGAGGAATGAGAAAGGATTGAGGGAGAAAATTAGAAGAAAAGGCTTGGGGAAAGGAATTTACAAGGTGAATTCAGAGAACAGTGAGCAGCATAATGCTACCAATGAATTCATGAAGAACAGAAATGAGAGACAGATAAGTAAAAGAAACATCATAAAGCAGTGTTTCTCAAAATATGGTTTTTGAATTACCTAATGTTAATCACTTGAGGTGGTTGTTTAAAATTTTTTTTTGTACTTCTTTTCCTCAAATTTACAGAATTAAGATATCTGGAAATAGAAAAAGGAAATCTGAGTGTATAGGATGCTACCTGTATGTTTTCAGCTTTAATTTTTTCACAATTATTTGAAATACAAATGCAGAGAAGATGTGCTTGCAGATTATTTTTAGGGAGAGAAATAACATGACAAAGTTTAGTCCATTGTGTAGGATAGTGTGGAAAGAGAAAGAATAAAGATTAAAAGAATAGTCTATGCCTGAATAAGCATTGGGCTAGTATTTTAGGGTTCTCCAGATGAATAGAACTGATAGGTTTGATAGATAGATAATAGATGATAATGATAGATATATAGATGATAGATAGATGAGAGATAGAGAAAGAGAGAAAGAGAGTGATGATAGAGAGATGATAGATAAATTGACAGACATGGACATAGATATAGATAAATTTATTTTGATGGATTGGTTCACATGATTACAGAGACTTAAAAAGTGCCATGACCATGACTGGCTGTCTGGAAGTTGGAGGCCCAAGAAAGTTGCTGGTATAATTTCAGTCTAAGTTCAATGGCCTGAGAACCAGGAGAGTGAATGGAAATAGTGTAAGCCCTAGTCTGTGTGAAGGTCCAAGAACCAAGAATGCCAATGTCAGAGGGCAGAAGAAGATGGATTGTCAACCTCAAGCAGAGAGCACATTTGTTGTTTCTCCACTTTTTTGTACTTACTATTTAGGCCCTCAACAAATTGGATGATGCCCACCCACATTGGTAAGGGTGACCTTCTCTACTCAGTCTACTGATTCAAATCCCAAATACCCTCACAGATGCACTCAAAAATAATATTTCACCAGCTATCTGGGCTTCCCTTAGTTCAGTCAAGTTAACACATAGAATGATCAATATAGCCAGTGAGATGGGGAAAATATAGGACATATACAAAAGAAAAGTTGATGAGAATTGATGACTGGAGATGAAGAGAAAGGAATAAAACAAAGATAATTTTATACTTTTGATCCTAGGTAACAGAAATCAGGAATATAGTTGGAAATAAGAAACTGAAAATTTGAAAGATATTCAGAATTGGGCATAGAGATTTTGGAAGAAATCACATAAAATGATTACTTAAGCCAAAGAACTGTTATGCAGAAGGCCACTAGCATCACATGATATAAACATAAAGTGAAGTTTAATTTGGGAAATCAAGCAGAAAGGCATCAAAGAAAAAAAAGCATCTCTTACGCTTCCCTAACCCATAGAGAGAAGAACCTAATTGGTACATACCCAAACACACCATAAAAAGAGCTAAAAGTAGCAGACTTTAAATACTACTACTCTACATTTTGAAAAGGGAATTTGGAAGTGAGGTAAGGAAAAATGCATTGACCATGTAACAACGGGAGCTTCCTGGTCAAGGAAACATCCTAAAGCAGGGGAGCTGATGAAGCTAAGCAACTTGTACCAGGGAGAGGCAATTTAGCTCCATTGAACCAACACTGATCCAATGACCTACTTACACATTTATCTCTCAGAAAAGAATTAATGAGCCTCCAGGGCCATCTAGGCATGTCTCTTTGAGAGACTGGCAGGAGAAAAGAGCAAAGGACTGAGTTTGGAGAAGCCCTTCATTTAGTGAATGAGAGAAAGAAACAGCCACTGAAGGGACCATGGAAAAGAATAGTTAACATGTGTAATGATGGCCTGTTAGCCAAAGGAAAGGAGGAATTTCAAGACATGTAGAGGATAGTGAAAACATCAAACATTACTGATGTTCGAGAAAATTTATGACTAAAGAAAATACTTTCAATGACACTTAATTTGACCACACAGTAATTACATTTAATTTCAAATAGCAACAATATTTATTGAAATTACAGTAGGTAATTATAAATAGGAACTTTTCCTTTTCATCTTATACTTTATAATAAACAATTCTCATACTCTGGTGCAAATGAAGACACTGCCTCAAAGTGCCTTTTGAAGACAGTGTTTCTTTCCTTTGCTTGTGTGGTCTGAGCTCTTAGATGATATGCCACATCTTTCTAGGGTTTGCAATTTGGAATTGACGCCATGGAGGCCAACTTAACATTTATGTAGGATCAAATACAATATTACATGTTTTTAGTATTCACGATATGAATTATTCTTTCTTTTGTGTTTCAAAATTTACTACCTGAATTTTCCTGTGAAAACCTGACTTAATTTTTTATCTATGCAATAAACAATTAACAATTTTGTGTATCTTAAATATTTCTTGATTTTTTAATTTTTATATTTTTGAGTCCTGCATTTCAGTTTAATTTATATATCATATGAAAATTTTATGTTTCAGAAATAATAAACATAAATTTAGTTTATCATTCTTTTTAATCATTATTCAAAACACAAGTTTTCTTCCAAAGCGAATTCATTTTTTATCCCAGGAACATTTATAAGTTCAATTAGTCAATCTCGTTCCTGTTTTGCTCTCTCTTGATATCTTGCACCTAATTAGTCCCCCATGTAATATCTTGAAAATAATTGCAGACAAACAATTTAAGGGAAATCCTTATTTTAAATGCTGTCGCTTTCAGTTTTCAAAGTCTGTTCTCAGTTATTTATTTACAGCATATGCTTTCTATCAAGATTCCTTGATAGAGATTGCTATGCTTATGTTTTATTAAAATGCATAAGGCAGTTGGATACTCTAGCCAGTCCAAGATCTCAATTAACCAATGGAAGATTCCTATTAGATGTTATTCCATAAATGCTAAGATATACATGAGATTAAAGGACAAGAGGTAAAGAGAAATTTTATTAAAAATATTTATTTAAAAAATGTTATAATCTACCAATGGCACAACTCAAATTAAAAATTACCTTAATAGAATAGTAGAGAAAAGGTAGGTACCTAAAAATTTAATGTAATAAATTGTTCAAGTTCCCTGACATTGATATCAAACAGGGCTGGGTTTCATATACATCTTTGATCTTTATTAACCTCTCTAAGCTTTAGAATCTTCAACATTATATATCAGGATAAATATTACTACACCTCTTAGGGTGTTTGAAAATTTTAAGCAAAATATTATCTGCAAAGTACTTATTAGAATGATACCCAATTTAAAAAGCTAAAATTATTACTATTATTTTTATTGTTATTACTAGCTATGATATGTTTGAGTGACATTTAAAAATATAGCAATCATATACTAAAAATTCTTCATTCATTCCTCTTAATTATTGTATATAGGATTCCTTGTGTTTTTCTCTAATTTCTTTACTTAATGAATGGTTGTAATTTGGGACATGTTAGAAAAGCAGTCATACCTTTCAGAGTCTTTAAATTTGAGTACCCTGATATTTATCGACAATCAGACAATGCATAAACAAAATGGACAACATTTCCCCCCAAATTAATGGTCATAATAATATAATTATCCATTTTGAAAAGGAGAAAATATGAAAACTATAACACTTGATTAAATTTTGACCAATAAGTGGAAAATTTTTATTTTATAATATCTTTGGTACTTTGGAAGGGAAAATGCAAACTCTTTCTGTAGGTGGGGAGATATGGCCCCTATTCTCTGATATGGACTAAATTGGTCATTCCCAACTGTACTTGGAATGGTTATTTGGTTGGAAACAAACTAAAAAGAACTTATCAAAATAATATTTTGTGGCTTGCACAAAGGAAAAGTTGAAAAAAATCTAAGGAAGGACAAAGAAAACAGATAAGCCTTATCAATTTTGATCAGAAGCTCGAAACACCTGCTTTTTGGGGAGCAGTGCCATTGAGACACCTGGGATCATATAGTTAAGCACAAGTATCAAATATCTGAGGGGGAGCATCTGATTAGCCTGTGTTACATTGTACATGTACCCTTGGCCAAGGGTGGAGTTCAGAGCACTGTGATTGACAGTTTCACTAAGAGCACATGACATATTAAAGTATAGTAACTCAAGGGGGAAAAAAATGGGAGTTCTCTGTCCAAAATAATGAAGGAAGGAATGTTTGGCAGACAAAGCAAAAGATTTTACTTTACCTTTTCAAAACCAATTTAGACGCCAAATGTGGTTCACTGAAAAATTTAAGTGAGAAGTATGAGGACAGACAAAACAAAAAAGTGAAATGTGATTGACTGAACTATTTAGATGAGCAGGTAGGGACAAATGTAAAAGAGTGGCATATTACTTAAAAATTATAGTGCTATATATATCATTTTCTATCATAAAGAAAATTTAATTTGTATTTTTACTGAGACTGATGCTTAGAAATTTAAATAGCTGATTTACTAGAACTTTTCACAATTTACAAGTTTATAATGCTTTAAAAAATTTCTTTCCTCTTAGAAATTTTGGAAAGATTAAAGATAATGTTTGAATATAATGAAAATTGCAGGAGCTAAAAGCCCCTATTTAACAAGAATTCATTAAATACTTTCTAAGGACTAAATTTAACATGTTCATTGCATTAAGTAGTTGTAGTTAAATTACTTCAATTTGTGTTGCTTCTAAAATTTCTGCAAAATTCTAATTATTAAATGTGTTGTATACCAGATAACTAATGAATGAAGCAAAGCTATATGGATAAAGAATAATTAGATTGTGTTTTGCAAGGTTACTTCTCTCTGTAGTCATTGCTTCTTGGTTAAATCTTTACAAGTAAATCATATATGTCTCAGGAAATATTTTCTTACAGACAGACAAGTAAGCAAATTCTTTTTATTTTCAGGGGAAAATAATGTATGCTAAACTAGCATCAGCTAGGGCTTATTGATGCAAAAATAGTAAAGATTCTCATGGTGTCTCCCCGGTCTCTTTAGATGCAAGAGATGACGTTTTGGAAAAAACATAGAAAGGAACCAAAGATTTTTCATTTTTGTATATTACACTTTATAACTTATATTTTCTCTTTTCCCTCTAGTCTTTCAACATATTTAACATTCTTTTTCTTAATTATAAAAGTACTATCATTGCATAAAAATTAAGAAAAATATAAAGAAGAAAATAATTTATAATCCTATACTTTTGAAGGTTTTTAAAATTTGCATAATTTAAGTCCCTCTCCCAGGGCTACACACATGTACACACACACACACACACATAATTTTGAACATAGAGTTTTGGTTTTAATCTTGTTTTTTTTCTTTTTAGTTTGTGTTCTATCAAAAATATTTTTATATCATTAGATATTCTTCAAAAACATCATTTTAATGACTGTTTAATATTCTACTATGTGGATGTATTGTAATTTACTTATCTCTTCCAGTATTTCTGAAAATCTAGTTTGTTTTACAAATGGCATTTGAAAGCAGCAGTTCTTAATGAGATCCTTGGAGCACATGACTGCTCTAAAATGAAAAGTCATTACTCATATGGCTACTAGTCCTTTTTATGGAGATATGATCCATAACTTTCTTAAAAATGTTCAAAGCTACACTTATGCAAAATGAGGATGAATCAATTCAGCTACTAAGTCATATCCTATAGATTAAAAGTCTTTTTTTACTCTTTCCAAAGGATTTAGTATAATGATTTCAAAAGTTTGCTAGTATCCTAATATGTACTATATAGGAAAAAAACACTCCACTTGTGTTCTCCTTTACTCTCACACTACTATCACACCTTGATGTATGGATTTGCCACTCATCAAGCAATTCTCAGCAGCACCAGCTAGGTGTCCTACAATTCAACTTAATTCTAATATGAACTGGAGTTAGTGCAGACTCTAAGGTTCAGTCTCACAAGACTGCCTCCTACTTCAGATGCCTATCCAAAACAGTAGATCCTCAGGAGACCCACAACTTTTGTCTGTCTGACTTGCCTGTGAATCAGAAGTTCCTACAATGCCCCTTCTTGAATTCAGTCACTTTCTAGAACAGCCCTCAGAATTCAGGAAAACACTTACTTGCATTTACCAGTTTATTATGCAATAAAGGATGTAATAAAGGATACAGATGAACAGCCACATGAACAGATACTTAAAGTAAGAGTGTTGAGCATCCCAGTTCAAAAGCTTCTGTTTCCGTAGAGTTCAGGTGCATCATCCTCCTGGTAGGTGGATGTGTTCACCAACCTGGAAGCTCTCCAAACCTCATATTTTAGAGATTTTTATGGAGGGTTCGTCACATAGGCACGATCGATTATTAACTCCATTTTCAGCTATTTTCCCTCTCCAGAGAGTGAGGTGTAGAAATGAAGGTTTAAAGCTTCTAATTATGACTTGTTCTTTCTGTAACCAGCACCCATCCTGAAACCCACCAAAGGTCATTAGAACAAAAGATATTCATATCGCCCAGGAAATTCTCTGGGATTTAGGAGCTCAGTATCAGATGTTCCCATTACTCAGGAAATTAGAAAAGTCTTAGGAGCTATATATTAAGAACTGAGGTCAAAGACTAAATGTTAGAACAAAATGTTCTCCTGCCACCCCTATTTACAAGAGATTTTAGGAGCTCTGTGTCAAGAACCAGGACACTAATCCTTTTGGACCAAGGCCTCTCCCTTATGATCTCATTTAACCTTAATTACTTTGTAGTCTCAAGAAAGAAGGCCATAGTATTTCTTTCTGATTGTGTGTGTGAGTGTGGATAGGGGTATGTATGACAATTCAAGACTGCCTGCATGATATGAGTCACTACACTAAGCTCTTGAAAAGGTACAAACATACCTTTTCAAGAGCTTAGTAAATTGCATATCCACAATCCAATCTTTTGTTGTTGCTGTTGGCTTGTACTTTTTTTGTTTATTTATTCATATATTTTACCAAATTTATCAATCATTGCTCTTAAGTAAATAAAACAGCTTTGGGCTCAATATATACTTTTGTTTTTAATTATATGTCAAAAATACACAGTTTAATGGTTTATTCAAATATACTTTTTGCCTCAGCTATGGCTCTGCATTTTAAGATAAAGTCATTCTTAATAGGCTTGTAATATCAGCAGAATATTTTTACATCAAATGATTTATAGTGTGTCTGTTTTTCTCAGACTCTGTTGACTTTTTAAAATGAATTTTCTATAAATTTGTAGTCTTGCCATGTAAACAAAAGTATGAATATTTAAAAAGACACTGTTTCTATATTTTCCAATAGTGTTTATTACTATTTAAATTATTCTATTTACAGTAAAAATATATGTATTTTCTACTATATTATTTAATATTCCCTATATAATACCCCATTTTTGTTTATAACTCAGTACTAGAATTTTTTTAATTCCATTGCATTGATATTCTTCCTCTTTCTGATAATAATAATGATAACAATGATGATGGTAATGATAATAGTAATGTTACTAATACTTTCACCTTGAGTCAATAATTTGAGTCATATTTGAAATAGTGAAGCTACCATGTATTTAATGCCTTACATGTATTTCCTCATTTAATCTAGTTAGTTATATATGATTACTAGGTTATTGATGAGAAACTTTAGCTCAAAATGGGTAAGTGACCTGTGTAAGGTCACACAAGATACATGGGGAATTACTGATATTTGACCTAGGCTCTGACTCAATAGTTTTTGCTTAAAATTTTTTATTGCCTATAAGTGAGATCACACAGTATTTATTTTTATTTCTCTGTCTTATTTCTCTTAGCACAGTGCCCTCCAGTTTCATCCATGTTGCCCTCCCTGCCCTTCATTTTCTAGCTTAGGTACTGTATCTTTAAGACATTCTTATGTTTTGTGACCAAATCTGAGAACTGACAACTAGAGAATATTTCTTAAAGTAGATAAAGGAAAATTCAAGACAAATAAAAGGACATTGTTTTTTGCACAGTTCAGCAACAGAGATTAATGATTTAATTCAAATAAAACTTAATTATACAAATTAAATATTTAATCAAATGTTTTTAAAATCAAGAAGAAAAATTAACAAAATCCATATTGAAAAGAAGTTAAAGACAAGAAGAGCAACCAATTTTAAAAAACTGAGATAAGTACGTAAATTAAATAAATATACATATTTATTGTTATTAATGTTATTATGTATATAAAGTTAAAGGTGCCCAAACCTGGCAGATAAAAAATTTTAAATGGAATTTAGATATTTAAATACATACTATAATTATCTTTCCATAATTGTACTTGCTTTCATAATTTATGGCATAGAAATACTATCATAAGTTTTATTCCGTGGTTTATTTAAAGCACTAAATTAAATATGGTTAAATTCTGTATTAGTCTCATAACAAATATGGACTTAAACATAATTGATATGGAAACATGATATTTTACATTCTAACAATGTTGCTCATTAGATGAATATATCATAAAAACGCTTGGAAAAAGTTCAATTGTTTAAGTTGGATAAATTATTTTATAGGAAATTTACGATCATTGACTATCTATAGCTTAAATATTATCTACATGTTTCTATAAATGTTAATTTTAGAGATTTTTAATAACTGCTAAATTGTTATTTTAAATGATTATTTTACTGGACACTCTCTGGAGTTTACAAAATGCATAAATAGAATATATGGTAGCCAGGACATGAAAACAACTGAAATGCCCTTCAATAGATGATTGGCTAAAGAAATATGTGGTACATATATACATGGAATATTACTCAGCCATAAGAAGAGATGAAATACTGTCATTTGTGAAAACATGATTGGACTTCGAGATAATCATGCTAAGCAAAATAAGCCAGACAGAAAAAGTCGAGAACCACATTATTTTAAGATGTAAAACTGAAAGCAAAAACAAACTAGACAAACAAAAACTGATAGACACAGACAACAGTTTAGTGATTAGTAGAGGGAAAGGAGCATAATAGAAAAGGGTAAAGGAGCTCAAATATATGATGACAGAAGATTTGACTTCGGTGGTAAACATAAAATGCCATATATGGATACTGTATTATCAAATTGTACACTTGAAACCTATATAATCTTATTAACTAATTTCACCCCAATAAATTTAATTTTAAAAAGAATAAAACATGTGTATATGTATATTGTTTATGGAAGTTTCTATTACTACGTAAGGTGTTTATATATTTGTGTCACTTTTGTGTACTTGGTAATGTGTGCGAAGTGTTTGTAAACATAAATACTTGAGTTGTATCATTAAAATTACTAGAATACAATATTTTAGTGCCTATTAAATCAAGTAAAATGAATTACCATGCGTCATAATTAAAAAAAATAGCAACAGCATCGTTATCAGTGTCCTCTGTGAATTTTATGGTATTAGACATGTCATTTAGGAATGACTTTTTTTGATTTAAGTGATTTCTATTGTTTCAGAAAAAATAAAGTACAATAAGTATTTACTTCAGTGTATTTTTTAGAATAAATAACCACCAGTAAAAAATATATTATTTCTTATCCTCTAGGTAATACAGCAAAAGTATATATTGAGATTCAGGATGAAAATGATCATCCTCCAGTGTTTCAGAAAAAATTCTACATTGGAGGTGTGTCTGAAGATGCAAGAATGTTTGCTTCTGTGCTAAGAGTTAAGGTATGAGCAAATTTATTAAGATACAAAACTAAAGTAAAAGCGAAGTGCTTAAATTTTGCAGATAAACTATAACCATGTTGTTTGGATTAACTGAGTATTTATTTCTGATTAAACAAAATCTTTAACTTTGAGATATATGAGTTTAATTAGCCAAACTAAATGCAGGTTAATTATGAAGTGAATACTAAGCAAAATTTTTAGTTTTATTTTTACTACAAAAATAAGAACAAATTATTTATGATGTGTTCTACTGAACAAGATATTTAAAAATGTATGTTTTCTTCATAGATTTGTATGCTTCTAATAGGTTTTATTCCAGATAACTCCAAAGATTCTCATGATGGAGATTCTAGTGGCAAATATAAAGTTGCCATTTTCTAGTAGAAGAAAAAATGCAATAACTTCTGAAATTATTTTTATACAATAATTTTTAAAATTCAAAATGCTAGCTATATGAATGTAAAACAACACTACAAATTGTAGTGCTTTGCTAAAATTTAAAAACTTAGATATGTCAGAAAAAATCTGTTTACAAACAGAATTTTAAAAAAATACAGTCCAATACTAAAGTTGCTAAATTTCCATTTTTTCCAAATTAGTTACTATCAGCTAAGTTTAAGAATTTTTAATGATTCAAGGTATATAAAGTTACAATGGTTTTATTATTAAGGAATAAATTGATAAATATTATTTGCATTTAAGGTAAAAGTTTAGAAATTAGAGTATTTTAGATTCTCAGTTACAGTTATTTTCTAAAAGTATTTTAATAACTTTTTAAAAAATAGCTATTAATATATATGCATAAAGCCTATATTTCCCTGAGCAGAACCAGCTATTGATTGCCTATAGTTTTGCACACGAACATTTGCCTTTCTTTCCCTATTAACAGAGCTCTTCTTACATATAGTTTTATAACTTTAAACATTCTGAGAGAGAAAAATCAACCAAGCAAATAAAGCATGCAAAATAGCTTGTTGTTCTTTGTGTAAAATAGCTTTTTCACAGTGCCAAATACTGACTTCTGGTCTGAATCACCAGGTATAACTAAAAGTGGTCCACAAATTTAAATCGATCACGTTATTTATATGTCTCTCATTATGATTTACAAGTAATAATCCTTTGGAGTTGATTTTTATCTTATTTTACATATTATATTTTAGTTCCATTAATTATTGATTCAGTTCATTTATTTAACCAGTAAATATTTTTGAATACTTAAAGTGTCCACTAATACAAACTATGCAAATAAACAAATAGTATGTAAAGGAAATTGGTGGCTATTTAGTACAAACTCATGTGGTCAAGAGAAAGATTTGTGTATTGCTAGGTAAAGAACATTCTGGGCATTCCAGTATAAAGTCCCTGAAGATAGAGAGAGCTTGGAGGTCAGTGTTTCTGAAAGACTGATTGGAAATGAGTTTAGAAATGTAGTCCAGGGCTACAATATGAGATTTATTCTAGAAATTTTAGAAAGAAAGCTGTTGAATGGTTCTGTCCAGAGGGGTAACAAAATACAATATAAAAGGATTTTTCTAGATTTTGTGCATGATTGGGAGTGTGGGTGAGTAAGTGTTATCAGAAAGAATAGAAACAGAGCACAGTGCATTACTTTCCAGTAAAGATTCGGCAGTGGCTTGAACCATGGTAGTAGGCAAGGGAGATGGTGAAAAGAGAGTCAAAAGAAAACCAAAAGGATGGATTATATGGTGTATTGGAGAAAATGAAAAAAGACTCTGAATTTTTTTGGTTTCGAACATTTCTCTCCCAGGTGTGGTGATGGCAGAAATCAAGTGTTCATTTTTGGAGATTTTATGTTTGTGAAGCTTTTTCAATATACAAGCATAGTTCTTGGCAAGAGAGTCACAGATGCTGATCTAGATTCAGGAAAGAAATCATGGTTCAGGATGAAATCACCTAGAAAATGGGTATAGATAGAAAAATCCAAAGACTGTTTCCTGGTTACTCAACATTTAGAGGTCAGGAAAAGGATTCATCAAAGGACAATGAGAATTCACTTTCATGAGGTAGCAGGAATACTAGGAAAATGTAGAATTCGTGCAACATGTAAAGAATAAGATTCATAATGGAGGGAGTGATCAACTGTCACCCACTGCTGTGAATAGAATGCCCCTGTGGATTTTTACATGATCATTTATGATAATAAAAGTATATTGTAGTGAGAAAAAAACCAGTAAGCCAAATGTTTAAATATCCTATCCATCAAGGAGTCATTAAAGAGATCTGTAGAGGACTGTAGCCAGAGAGTTTAGTGGGTGATAAATTCAGATGATGGCATTTACTTCAGAGAAATTGGGAAAGATGGCAAAGAAGGTGGAATAATATTCTAGAAGCAATTCAGAGACAGAAATATACCTTCTATCTATCTACCCCTAGGATCTGCACTACATAAAGTATGGGAGCAATTGTTTGAGATAGCAATGTCTTGTGTTGGGGAGAGGTGCAGGGTGGGAAGAATCAGAAAGTAATATTCATAGGTAAGGTTGTATTTTTAGAGGATATTGCCGATAATGGATTATAAATTCCAGAAGGTCCTGGGGGAAAGTTTGGTGGTAGAGGTAAAGGTAAGGTGGAAAACTGAGTCATATCAGGATGTTTAAAGAGAGGAAGAGATATCTGTGTGGTGAGAGATGTCTTAGAGTGAACACCTGGATTTCTGTGATAAATAAATACAGTGGGATTGATTGTTTGTCTAGGACTACCGAGAACTCCAGGACATTCCTCCCTTCAGTCTATCAGTGGGTTATTCAGGCTGGGGAAAGGCATGTTTTTTATGCAACGTAGTATTCTATGTAAGTTGGAGAGAGAGAAATAAAGAGATAGAAAGTTTAGCAACGTATTGAAGCAAGTATACAATATAATAATTCAATGAGGAAAGCACAAATTGCCTTGTGGATGTTAAAGGAGATATTTCAATTGGTGAAATAACATACATGGTTTCCTAGAGGGTGAAGGATTTATATGACACTGAAGGATGGTTAGAGTTCCTCAGTGAATCTTTTTTTTTTTTTAGTATTTTATTTTATTATTATAAGTTTCAAGTAAACCATACATTGATTAGACATTTATACAGTTTATGAAATGAACTAATTGCTCTATCTAATTGCTTTAATTGCTCTGTCTCTCCTCTGGCTCTCTACCTAGCCTATACATTATTGCCGACTGCATTCTCCATGACATGCTCCTCATTTCCGTGACAATCTATCAATTACTAATTTGTACTTCCTTAACCTTTCACCCCTTTCTCCCATCTACCCAATCCCACTCCCCTCTGGTCATCACCATATTGTCCTCTATATTTGTGAGTCGATTTTCAATTAGTTTGTTCTTTTTGTTTCTTAGATTCTGCATATAAGTCAAATCGTATGGTATTTATCTTTCTCTGTCTGACTTATTTCATTCAGCATAATAACTTCAGGAAATCTTGAATGAGGAGGATAGTCTAAGCAGAGGAAACGCAGTGAGCCAAAACCCAGATGAAACAGAGTGCAGAGTGTGTTTGTGGAACAATGATAAGAGGCAGGTACCTTGGGAGGGAATGAGAGTAATAAATCTTTAAATGATGAACATTTTCAAGTGCCGCTTTTAGCCTTGAAGCCTGGAATCTTCCGCCATTCCAAATTTAATCAAAGTGAAAGTGAGTTAGGTAATTCACAACGCGTACTTAGGACAGAAAAAAATCTTATTGGAAACAGCACTGAATCAGGGCCAACTATGCTCTGGTGCGTGATGGAAAGATGATTTAAAAAATAAGGGAGAAGCTCAGGATTTTGAAAGAGGCTTGTATACCACACACTATATAATACTTGGGTAATGTAATATTTCATCTACCATACATGCATGTTAGTTTTTTAGTTCATCATGAAATACATAATGATAAATTTTAAATTTAAAATGGTGTTGTATGTAGGAAAGAGAAGAGAAAACATATAGAATTGACTAAAAAGATGAGACTGAAATATCAATGAATAAAACTATAATTATTTGCTTAAAATATGGATAATGGATTAAGGGCATTACTAAAAATATGTTAGGAGAAAGACAACACAATGAGAGCATTATTAAATGAATTGTCCAAAGTAAGTAGTAGTAATAGAAAGATAGAAAGTTATATATATAAATGTGTGTGTGTGTGTGTATGTGTATATATATATATACACATACATACATACTCTGAAATGGTATATCTAATGTGCTAAGAGATTGTCAAAAGTTAATTTTAGAAAATATATATTGTGTACCTAGTATGTGCTAAAAATACAGAGAAAAACAGAATAGACTATCCCTTTACCCTTAGAGAATTAATATTCTAGTAAACTAGACCAAAACAAAAGTAAATAAATAAGGCTTTTATTTATACAGACATGTAGGGATTTAGTTTCTGACTCAAAAATGTAAATGTTCATGTCATGTTAAATAATTCTTGGATGGTATCAAAGGGACACAAAACAAAAGAATTAATATGGGAATATCCCCTATATTTCCTATGGGTTAAGGCTGATAACTTACAACTAGATTTACCAAATTGACTTTTATTGGTCACAAGCAATCAGTGGTTTTAATTGCAAGAATAGGGAGAAAAAAATAAGGTGGTAATTTCTCTCTTCAGCCTTTAATACAAGAATTAATATCAGTTAAAAGTATAGCTCTTAGTATATAACCAAAAGAATTAAAAGTGGGGACTTAAACAAGTATTTGTATATTAATATTCATAACACTATTATTCACAGTAACTTAAAATGTAGAAACAACTATTAACGGATGGATGACCAAAATGTGCTGTATATATACAATGGAATATTATTCAGTCTTAAAAAAATGTATATGCTAAGTGAAATAAGCCAGATACAGGACAAATACTATATGATTTGAGGTTCCTAGTGTAGTCCAATTAATAGAGACAGAAAATAAAATGTTGATCACCAGGGGCTATGAAGAGGGTGGTGAGGAGTTATTGTTTAATGGTCACAGAGTTTCAATTTGGGAAGATGAAAAAGTATTGATGTAAGTGTTGGTGATGGTTTCAGAACAGTGTGAATGTACCTAATGTAATTGAATTGTACGGTTTGGTTAAAATGGTAACTCATGTGATGTATATTTTAGCACAGTAAAAGAAAATTTTCAAAAGTGATGAGAGACATCATCAATATTGTTAGAACATGAAAACTTACTTTCAAACCTTTTATTCTTTAGTGCTATCCATTTTTCCTAATTTGGTTTGAATGTGAATCTTATATTCACATTTAGAAGCAAAGAGTTTTGTTACTTTGTTTGTATTTCTTGATTATATAACTGTGGTTTTTATCATTTATTCTCCAACACATCATCAATGATATCAGTACCAATTGCAACAGTTTGGCAGTGATGCTCACTGTGGGGCCATACCTCTGCTTCTCAGCCTGCAAGGAGTATGCATCAGAATCTCCCAGAAGATTCTGACTTACCCTTCTTTAGGGGCAGACCAGTAGTTGAATGACAATAACTAAAGTCTCCTATTCTAATGAAAAATGACTGATTTGGTTACATCAGAATAGTAGACTATTTTGACAAAGATACTAGAAATGATTAAAGGACAAGCAATAAGCTAAAAGCAGTATTTACAACATAGTTTTTTTATATATTCAGAGAAACAGTGTCCAGAATGTAGAAAGAAGTTTTTGAAAGCAACTATTTGGCCAATATAAACAAAATTGAAAAACATGTATATTTGTCATATTACTCATAATTTTCTGTGTGAGATAAAGGAGATTAAGCTTAACCTCTAAGCATTACCATTTTTGTTCCTCTTGGACCTAAAGGAGATTAAGCTTAACCTCTAAGCATTACCATTTTTGTTCCTCTTGGACCTTTGAGAAATATCAATCAATATATATTCCTTATTAATAACAGTAGTTACCATTTATTTGTCTTTATTACTTTTTGAGAACTAAACATTCTTACTTATTTTAGCCTGCAGAATTTATTTCAATAAATAAGCAAATAAAACAAATAAATAAAACATCTAATTACAACATCAGTGCAATTACTTATAAATGTATTGTAAAAATGAAGGTTAATAAAGTTGATTAATTTTCCAAGTATCATTCAGCTAGTGAAGACAGAATTCAAAGTTAGATTAATCCTAGTTCAAGGCCTTTTCTTATACTATTTATATCATTTGTTGCTTCCCATGGAAAGAGAGGATTGGAGTCTTAGCAGAAGTAGAATGATGGCAGAAATAACAGAGCATATTAAGTTTCTACGAAAAATGAGGATATAATTATCAAGACAACAAAATGATATTCAAATTGAGATGTCCTGTGTGCATTATGGTTCCCTCTATTAAGGTAACAAGTCATATCTGGCTTTAGAAACACCATTCAATTTGTTAACCAACTTTTCCAGTTTATTACATGTCATTTTAACTGCAACCAATAGCCTAATTTAATGCAAATATAAGAAGAGGCAAAATATGATCAAGATTATTTTTTAAATCTCTGATATTTTTCTAGAAGTTAATGCAACAAGGATTAATCTCTCTTTCTACAAGTTGCATATATGAAAAACACAGTGTCATAAAAATTTAATTAAAATGTTGACTTAATGTCTCCTGGATGTCATTAAGACTATGAACATTGCATTCTTGAGAAAGTAAAGAAGCCATATTTAACTTATGGACAAGAAAATAATATTTTGAAAAAGCATCAAGAAAGAGAGAGTTCTCACTTATATATTTCTAATTCTTTATTACATTTCCTAAATAAGTGTGAAATGATGACAAGAGGTTTTAGGAGAATGCTGCTATTGAGAGAAAAAATGTCACAGCTATTGTTAGAAGATGTAAATTTCCTTAGTAGCAAAAGTATAGAAATATGCAAGGTTAACAATGCAGAGAGCAATATAATTTACTTCTAGACAGAGATTAGGGCTTCTGAGGGCTCCTAGTTCCCAGCCCTAGCCTGATGATGTGAGGCTGATGGAAGGAAAATAATTGCAGCACATTCATGTGTTTCTCCAGTGTAGCATCTTTTACTAGGCCAGACACACATGGCTCATGTCAAAAATGGCACCGATAGCAAACTCTTACCTATTGTTTACACTATCGGGGAAGTAGAATTTTTCCTCTACCCTTCTAGGTTCTTCTGGCTGGTCTAAGAATTAAATTGATGTGAAAGAAATTAATAAAGAAAATCAAATTTGATTACATATGTACATAAGGAGGTCTCATAGATATGGGACCTAAAGAAATGACCAAATCAAGCAGCTTTTGTGCTTTTTAGAGGATGAAACAATAAATTGATGAGGATTTGACAGGACAAAGAAATTTGAGTTTGCGTGCTTAATTATTAAATAATAAGTAGAGTTCAGGCTTGGGGTAGTAAATTAGTAAAAAAAACAAAGTTTGTTTATACAGGCTTCTCAGCCCAGAATTCTCTATCTCTGGTGCTAAAGATGTTTCTTTTTCCTTCTGGTGCAATGGAAGTTACCTTTCACATGGGATATTTACTTTCTGCTTTCAGAGGGACATGGAGAGATCAGAGTGCCTATTTTGTGTTGGCCACTTTTTATGTAACTTTAATTCAAAGTATTAATATGCCACTTTGGCATATTTTGGGGGGCCCACACTAAGCTCCAATAATGCTATGCTAGGTATTCTAAATACTTCTCAAGAAATGAACTCATTTATTCCCCTCAAAAACCCCATGAGGTAGCTACGATGATTATTCTCAGTTTACAGAAGAGAATACTGAGTCACCGAAACAAGATGTTATCTGTCCAAGGTGTACAATTAGTCAGTGGTGAAGCTAGGATTCAGATCCATGCACTCTGGCCTGGAGACTGCTCTATGCCTCTAGGTGGAAGAACACTTGGCTGGAAGTCAAATCCCTTGACTTCAGGCCCAGATCTGCTCTTAACTCTCTATAGAATGCTATATTTTATTACTCTGGGCCACAGTTGTCTTCTATTATGCAAATATTGCTTTAGAACCAGGAACCCTTGAACATCTTTAACCATTTTTGATAGTCTCTATGTTATGTACCTTAGGAAAATAATGGCATAGGAAAAAAAATGCCAAGTGCCCTAAAATTACTATTATACTTGAGAGTTACATTTTAAACTTCAAATAGTCTAGAATACTTAATTTTGAAATCCAAAGCATCATTATGTATCACAGATTTTTGTGGTCTGTGTCACTTGAAGCTACTATAATATTTTGTGATAATTTTCTTCCTAGTTGCTCTATATAATAGAGATATAAATAAGCATCAGTCTGAATTAAGGTCCCATAAAATATTACTTTTGATCCTCCTTTGCCAACTATGGGACATCTGGCTTTATACAAACACTTTTCATTGTTTCAAGAGAGTAGTATCTCTTAGGAGATTCTACTAACCATAGTTTTCTTCATGATTGCCATGTCATCTGACCTCATATAGTTTGTACCTTGAACAAAGTGAATATATATAGACACCTGAGGGTTCATTGCCTTCTTGGTTATGACCCTATAACTGAATTACTAGATGTCTAATTTGGCACTTAAATACGTTATACTGTTATTGTATATCTATGTGTCAATTTTCTCTACTAGAATTCAAAATTCATCTAAGCAGATGCCATGTTACTCCATAAACTTAACATTTCAAATTGGTATTCATTTAAAATTTTATATGCTCATTTATTTTTACATATAGCCATACCTTTTAACCTGTTTAATCAAGACTTTCCATATAATACTTGAATTAATTTTTTATTTTTGGATAAGTAAAATATTCTTTCAGTTACTTTATTGGGCCCGATTACAAAATTAAGAGTAACATGACCCATCATTTCCCTAGAAATGTCCCTTCCTGTCAAAATTATGAGCTTAGATTTGATAATATATTTATGAAAGTTATGTATCTATCACAGTTTTTTCATTTATTTAACCCCACTGAAGAAACCAAATGTCAAGAAAATTGTTTTTTTTTTCTAACAACTGATATATTTTTGTTATATGGTCACAGCCCATGTTGTAGCTAATAATGTTTTCCTTTTGATCTGCTGGAGCCTCAGAGTCAAATATTTGATTCATCTTTGCAATTTTATAAGCTGAATGCAATACACGTATATTGTGATATCTTTTTCTCTGGTTTCTGTCGCAGTCTTTGCTTTCTTTCCCTTTAGCTATTTTTATATTATTATATATTGTATATTTTTAGAAAAGACTTTATATATCTATTTTGGAATTCTGTGGAGTATATGCAAACAGATGACTACTAACTACTCTGTTTCCAAGAGTCTGAGCATTTTAAGCTGACATTTTCCCCCTGTTGAAGTTGAGAGCTGTGAGGTATTAGTACCAGTTTTGATACATACTTGTCTTTACTGGTCTTAACAAGTATAAATTTTAGTTTTGTTGCTACTAGTATGAGTAGGCAAACCGAAGTTTATTTTTGTAAGTACAAATGAAGTGTTCAGATAAGATAATTTTGCATATTTAAGTTTTACTCTATTTCTTTTACTAATTCTTCCCCTTCTCTATTCTTTCTTCCCCTTCTGTCTTTTTATTGTCATAGAAGAGAGATCTAAAACTATTTCATTCATATAGTAATAATTCAATTTACATTTATTAGTTTGAATGTAAGTTAATTAAGAATGTCTTAAATTTGATTGCTTAAAATAGAAATGGAACTATTTTGTCCAAGCTATATATATCTAGAGAATGAGGAAAGTTCAAGCTCTTAAAAGTAGATGAAAAGTGGTTCACCTAACTGGAAATTTTCCTACAAGTAAAAAGTTTGAAGACTTTTTTACAGATTTCAAGCCATTGGACATGATATATTAGGACAGTTTCTTCAATGAATGGCCAAACCATTTTTCCTTTCCTAAATTCACTGGTGGTGCATATATTTCAAAGTCTGATCACACTCTAGTAGCATTAGAAATTTATTTAATACCTGAGTGTCTTTCAGATGATCAAATGTGTAACAATGCAGAGTATGATATAGAATATTATCTTTTGAATCAAGCTTGCATTTTTTGTAGCAGATTTTATATGTTGTAGAACAGTGATAATTTTGTGCACTTTCCTATATTATGTTTTAAGAACTGTATTTAGCATCATCTGGTAGAGATCTGTCTGGAATATTTATACTAGGTTTAAAAATCTTAGAATTTTTTTTAAATTAAGGACTGTATTGTAAGACACAATCCCAAAGACATCTCAGGCAAATAAGAAATACTTTTGTCTGAAAATGTCCTATAATTTCTTAAACCTCCAGTTAACTTTGTGTTGTACTGACCTGACACTATGACACAAATCTAAACAAAAATGATTAAAATAAGCCTTTTAAAAAATGTTTATTCATACTTCTCTAAATGTATTTTCATTTTGAACTGCCTATTTATATTAGCAATAAGAATAAAGTGCTAGATTTCTTTAAAATACATTATGAAAAAAATAATTCCAAATATGTCATAAAGAATGGTGACTCCCTAGTAGTTCTAATCAATTTACATTAATGAAATCAGTAAGCTTGAAGCAAGATTATATATATAACAAGAATATAATTTACACTGGTTAGTTCATAAGTCACTGTACATCTGAAAAATTCAGAGACTTTAATTTTTTTTTTCAAAAATAGGCAAAGAAATGTCTTGCTTCACCAAAATACATTCTAATGAATACAAATAATAAAACTCAATGGATTAAGTAGATCCTGAATCTTGATGTGGTAACTACATTTGTTTTCGTAAACTTACAGCTCTTTTGTATTTGTTTCATTTTATTTGTTCTCAGGATTTTTTTTTTCTAGATGATGATGGCCTTTTATGATCCCAGTAACATATAAAAAGACAAAGTCAGTATAGTAATTTGAAATACTTTATTACCACCTGAAGCCAATAGACCCCAAGATATACTACAGCCTTAAAATCAAAGATCTCCAGAGTATATAAAGAACTCTAACGCACTGATGAGTGAAGAAAAAAAAAGACCGACCAGGACAAAACAAAAACCAAACAATAAAAACAGAAGTAAGATTGGAATAGGGACTGATTAAAGAAGATATAAAAACAATTATATATATATATATATATATATATATATATATATATATATATGTATTCAACTTTATTAACTACTAGGGAATTGTAAAATAAACCACAAGAAACCACCACATGTTCATCAGAAGAGTTAAAAGACAGACAAAACCAAATTTAAAACAACTGGAGTTCTTAGACATTGCTGATGAGGTATAAATTAGTACCATATTCTGGAAAACAGTTTAACATCATCTCTTAAGTGTGAACATATGTATATCCCCTTACTCAGAATTTCTACTCCTAAGTATTTATCCAACAGAAATGCACTAATGTGCTGATAACAAATATGTACAAAAAATCCATTATTTGTAGACATGTACACTATTTCTAATATCAAAATGCTAAAAACAACCTAAATGTCAATCAACAGTATATATGATACAATAACCATAGTATATTTGTGCAATGGAATTCTATAGAGCAATGAAAATTAATATTACTACATGTAATGATTTGGATGGATCTTAGAAATATAATGTGAGCAAATGAATTCAGGAAAAAAAATTCAAATTTCCTAAGTCAATTTATATAAAGTTCTAAAACAGGAAAAACTAATCCAATCAGAATAGTTGTTATTTTGAGTGGGAGACCTATAATGCTCTATTCTTTGATCTAGATGCTAGTTAATTCCCGAGATATAATTTGAAAAATAAAATTATCAAAATGTTTATCAATCTCTAAAGTATAGAAACAAAAGGAAAATTATTCAATTTTCTGGCGATATTAAGCTTTTCATGGAAGATATAATAAAATAATTTTGACGAAAGTGAAGGAGTTCATATTTTTCTGTTAGTTTTTTGTTTAGTTAATTTTAAGAAATGATCTATTTTTAATGCTTAGTTAAACAATGCCACACAGTTTTGTTATGATTTCTATCAAGGAAGTGTGATTTGGGAAGATAGAGCAATGCATTATTGTAGCGGTTACTGAGAGATGACAATATCAAGTATGATAGGTTAGATCTGGAAGATGGGTTTATAGAGGGAATGCAACTTAATTTGAAAAAGCACATGGGTTTATCTGGTTCTAGGTCTCAGAATACACAATTGTAAGCCAGAGTGTGGGTTTTTGACCTGAAAATTGAGTGGTCATGTCCACAGGTCAAAAACAGATTGATGAGTCTTGTAGGACACATGAGTATAGGCAGAGGCCTTTCTGCTGTTTTATACTACAGGGTATTCATGAGGAATCTGAGCTGGAAAGGAAGAATAAATGAACGGAAACAGATGACTGAAGTCTTAGAAGAAGGATTTAGTCACTGAGCAAAGAACAGGCATCACAGGAAAAAACAGTGTGCCTTTCAGACACAGAAAACCCTGGCAGTGAGCTCAGAACACACTGCAGGAGTAACATCTGAGCAGAGAAAGGCCAGCTGATACTGAGGCAACCACTTTTGAGGAAGGGGCTCTTTGTGGGTGTACTATTTTAGATTAGAGCTAAAATTAGACCATGAAATGAGGCTGAGACCAAAGGTGCAAAAAATAAATAAATTTAAGGAACATCTGTAGGCAGGAAATGAATGGTAGCTCCTGCTCCTTCTGTCAATTACTAAGGGAACTAGAGAACTTTCGTTTAAGACAATATTGATCAGAATTTAATCAAATGTTATAAATATGCTAAATCCCAAGATCATGAAGAATAAGGTTAATGAATACAAAATATGAAGGCCATAAAAACAAAGTTTTAATATTTAAATCTATGTCTTTCTCTTTTCCAAAAACATAAATGATGAAGACAAACCTACATTTTTATCTTTTAACCACTGCTGGGCTGGATAACCTTGGACAAGTTTCTTAAATTCTGTAGACATCAGGTCTGCCACCGATGACAATATTATCTAACAAATTTCTTATGAGTATAAATGAAAAAATGTTTATGAAGCACTGAGTATAGTGCTTGGTTCTCTGAAATCTCTCAATAAATGTTCACAGTCATTGTTAGTTATTTTATCTGAATAGTTCTTTATACCTATAAGATAACATAATCTCAGACTCAAAATGTTCTAATTTGGTATGCACAGTGCGCATCTTATTAAAACCACAATTCTATTGAACGTTCAGATATTTTATCATTGCCCTTGAAACCAAATAGTGGATTTATCTTTCTAGAATTCACCTTTAGTGTCAATATAGAATACTAATTTTTCTTCTTATTTTAATGGCAGAATAAGGAATATTTATAAAAGCTGACAGATAATATGAGACATTTCTCCATTATTTAATAATTATGCAAATTCTATTTTTGAAGTAGTATTTTTACTAAAATCTTATCTCATTGAGATATAATCAATATAACCACTTTAACTTACATATTTTAAATGACATAGTCCTCATATCAAAAAGGATCAGATTGATATTTATGAGACATATTTATATGTTTAAAATAAATGGCATTAACACAGTATTTTGAGTATTTTGTACATATTTTATTTGATAAATAATTATCAATAGCTTCGTATTTCCCTTTCAGAAAGCTGTAACAAATTTAAGGAAAAAATAATTTCTGCATACACAGGTGTGAAGTTCTGAGAAACAAACCCTAACAGCACAGCTAGGAGAAATTTCAGCCTTCAGATAGAACCAGCATCAATTTATCCAGAGAACAGTTTTTAAAAGAATAGTTTTTGAAAAAAGATAAAGTGGGGTTTGGGGCCATGATCACATTAGCAAACCATACAATTTAATGAGACTATCTTCTAGGAATTAACATGTCTGAGAAGTGGAAAAAAATCTTAAAGTCCTCAAATAGAATTTAAAAATAATCAACAAATCAGAAAAATTTCTTAAATAGTTCCCCCCCCGCCCCCCAAAAAGAATTGTACTAAAGCTATCTATAAAAACAACCTCAAATTTGTCTATGGCCATGCTACCCTGAACAAGCCCTATCCCATCTGATCTCAAAAGCTAAGCAGGGGCGGGCCTGGTTAGTACTTGTATGGGAGACTACCTAGGAAGACCACGTGCTATAGACCTGAAAAATAAGGGATTGTAACCTGACAAGGTCCTTGCAATCTGTGAGGTTAACCAAAGATTGCCTCATCTAAAAAAAAAAAAAAAAAAAGTAGAAATAAAATTAAAATTAAATAAAAATTAAAATTAAAAAAAATAAAAAAATAAAATAATCTCAGACTAGAAAAGGCCAGTGATATAAAAATGTTAAATTTCCCCCTTGTAGATAGATATAGTAAAACATGCCATTTTTCAAAGAAAAAGTATTAATAGAAAGTTCCAAACAGCAGAAAATTTATCTTTTAAGCTTATGAAATGAATTATCTGTTAAAAAGTTGAGAAATGAAGCAGTTCTTTCTCTGGCTTTAATGAATCACAGCATGACATATAATCTTTTCTGGCACCTCCTGAGCATATTAATCTTATGTTATGTTAATAATCATAATGGAAACTAGGGATAACTAATGAGAAAAGAGAAAGAACACAATGAAAATGTGTAATCTCACCTATATTTATTTGATTAGCACTAAATGCAATTAAAACATTGAATTCTCTTTCAACATGTCATTTGATGGAGCAGCACCACTAGGATAAGAATATAAACAACTCAATTTCCTGAGTGTGTTCTGCTTTGTCCTAAAAGAGAGATATAGAGATGAAGCTACTTGCCTTAATTTAATTCCTACTGGACTCTGCTAACATCTGCACAGAAGGGAAAAAAAAAAGGAAAATATTAATTGCAATTTTAAATGAAATCTATCATTTCAATACAGGTGTCATCTTGCTGTGAAGCAAGGAGTCTGGGAAAAATCTTTACCCCACCACATACTTCTCTCAGGGCAATCACTTTATTGACAAATCCTACTTGGGCCTTGGAGTGAAAGATTATAGGGTCTGCTCACCAACGATGTAATTTGGGGTCATTTACCAAGTCTTCTCTGGTTCTGAAGCGGCATCTACAAAATGGCTTTTGTTCTTTCTACCTACCAGATACTCTATTGATAAAGTGCTTAGCCCAGTGCAGGACACTGGGTATACACTCATATTATCTCTTATGTTTTCACAGATATTTCTTGAATAAAATCTTATATTTAGTACTCTTTTTCAGCTCTGATACCAAATCTGCATTTAATCATCATGATCATTGTCAATGCCAGTTCTTCATTGTCTAAAGAATTACTTAGATTAGAGCAGGCTGGCCAAAAGCAGTTAGATTAAATACAGGGTGGCTAAAGCTGGTTTTTAGCCAAAACAAATAAACACTAGCAATTTTATTAAATATAAATGTTACCTAGTGACTACCTTTCAAGCTTCAGTAATGTTAGTGTTATTTCGGGGGTGGTTTTACAACAATTTATAGATTTTATGTATCCTTTAAAAAATATTTCTACTTTTTAAAATAACACTACTTGATTATTACAATTTTTAATCTTACTTTAGTGTTTTGTTTGAAGTAGAAATGTACTCTCTTTTGTTTGAAATAAAGAAAATTCAATGCCTAGTTAATAACAAAATAGTAGCTTTGGAAACCATAAAAATGGTATAACCCTGTATAATTCTACATACAGAAAATGTGTGTGTATACATATGCTTTGTGTATACATTTTACATATAAAGACATATATAAAGATAGTAATGACTATAAATTGATAGTTTTTAATATTTTAGTTAATTTATATTTTCTGATATTTTTGTATTAAGCAAGAAGTAATGAAATATATTAGACACATCATACAAGACTATTGACTGAACTTATTATGACAATCACTTGTAAATCAAACCATCTGCCTATATGCTTTCTATTTATACAGTGATGTATGTCAATTATTTCTCAATAAATCTGAAAAAAAAGTCTATCAGCCATTTAAGTTGTTACAACTTTTTGTCTTTACAAATAACAGCAAGAATAATTAGGTAGAAATTATTTAGAAAATTTTAAAAGGAAAAGCAAAAATGTTTTAATAATTTTGCAATTATAGATTCATAAGTTATTATTATTACATACATGATTCTCGAAAAATAAAAAATATATCTAAAAATGATCAATAGTGAATGCTAATATTTTTTCATATCATCTCAAGATGGAATTGTAATATTGACCACCCTGCTTTATAGCATTTTTTTTTTTAATTTATTGGGATGACATTGCTTAACTAATTATATAGATTTCAAGTGTACAATTCAATAATACATCATCTGTATATTGTATTGTGTGTTCACCACCCCAAGTCAAATTTAATTCTGTCACCATATATTTGAACCCCTTTCCCTTTTCTACCTCCCTCCTCTCCCCTTTCCCTCTGGTAACCACTAAACCATTGTCTGTGTCTATCAGCTTTTGTTTGTTTGTCTCGTTCATTTGTTACTTTCAGTTTTATATCCCACATCTGAGTGAAATCATGGTTCTCAACTTTTTTCATCTGACTTATTTCACTTAGCGTGATCATCTCAAGATCCATTCTTGTCACAAATGGCAGAATTTCATCTCTTCTTATGGCTGAGTAATATTCCATTGTATATATGTACCACATCTTCTTTAGCCAATCATCTATCAAAGAGCACTTCAGTTGTTTCCATGTCTTGGCCACCATGAATAATGCTGCAGTGAACATTTGAGTGTATATATCTTTATGTATAAATGTTTACAATTTTTTTTGCATAGATACCCAGAAGGAGTGCTGAGCCATAAGGTAATTCTATTCTTAACTTTTTGAGGAATCTCCATACTGTTTGTACCAATTTACTTTCCCACCAACAATGGTGGTTGTACCAATTTACTTTCCCACCTCACAACATCTCCAACACTTGTTATTACTTATCTTGTTGATAATAGCCATTCTAGTGGTTATCAGAGGGAAAGAGTAGAGGCAGGGAGGTAAATAAGGGGAAAAGGGATCAGGTTTTGTCAATAGTAGCCATTCTTACAGGTGTGAGGAGATATCTCATTGTGGTTTGATTTGCATTTCCCTAATAGCTAGTGATGTTGAGCATCTTTTCATATGTCTGTTACCATTTGTGTGTCTTCTTGGGAGAAATGTCTGTTCAAGTCATCTGCTCATTTTTAAAATGGATTGTTTCTTTTGTTATTGAGTTGTATAAGTTGTATGAGTTGAGTTCTTTATGTATTTGGGATACTAACCTCTTTATCAGAGGTGCTATTTACAAATATATTCTCCCATTTCCTCAGTTGCCTTTTTGTTTTGTTGATGGTTTCTTTTGTTGTGCAGAAGTTTTTTAGTTTGCTATAGTCCCATTCATTTATTTATGCTTTTAGTTCACTTGTCTTTGATGTCAAATTCTCATTTAACAAGATATAACATTTATTTATGATTAAAACACTTAATGAAATGGTGAACACTAGTTTCATGGTAGCATTTTATATTTAATATAGTTTTGAAAGTTCTCAAGTTATTTTCCAAAGTAAAAGGTTTATAAATTGACTTCTATTTTCTTTTGGTATATTCCTTTTTTTTTAGTAGAGTTATGATAAAATTTTCCTGTTTGTTTGTTTGTTGTGTAGTAAAGCTTTTTGTTTGTGCTTGTTACTCTCATATTAGATAACCCATGAAACATTATCAGAAAGACTGCATAGAGTTCAATATTCAGATTTAATTCTCAAATTCCTCATTATTCATTTCCCCTGATTTTTGATTAAACTTAGAAATTGAGGGATTAGTAAGCTTCTTATACATTATTCGTATTCTAGAATTTTATTGCCATTATTTATTTTCTAACATTAATAGTCTACTTTAAAATTATAAAAATATATTTGAAGATGTTTAAATGCTCAAATCTCTTTATGGAACAAGGTGGAACAAATTCATCAACAACTTAAAGAAACACTGAGATAAATACTCTAATAATGGGAACAAATCAAGTTTTTAAAAGTTTATGTTCAAGGGGATTTTTTTTAAAGTTATGTATTCTACTTTAAATTTAAATTTTATCTTTCAAAAAGATTTTTCTAGTTAATCTATAAAACAAGTGAAACAAATTTTAAAAGATGAGAAAATGAACAATAATTAAAATTTAAAATGAATATAAGGTTAACCCTGCTTTATAAATCTGTGTAAGCTTCTAGTAAAAACAACATTTTTTGATTCAAAATCAACATTTAAAACTAATTTTCTCTTCAAATAAAGGGCTCATAGTACATGTGTTTTCTTTTGTTGCTATTTCTACTGAATAGAACACAATTAATATATTTTCCACATGAATGAAAGTTCAAAGAAATAATTTCAGAGTTCATTTTAAAGCATTATTGAGGAATATACAATTAGTCATTATATCAGCAATAATGAAGAAAAGAACAAAACAATTATTTTTGAGGTAATAATATTTATTTTCCAAAATATTTTATAAGTAAAAGAAAATAAAATTTTAATAATGTGTCCATTATTATATAATGCAAGTTTTTCTTATTTTGAACTCTCATGCCTTCTTTAACATAGAATATTTCAGTGTATAACTTTAAAAAGTAATAAAAGAAACATTTTGCTTTTCTTCAGCTCAGTTTTCTTTCCTTAATTTTAAAATAGTTATTATCCCATGATATTTGGCACCACTCTTTAAATTAAGAGTGAACTCAGTTCTAATTAACTCTTAATTCTGATAAATTCTAACTATATTAAAATAATAATTAAACCCCTGAAAGGTCTTTATAATTCAAACTATGTTGTATGTCTCTACATATCATCATTAAATTGTTCTTTCTACAGAAAGTTGTATTTTGCTAATTAGAATATTTCTGAATTATATCAACTTTTATTTAACTATACAAATACCAAAGAACATATTGAAATTAGGAATTATTAACATTGTACTGTGGGACCATTTTTTGTTTGTTTGTTTTAGAATTTTCATTTTATTTTAAAAAAAATGTTTTATGGTGACATTGGTTAACGAAATCCTGTATATTTTAACAGGAAGGCAATATATGTTTACACTATGTGTTCACTTCTAATAGTTAGATTTCTTTGTCACCACATATTTGACCCCCTTTACCCTATCTACCTCCCATTTGTCCCTTCCCGCTACCCTCTGGTAACCAGTAGTCAATTGTCCATGTCCATGAGTCTCTTTTTGTTTGTCCTGTTCATTTGTTGCTTTTAGGTTTATATCCCACATGTAAATGATATCATGTGATTTTCAACTTTTTCTGTCTGGCTAATTTTGCTTAGCATGAAGTCCATCCAAGTTGCCACGAATGGCAGTATTTCATCTCTTCTTATGGCTGAGTAACATTCCATAGTGTATATGTACACAGCTTCTTTAGCCAATCATCTATCATAGGACGCTTTGGTGCTTGAATGTCCTGGCCACCATGAATGATGCTGCTATGAACATTGATGTGCAAATATCTTTTCAGATATGGGTTTTCAAGTCTTTGGGGTAAATACCCAGTAGAGGGATTGCTAGATCATATGGTAGATCAATTGTTAGTTTTTTGAGGAACCTCCATACTGTTTTCCATAATGGCATACCAATTTGCAACCCCACCAGCAGTGTATGAGGGTTCCTTTTTCTCCTCATCCTCTCTAACATTTGTTATTACTTGTCCTGTTGATTATAGCTATTCTAACAGGTGTGAGATGGTATCTCATTGTGGTTTTGATTTGTATTTCCCTAATAGCTAGCAATGTTGAACATCTTTCTTATATTTGTTGGCCATTTGTATGTCCTCTAGAGAGAAGTATCTATTCAGGTCCTCTGCCCAATTTTTGATTGGATCGTTTGTTTATTTGTTGTTATTGAGTTCTTTGTAGATCTTGGATATTAGACTCTTATCAGAAGAGTTGCTTGCAAATATATTTTTCCATTTGGATGGTTGTCTCTCTAACTTGTTGATAGTTTCTTTTGCTGTGAAGAAGCTTTTTAGTTTGATGTAGTCCTATTCGTTTATTTTTGCTTTTACTTCCCTTGTCTTTGAGGTCAAATTCACAAAATCCTCTTTAAGTCCAAGGTCCTTGAGTTTAGCTCTTGTGTTTTCTTCTATGCATTTTATTGTTTTGGGTCTGATATTCAGGCCCTTAATCCATTTTGAGCTAAGTTTGGTGTGTGGTGATAATCAAAAGTCTAGTTTCATTCTTTTGCAGGTGGATTTCCAGTTCCCAGCACCATTTATTGAAGAGGCTTCCCTTTATCCACTGTATGTTTTTGACTTTTTGTGTCAAAAATTATTTGCCCATATAAATATGGGTTTACTTCTGGATTCTTGATTCTGTTCCACTGGTCTATTTGTCTGTTTTTCTGCTGATATCATGCCATTTTGATTATTGTCGCATTGTAGTATAATTTGAAGTCAGGCAGAGTAATGCCTCCAGCCTCATTCTTTTATCTCAAGATGGTTTTGGCAGTTCGAGGTCTTTTGTGCTTCCATACAAATCTGATGATTTTTTGTTCTATTTCTTTAAAAAACATTGATGGGATTTTGATGGGGGTTGCATTTAATCTGTATAATGCTTTAGGTAATGTGGTTATTTTAACTAGGTTGATTTTTCCAATCCAAGAACATGGAATATCTTCCCATTTCTTTGTATCTTCTTTGATATTTTTTAATAGGGTCTTATAGTTTTCATTGTATAGGTCCTTCACATATTTTGTTAGATTTATTCCTAGGTATTTTATTCTTTTTGTTGTAATTGCAAAAGGAAATATTTCTTCCACTTCTTTTTCTGACACTTCATTATTAAAGTACAGGAACCCTATGGATTTTTGAACATTGATTTTGTATCCTGAGACTTTTTGTGTTTGCTTATTGTTTCTAGTAGTATTCTTGTGGATTCTTTAGGGTTTTCTATATAGAGAATCATGTCGTCCACAAACAGTGACAGTTTGATTTCTTTGTTTCCTTTGGATGCCTTTTATATCTTTCTATTGCCTGATTGCACTCACTAGGACCTCCAATGTTATATTGAATAACAGTGGCAATAATGGACAGCCTTGTCTTGTTCCTGATCTTAGAGAGAAAGTTTTTAGTTTTTCACCATTAAGTATAATGTTGGCTGAGGGTTTGTCATAGATGGCTTTTATTATGTTAAGTTACTTTTCTTCTATACCGATTTTGTTAAGTGTTTTGATCATAAATGGATGCTGTATCTTGTCAAAGGCTTTTTCCAATCTATTGATATGATCATATGATTCTTATTTTTTTAATTTGCTTATGTGTTGTATCACATTAATTGACTTGTGTATGTTGAACTATCCCTGTGCCTCTGGGATGAAGCCCTCTTGATCGTGGTGTATAATCTTCTTTAATATGTTTCTGTATTTGATTTGCTAAGATCTTATTTAGGATTTTTGCATCTTTGTTCATGAGAGATGTTGGTCTGTAGTTTTCTTTTTTTCTGTTATCTTTTGTGGTAACTTTTTTGATATTCTTATGAAAAAGTCAAACACTAAGCTTCCTTATTTAAACAATTTCTTTCCTCTTTTTTTGCACGAATCTTGAGTAGTCATAAATAGATCGATAAACCTGAGATTTTCCTCATTTATATTTTATCATATGTTGTATATATTGTCTGTCTTTAAAGGCTTTAAAATGAAGATTTCTTTGTAATTTCTAAGAAGACAAGAGCCAACTTAAGGCAGTTTAAGAAACAAAAGCTCTGTTCTTTTTGCCTCTTGTAAGCAAAGCGTGAAATACTGACATTAGTTGGTGAAAATGTAAGATTTGAGTATTTTCCCCCCAACATTCTAAAATATTTTCACATTTTAAAAAAGTGAGCCCTTAATGCTGTTAAGTGTTAAAATTGGGTTTAATTGAGAAGGTAAAATTGAAGTTAGCATTATTGTACTTTAATGGGCTTCAGAATTTCTTAGGACATCGCTAATTATTCTACTAATATTTCTGCATCCATCGTATTCATTTACACAACAGAAGGGAACAGTTATTTAGGCTGCTAGAAAATTAATGAGCTCACTTACTCCCCTGTATGATAGAGGCAATTATTTGGTGATTTTCTCTTAATGTTGGGCACCTGTGTGTATTAAAATTTCAAAAAGAGGTCTGAGAAGTGTGTAAGTGGTTTCCTGTGTCTTAGCTTTTATTAAAAAATAATTATAGCAAGTATAATTATATTATACATTTCTGACTTTTGTTCTTTTATAACAACTTTAGATGTAACTTTGCTTATTTTGCTCACTAAGAGAAACTCACAAAAGTCAGTGACTTGAATCTTCCATAGTCAGCTCTTCCAGGTAATAATGACTGTCAGAAAACCAGTATAAAATTTTGATTATAAAGAAGCTGATGGAATAAGTAAAATGACATTGATTATTTAGTAAATTTGATCCATTTAGAGTTTCCATTATGTATCAGCTTTAATTTTTAGACATTAATTTAACCAAGCTTGTGAGATATCCCTTTATTTCACTATCTAAAAGTGATAGAATAGATTGATAATTTTTATTAATTTTTCCTTTCAGTTTTGAAGGAAACAGTACAGGTTATATTCATAATAATTTTAAAAATACCACATGCTGTTATGCTTTATTCATGCTTAACTAATGACATTTTAGACAAGCAGTTTCCTTTTGAACTGGTTCTTCTTAGCCAAACAGAATGTATCAGGCCTTACTTCTCATATTGTTAAAATGTTTAAATATTAGTTCTTTTTCTACTTCCTCTCCCCTAAAACAAGAAGGTAAAATTCTACCTGGAAATAAATGTGTTATAAATTAAAATGCAAATGAACTTTGACTTATGTTATCAATTACTTTTCTACTTTTAAGGATGATATTTTATACAGTAGAGTGTATTCCATCCATTGTGATTAATCTTATTTGTTGAAAAGATTTAATTACATTGTTATAATTACAGGTAAAATAGATTTTACTCCCTATCATTTTATTTTAGTTTTCCATTGTCCTTTTTTTCCTATATTTTTTCTATTAAAATTTTCTGAGGATAAATTTTTTAACCACGTGTATCCCTGCTATATTTGAGAAGTAATACACTCTATTTTATTAAATTAGGGTTACTTTAGAAATTTTAACATAACACATACCTAAAAAAATTAATGCCCCATACAGCTTGAACATTATTATTTAGTCTTAGGATGTTTAACTACAGTTACTCCCATTCCAACTTTTATATTATTGTGATTTATTTTTATTTTTTAACCATACATAATGCTATAATTATTGTGCTGAAGAGTCTGTTCTATACAATTATTCACATATTTAATACTTTTTTGCTTTTCCATTTCCTCCTAAATCATAGACCTTCCATGTGGAATCACATTCCTTTCAATTGAAGTACACAATTTAGAACTTTCCATGGGTATCTTTTTATGTTGAACTCTTTCAGTGATTGAAAAAGTGTTAATTTTACTCTTGCTTCTGAAAGACATTTTCATTAGGACTAGAATTTTAAATGCACAGTTATCTTCTCTTTACTTTGAAGATATTATTTTCTTAGCATCTATCATTTAATGTTGCTATTAAGAAGTCAATTGTCAGTCTACTACTTTTAAGACTCCACTTTTTGGACATTGAGCAGGTTTTTTGCAGTTTCTACATGATGTGTGGGTTCTAGGTATAGATTACTTGTTATTTACCCTGTTTATAGTTTATTGGGCTTGAATCTGTGGATAGCTATCTTTTATCAGTTTTGGAAAATTTTGTCCCATTCTCCCTTCTCTCCTTTTGAAACTCTGGTTAGATGTTTGCTAAACTTTGTCACTTTAAATTTTGTCTTAAACTTGCTTTTAGACTTTTTTTTCATCTTTGTAACTGTGAAGCATTCTGGATCATTTCTTTTGCCTATTATTCAGTTCACTAATTCTCTCTTCAGTTCTGCCTAATCTAACAACTTCATTCTGAGTTTTTATTTCAATTATATATTTTTATTTCTATAAGATACTTTTTATTTATGTTCAATTATTCTCAATATGTATTTATATTTTAAGAACTTCGTTATTTATTAAAATATATTGAACACATTCCCTTTATCTCCTTGTCTGCTAATTCAAATATCTAAAGCTTTGTGGAAATGACTGCTTTTTTTTTTTTTTGTCACAACAGACTCATTTTCATGATAGTTTGTTTCTTGTTCATTCTGAGAATTATTTTATTCTTACTTTTCATCTTCCTTGGAACTTATAAGTCAGAATTATTTGAGTCATAGGTTGGAAGAAGCTTTTTGGAAAAAGTACTTGCATCTACAGCCATGCTACCCTGAACAACCCTGATCCCATCTGATCTCAGAAGCTAAGCAGGATCGGGCCTGGTTAGTACCTGGATGGGAGACCACCTAGGAAGACCAGGTGCTGTAGGCGTAAAAAATAAAAAAAAATAAGGGATTGTAAGCTGACAAGGTCCTTGCAATCTGTGAGGTTAACCAAGGGTTGCCTCATCTAAAAAATAAAAAAAAAATTAAAAAAGAAAAAGTGCTTGCTTCTGTGAGGACATTAGGCCATTATCAATCAAAGATTCCATTTCTCAAATTCTCAATTTCATTGTTTCTGTTCATTTAAGTAGAGTTCAGGACCATTCGATTTACAAATTCAGAATATTATGGTTTATCCCTGAGTTGAACAAATTGGTGGTATGTGAATAAAGGATACAAACTTTAATGAGAACTTGTGTTTGGTTATGAATTCTCAAGGAAGTTTTTTCTCCACTACACTCAATATCAAGGGTTAAGCTAGGCAATTTTCTTTGCAGTTTTGAGATGGCTGTGGCAGTTGTGGTTGCAAAAGAGAGATGAATTTTTCATTCGCCCTCATAGTGAAAATTTAGTATTCTGAGAAGGGAAATCTTTTTAGACTCACTTCCATGAGTAAGCCTTGGGTCTTGCCTCCTGTTCTCTGAGCCGCTCGAGACCTCATAAATCAATTTTAAATTCACCTAGATCAGCAAAAAACCTCTAAATGAAAGTCATCATCACTACCAAGATTTTTGTATTTTTGCCTTCACTTAATTTTTTACCTAGCTATTTATCATTTTCTTTCTATCTACTTGATATTTCTAGGAAGAGTTTTTAAGACCTTTTATCTAGTACTTAATGTTGTTTTCATTGGGATTTTAGTCCTGGTACTTAGTCTGACATATTCAATGTAGTGGTTTTAGAGTGAGACCTATCCAGCTGTGCTCTCAATTATCTGTGTGATTATGAGAAAATTACTAATCTCTCTGTGCCTCCATTTCTTCACCTATAAAATAATAATAAAATTTAATCAGTAAAAGGTTGTCATATGATGACGTATATATTTCCATAACACTTTGAAAACTGTTAAGTGTTCAATATATGTTAGCTTACAGCATCAGCAATAATTTCACACAAATAATGCAAATGTTCTTTGTCGTTTAAAGAGCACTGGATTGATAATTGATCTGAGGCTGAGCTGACCTCAATCATTGACTTTAACATATTCAAAGGCATGATAGCAACAGAATTCCAGCTGCTATTAAGGGATGACTGTGAAGTGAAAAATTGGAGGCAATGATTGTAGGAATATTTTTGAGGAACATAACTGTGAAAAATAGATATGAAAATTATGGAAATAGATCTGAGGTTGGCATAGAGTAAAAGAAAATTTTAGTTTTGTTTTAATGAGAGAAAGGTAGATGTCATATAGTCTGTAGAGGAAAAGATTGGAAGTACAGACAGAGCTGATGAAGCATTAGACATTGAAGATATGGGAGAGATTCAGATGAAGGAATAAGAACCTTCATAACAGAAGAGTCACTTTGTTACTCTGAGATTTGAAGAAAGACAATAAGTACAAATATAGGTACTTTTATAGTTATCGGCCGAGAAGTTGAGAGATTTCACACTGGTATCCTCAATTTTTATGTGAATTATAACTTCACTGGAGGAGACTGAAAAAATATGCAATTTGAAGAAAAGAGTGAACTTTTGGAGCAAGATAAAAAACAAAACAATTTTTTTCCAAATAAATAAAAGCACAGTTGCACTCAGAGATCATGGACTCATAGTAGCATTAGTCTGCCTGATTATTTAATTTCTTTCATTACTCTTCAGTCACCCAAGAGTAGGTTGATCATTAAATTGATTCAAGAGAAAGAAGTTCCAGGTGTGGAAGGAGAAAAAATGAGAACGAGGTGACTGTGAAATCTATAATGGAGAGGGAAGAGATGTAAGCCCTGAAGTAGTGAGAGCACTGAAGATATTTTGGAATTAAAATTTTACTGTTATTATAGAAGTGCTCTTAACTGAATAAGAAAGTGATGGGAAGTTGTGTTCAGAAATTTATACATTAAAGTTTATGCTTCCAGAGCTTCAGTGTTTTCTTAGGAACAATATCTCCATAAACCAAAAAACTGGAGCTGAATTGATGCAGTCAGTTCAAAAATTGAAAGATTTTCATGCCTAGGAATTTGAAATGGGTGTGTCATCTACATAAACATTGAAATTCATTCAAAATGAAGGTGAAGTTAAAGAGGTAGACTAAGAACTAGATACCTACAGCCTCATTATATTCAGCAACAAGGAAAGGTAAATGCATACTACACATAAATGCATGGATTTCACTTGAGAGAGTGGTTGTGCATGGTTGATTCAAAAGTGACCAGGAAGCAATAAGGAGACCAGGAAAAGAAAAAAAAAAGTATATATATATATACATATATATTAGGAGAACAAAGTATGTGCATCTTGAGCTAAGAAAAAAAACTGATTAATGTATTGTATTAAAGTAGTTACAATCTTATGATAATATGTCTGAAGTAATAAGAGTTTTACCTGGTTTTGTGCTTCAAGTTGCATATTGATTGGTAAATGCCTATGTGGAAAAATGTAATTTTTTGATATTATAAAAATTTAGATAATTATGACATTATACTGTACTTGGCTACACAATATCTTAACATAATATTTGTTAATCAATATTCTCATTTTATAAGGAAACCTGAAACTCTAAGTGACTTTTTTAAAATCACACCTGACTTTTGAGTCTTCCTCTTTCCAAAATGCAATACAAAAAACAAACAAGCAAAATTAAAATTATTAAAAATTGGAAACAAATAGATACAATATACTCTATGCTGAAACTCTCTTAGTTTGTTCACATCTTGAACCTGATTAAAAATTGTGTTTTTAATTTTGTTGTCAGTATTTTTTGTGACTTGGTATGTTTTTAAACGCATGGTATTTTTAATTGATTTATAAAAATAACACTGTTACCTGTGTATGGTTGTAATATACATATCCAACATCTATCAGTCACATCTTATATATAGGTTTCAGTCTTAAATCCATTGTTTGTTAAAAATTGGATAGATTCAATGTTAAACTTGAAAATTCTAAAAGTATAACACCTATTGGGATTTTTATCATTCACTGTTTAACCTACCAGTATTTCACTATATATACTTGGGAGAGAGCAAGGAGATTTGAAAAAATGCTAGTGATTCTGTCAACCATCCTCAATAAGTGTTTTCTGAAATGAGAACTTTGATATTTCAAAGAGGATCAAGCCCCTTCAAAAAATAGAAATTTAAAGTGGAGTTATTATTACCAACAGGTAGAGTTTTAAAATTTTGGAAAAAAGGTCTAGTAAACATGATTTTTTAAAATCCTGTATCTCATTTTTGACAATTCGCTTCAAATGTACTATGAAAAATTATAAAAGAAAATAGATATTCCTGAGTTATAATTATTCATTCCATACTCAAACTTTTGCATTAAATGATTTTTGTTTCAGGAAAGGTATGTTAAAAGAGCACCTTAATATGTAAAATAAAATATGGCTATTTTGTGGTTATCCTAATTTAATAAATTAGCAATACAATAAAGTGAAATTATTTGTTTTTTGAAATTGTATGTTAATCAGTAAGAACTATGCAAAAAAGCTTAATGTACCAAGCAATCACAATGATTTTATTGTAACCACCTTTTCTTTTCTAAATGTGATTGTGTTGTGTTACCAAGTCCATTTTAAAATATAAAAGTTTAGAATCTCACAACACAAAATTGAGTAAAAGAGGTTAGACAGAAAACAGAACATATATTATGACCCCATCAATATAAAGTTTAAAAATAGGCATAACTAATCTTTAGTGTTAGAAATTAGGATAGTGGTTTCCTTGGGAAGCTAGGATGGCTGAAAGAGCATGAAAGACATTCTGAGATGCTGTTAATGTTGTATTTCTTGATGCAGATGCTGGTCTCATGGATATGTATATTTTGCAGAATTTTATTGAGCTGTACACTTAAGATTTTTGCATTTTTTGGTGCATATTTCTTATACTTCAATAAATTTTGCATTAACAATAAAAAGTTTATTTTAGGGGAAATGTTCGTGTTAATCATAAGTTAAAGGATAATATTGAACCAAATCTTTGAGTGAGTTGGCATTAGTCCCAAATTAGCTCATGATATATAAAAGATATGTCTTTGATTATTTGATTCAAACTCTGATTTTAACTTTAGTTGGAAATGTGCTTTTTACTTTTTATGCTGTGCTTTGTTAAATGAATAAAAACTCTGAAGTTCGAAACTTAAAAAGAAGAACTTTGATAACTATTTTTTCTTTGTTCTTTTTTCTCTTTAAGTAATAATGTGGCCTAATGTTGAAATCTAATTACTATTCCTCTAATGCCAAAACTAAGCTCTGTCATGTAAACCATCCAGATCATCTAAAGAGATAGGACAATAGGACAAGTCAGAACTTATCCTATTCTAATGCTGAGAATTTTAACTTCTAAGAAAAATCAAGAAATACTTTATCCTGAAGTGAAATGAAATATCTGGGGTTTTTAAGTGACCTTATCTAACAGGTTAAGCACATATATCAAATTTGAAGCTAGAGAGACAGGCTCGTGCTGCATCTTAATACACATTTATATTATTTACTATTGTTGTTATTATATCCCAACTTAAACGCTTACTATGTAGCCTTTGGTTACTTAACTTTAATTAAAATTAAACTAAATTAAAATTTCAGTTTCTTAGTCACATTAGCCTTGTTTCAAGTGTTCAATAGTCATATGTGGCTAAGGGCTACTGTATTGGACAGAACATATTTAGAGCATTTCCATCATTACAGAAAGTTCTATTGAACAGCACTAATACATATAATTAGAATAATACATTCCTCTGAGAGTTTTTATTTTATTAAAAATGATTACTTTTGTAGAACTTTTAGTATTGTAATGGCAAAACATAAATACTTGATACATGACATTTAATAGTAATGTCACTGGTTAAACTAAGAATAATCAGATAATGGAAATAGTAATAAAAACATAACCTTTACATATCTAGTTTCATGAGTAGGGTATATATAGCTTTGTATTAATTCACTAAGATTAATTCTGCTTCTAAATATTTTACTATGAAATAATTTTCAAATTGGCATTCTGAAAAATTTTCCTGAAGTGGAAGCCATAAAGCCAGCCTAATGTATTATGCTCACAGCTTTATTAAACACACACACACACACATACACACACACACACACACACACAAACGTATACTAAGCAACTATTTACTTTTTTAAAATTATGAATATTAAAAAACCTTAACATGTAGGTCATAAGCACCTACCACCAAGAATAAATATGGTTAATCAGGATACAAGATAATAAAAAAGGAAGTTGTGGTAGAATTCTAACCCTCTCAAATTATGACATGGCATTAACTGATTAGAATCTCTTTATGCATATCTGAGATTATTGGTTAAAAGCTCTGAACTTTGATTTGTTTTATTGTCACTGAGTATAAATATGTTTATTTCATTGTTTTTCCCTTTAGGAAATAGGTTAGATAAAAAACACATACACACAATCATATACAATGCTTATACACAAAGCAATGATTAAGTACATAATCAATCCCACCCTTAAACCAAATTGGACCACAGCCCAGAGATGAACCCATTTGATATGCCATTCAAAACACCTGATTCATGGACTGGACTCTGTTAGTGTCTATGTTCTTTAATTCACAGTTCAGTAGTTATCATTCTAATGACAACCATTTGACCCTGTGGACATAAAGTCGATAAATCTATATAATATCCAGAAAAAAAAAAAGACTTTTTATATTACTACACAAGGAACATCATTCTTACAAACATAAATAAATAAATCCTTTACTAAAAGTTATTTTTTTACTGATTATTTATAACCTGTGTTTTTCTCCCTCCTAGGCTACTGATAAAGATACTGGCAATTATAGTGTCATGGCATACAGACTCATAATACCACCAATTAAAGAGGGAAAAGAAGGATTTGTGGTGGAAACATATACAGGGCTTATCAAAACTGCTATGCTCTTCCATAATATGAGGAGGTCCTACTTCAAGTTTCAAGTCATTGCAACTGACGACTATGGGAAGGGACTAAGTGGCAAAGCTGATGTACTTGTAAGTAGATAAAACTTCAGATAAAGGGGCACATAAAACAGTGTTTTTAACTCATAGAACATTTAAATTTATTTAATATAGGTATTCTATAACGTGATTAATTTACATTCAGGTTGTTGATAGCTATAGTTTAGGATATAAAAATATAGCTTTACAGTTGTTTATTTATTATTACCATTTGGGAAATACACCAGATGTTTTTTATATATGATTGTGGCAGAAATATCGTAAGCATAAGATTTCTATTTGGTCTGCGAGTCTCATTTGTAATATAGAGTTGATTGGAGCTACTTAAAATTATAAAATGCTTTACAGAGTTGTGCTGTAGAAGTTAAAAGATTTTTTTTTTATTACTGTTTAAATTACTTTTAGGCCTTGTGTAATTAAGAAAACAAAAGGAAATATTTTGAAACAAGTTTATGTCCCAATGGATAATTATTTCTTGTTTTACCAAAATCCCCATTGATAATTTTGATGAACATTGACTTTTTATTTGGCCTCAATCAGTAACATCACTTTTCTATTCTGCCTTTTCTCAGTCTACACACGTTCAGTGGTAGATTATCCCCAAGGGTAGTTTGATATTAACACTTATTCAAAATATTCAATACCAGTGCATGTATCCTATGGAATCTCTATCATTATTTGGACTTTTCTCTGATGAATCTAGTAAAAAATATATTTATTATTGGAACTATCTATCACTTAAAGACAGACTCAAGTGTAATTTTTCTTTTGCTCTTTAGATCTTATTAAATCTTTATCTTTCACAGTTTTCTTCATTTTCATATTTCTCTGGACAAGTTTAACCTTTATATATATGCAGACATCAGTGGTCAACTATTATTCTTTTTAGATAATGGTAAAGACCAATCATCATGATTGTGATTGGTATGAAGGCCAGAACTATGTCATGTATAACAGTAAAGCTGCATAAAAAAACAAAGACCAGTCTAAGCCAATAAGCTTTTGGCATAGAAGGTATTATGGTTGACAAAGATTTTCAATCAAATCAATATCTGTAAACATTATGCGAAATAATGTTATTTCTCTCATTATTTAAAATATGCACATTGTGAAGCTTTAAGACTGATAAGCTCACTAAGTATACGTAAAATATAAGAAATATAAACAAAATATAACTATATAGGTTATATATATATATATATAATATGTATGCAAGCAATGTGAAGTTTATGAGATTTTTATTTGAACTCTATAAACTATTTTGTGTAAATTATAAAATATACCTTTAAAATTACCCAAAATATATTTAGAAAAATTTAATTCAAAGAAATCATGTTAAACATTTTTAATTATAATATATATGTATGAAGAAGCCTTCTCAGCAAAATACTATTTATAAGATCTGCAATCCTTTAAATCAAGAAAAAGGAGATATGGAGGGAAATAAGACTTTTATGTAAACAAAATATTCCAAAACCGAGAAGGAAGAGAAACGATGGCAGGTCTAAATAACTAATAGATATTTACTCAGTCTGGAAGAGTGAGAGACATAAAGTAAATAAGAGACAGGCCTGAAGATGGAAGTAGTTAGTTCATATAAAAGCTTTAGGTGATATTAAAAGTATTGGAACTTTTTCCTAAAAGCAACAGGAAACTATTGAAAATTTTTTAGTAAGAGTGAGTGAAGGTAAGATTTTTAATTTAGATAAAACTTTGTGTAATGCAAATCTGGACCTCCCCTGAGGTTACTACTTCTGCTGCTTTCTCAAGTAATGGCTTTTGTGTTCTTTTCTATATTTGTTTGCCACAGTCTTTATACTAGCTACTGGCAAAGTAGGATTCTCAGTGCACTACGTTACTATTTCTATACCCTTCTTCCTTCCTAGGAATCCAGCCTTTATTCTCACCATCTAACTCTGTTACTTACTCACTGTCTCACATTATTGCTGTGATCTCCCAAATCTTTGGTCAATTCCCAACATATCTCAATGAGTTTAGCTCCTGAGTTAAGGTTGCTGTCTCCAACATTTCCCTGTCATAGTTTTTGGCATTTTCATTGCAAAGATGAATCTTCCAATATCCCAAATTCACAATTTCCTCTAATGCTTTGCTTCCACTGGCTTTACCCTCTACTTTACTATGATCACTTAACAACCAGTTATTTTTGCCATTATCAATTACTGAAACCCCTCAATAACCTTCATTTCAAATCGCCACTCTTTGACCGTAATACTGAATGTGTTCATATAATTCCAGCACTCTTTTGTTCTCAACAGGACCTTTAATCCATTTAGCCTGCTATATTTCCCCTTCCTCTACCCCTCATATTTTATCTTTCTTGCTTATCAGCTTTGTGGTGCATTATCAATTAGTATAAACACTCAATCACATAAAAATTCAACTTCCTTGTCTTTTCTCCCTACATCATACTCACTTGGCAAAACCATAACTCTAGTTAATTAAAACATTCTCCTTTTTCTTATGCTCAATATGACTGCAAAAACATACATAACTGTATAATTGTGTATAAATCCTTCAAGTGAGCTCTCATGTTGTCCTGTAATGACAGTATATTTCCTGGTCCATTCTAGAACTCATCTCTTACAAGAGGTTTATGAAGAATTAATAGGACTTAGAAATCAAACATGTAAATTTACAATCTGTTTTTATAATATTGTGCTTAATAAATATTCCTCTTTTTTTGTTGTACCTAGCAATAAAGATGGATTCCAACAATAGAAATATTTCTTAAACATTTTTATTGATAATCAACACATAAAGAATGAAATTAAGCAATTTTATAATAATGTTTTAATAGTTTTTATTTTGCAATTACTGTTGACATTCAATATTATTTTATATTAGTTTCAATTATACAGCATAGTGGTTAGACATTTGCAAATAGTTCCAAAAATACACATTAGTTTATTATACCAAACATTAAAAAATTCTGCTATAGAAGAACAATTTTATTAATATTTGGTATAATAAATTGTCATGCGTATTTCTGGAACTATTTGTAAAGAGGCTATACTAGAAAAGTAACATAAATGTATCTAGACTATTTAAATATATTTGCTATGAATGATAGAAGAAACCAAGGAATCAGAGATGTTGGATTTCTTTGAAAAATCAAAATTTAAACAGTAAAAGCTTATTCTCCATTTGCATAGTCAAAAATGTGTACATTGTACATAAACCATATATTAACACTTTAAAACGATTAAAAATTTTAAAGACAACTATTAATAGGTAAGTATGAGACAACTATTTTTGGAGTTAAGTATAGTATGACTTTCGTTTTTTTATCAAAATTAGAAATACATAATTTTTATATCTTGAAAATACAGAAGTTTGTTTTCAAAAGTTATTAAAATTGGATTATCTTTTTGATAAATTGTAAGCTTAATACAAACATATATATACATATATATATGTATATGTGTGTGTGTGTGTGTGTGTGTGTGTGTGTTGTATAGTACAGGATCTTAAATCTTATTTTGTTAATTGAGTCAGAATTTAGCCTCTAAGCTCATTAACAAATTAAAAATCCCCATTTCGGTCTACAGCCATGCTACCCTGAACAAGCCCAATTCTGTCTGATCTTAAAAGCTAAGCAGGATTGGGCCTGGTTAGTACTTGAATGGGAGACCATCTAGGAAGATCAGGTGCTATAGGTGTGAAAAATTAAAAAAAAAAATTAAAAAAATTAAAAAACAAGGGATTATAAACTGACAAGGTCTTTGCAATCTGCAAGGTCAACCAAGGGTTGCCTCGGCCAAAAAAATAAATAAACAAACAAACAAACAAATAAATAAAAAAATAAAATAAAAATCCGTTTTTTGAATAAGTAATTTATCTTTCTGGGAAATTACTGTTATTAAGAGGCAAATAATAGGGTTACTTATATCTGCCAGGCCAAATTTTGCTTCCAAATAGAGGCTCTAGCACATGAATTGAGTGCATTCCAAAAGTTTACTTGTATATGAGCTTCCAAAACTCAGAACATATTTTTATACAAGAGGAACTTCTGTTAAATCCCTGAACCCATATATAACTAACATTATTGTTTTTCATTGTCCTATAAATAGTAAGAATCTAATAGCTATGTATAATAGATCTCATCTATAATAAATCCATGACAAACATCATGACAAATGAATGTTTCTCATGGTAGACTGATGGTGTAATGAAAAAATCTAAAATTTCAGTGGTTTAAACAAACACATTGATTTTTCTCTCACAAGACACAACGAGTGTGTACATAGTCGGGTGATGTTTTTGACAGCTTTTCTACGTGTAAAGATTCAGGGGCTCAATTTGATTTAACTTGTGTTTTTACCCTTTGACTTCTTTATTCAGGTAGAGATTGGGAGAGAAAGGGGAGGTTCACACAGATTTAAGAATACTTATTTCTTCCTTTACACTTACTTTACATTGATCAGTACTACATCACATGGTTCCATCAAATTACAAAGGTTGAGAAATCTATTTTCATTGAGATACCATTCCATGGTTACTATTTGTTTCAGGCCATTTGCTTTTGTCCAGAAATTTAACTTATTTTAATTTAATCTAATTTTATTTGACTCTATTCCATTCCATTCTATTCCATTCCATTCCATTCCATTCCATTCCATTTCTTGATTCAATGTTGAAAGAAATGAAAAAAGATAAGAAAAGAAAGAGGGGGAGAATAGGAGGAAAAGAAGGAAGCAAGGGAGGGCAGAAGGGAGGAAACAATTTCATAAGTATCATATACATATTTCTAGAGATTTTGGCCATCTATTTATACTACTAAAACAAAATAAACAAATAAAACAAAAATACTTTTATATAACTTCTGTCTCTTTTTTCACTCAGGATGGATAAGAAAAGTTACACAAAAACTGTGATGATTTCATTACTAATGAAGTAACATTTTTGTGTGAAGACACAATCAAGATTCATCTACATATTTAAGGAAAATTTAAATGTTTACTTCCAGACACCAATACTGAGTTAGAGATGCAGGGTTGTAACAGGCATTGTTAACTATTTGCTCATAGGTGGTAGTTGAGCAGATGCCTAGCTTAGTATACACTGTAAAATATAATTATTGGGCTCACACAATGGTTTGAAAAATTTCTAATTAGTTGTAAATATTTCAAATCTGGACCTGTTTCACCACATAGTAATATTCACTAGAGATGAGTTTGTAGTTGACCTCTTTGGACTAGTCACAGACTCACTTTTATTTATCCCTACCATTTCATACTTTAGACTGCTTCACTTATTTAGGTTACTTCTTGTTCCCTGAAGACATTGAGTTTATGACTCCTAATAGAGAATCTGTGAGCAGCTATATCAAAAATACTTGTAAACATAAAATCATCCCCTAGGATAAATTATGGTTAGCTATATAAAGATAAATATACTTAATCTAGAATATTCAATTTATGCTCCTGATGTATATGTATTTATATAATTTTAAGTGTGTCATGTACATGCAGAACAATATATGATTTGAATTTACATTTTTTATATCTATATTGGGCAATAGTAAAGAGCTCATGTTCTGGATTCAGACAGCCTGTGCTAATCAGGTCCAAGTTATTAAATGTATCTTTGTTTTATCAGTTTTCTTATTTAAAATTGGAATAATAGTCATAACTACCTGATATGATAGTTATTAGAATTAAATGAGTTAAAGCCTGTAGAATATTGAGGAAAAAATTTAAAGTGTATGTTGTAAGCAGAGAATAAATGCTTTTAGTTTTCTTCATTTTTCTAAATAAGGATAGAAATAATTCTGTGTATGTTAAATAAATAGGACACATTCATAAACAGCTATTATAATTTATTTTAGCCCATATGTAAATTTGTATATATATATCTCTTTATCTACACATACATAAAGTTGGCTAAAGCAGATATAAAGACTATATATGATGATTACATGGAATAAATTATTCCAAGTAGTCATATCTCAAATTCCTAGTCACAATAAATAAATGATCTCATGGTATTTATAAAATCTAAAGGCTGTGTTTTTCATTCTTCTGAGTGTTCTTAAAGAGCACATTAACAAACAAACAAAAACACCTTCTCTCAGGTCCTAGTTAATAACCAAGAAAACAAACAAAATCTACAACAGTTGAAGTCATTTAGGGTTCTATAACTTCTAAGTAAACAACAATCTATCATTCTCAACATGCCCCCACATCTAGTGGAGATTGCATAAACAAAAATATTATTTATTTCTAAATTTAAAAATGTCTATGCTTAGTAGGGAAGAAATAAAAGTTATTTTTAGTTATAGAAATGTTAATGAGTAAAAGCCAAACAAATTCTGTTTTTTTCTTCTTTCAGGTCTCTGTGGTCAATCAATTGGATATGCAAGTCATTGTTTCTAATGTGCCCCCAACTCTGGTGGAAAAAAAGATAGAAGATCTTACTGAGTAATGGATTTTTGTTTACTTATATATTTATTTTCATACAGTTATAATTTGTATTGGATTAGATCATTTAAATTATTTTAATGTTTAGATTAAACATACATTTTAAAACACTGTCTTAATAATAATTTAGCTTGCTCTTTTTCTGAAATAGGTAGCTTTATTTGAAATATGTGAAGATTCTGAGAGTACTTTCAAATAGGAATGAAAATTAGATGTGAGAAGATATTATTCAGAATGCTTTGATTGATGCATCAATATAACCTCAAATGCAGCATGTAAGAAATAAATCATAACATTAATTATTTGAGTATAAATCATGATTTTTGTGGCCCCAGATTATTCAGATAACTCATTATCTAAGCAACCCAGCTAGTCTAGAGAATGCTATCTCTCAAAGTGGTGTATTTAGATGCCTAAAGCTTATTCTTTCAAAGAAAAAGATGATAAATTTTAAACAATATATATTTTTAATTATTCTAAAATATGTGCCATGCCCCTCTGCCTTTGAACAGTTTACACTGAACATGACTGAATCTATTATTGCTGACCTAAAGTTGTGATTATTAAGTTGCACGTTCTCTAGTGCTATCAAAGATTATTAAAATGTCTTTACTATCTCACTCTTATCTACCCTAACCTAGCCTGCCATCATTTTATAATTTCTACATTCGTATTTATTTATTATTCTCTCTTCTATTGCGTTCAGGTTGACAGATATCAGTTGTCACTGTTTATCTGCTTCTCTCTAGCAAAATACCTCCCACTTCTCAGTTACTGGAAGAAGCTTCAGATAGATAACTAATCTTTTAGTAATTATATGTCAAGTAAAATACAATAGGCATTGATTAAGGCAAGACCGATTCTCTTATAATAAAGGCATGTGTGTTTAATAATAATGATTTATGGACATTTTATGAAATTTAACCTTTGGCCATCACATAAAATGTCTTATGAATGAGATGATTATCAATATTTATGCATGGAATGTCAATCATGCAGTGTCTTGTTCACGTGTTCAAAAGTGGTTTATATATGCTTAACCCATATTAAAATAATAGCTGATTACACCAGAAAATTTTAGAATTATACCTATCCCTTAGCTGCTTTAATGTCATCTGTTAGGGGTAGGCTTTCTTTGATTACACTATCCAAAGGAGATGATACTCTTTTCAACCTCTAACTTTTATTTTTTTATTTTTTTTCAAAGCATTATTTAGTATTTTTATTATATGCCAATTTTACACTGAATATAAGCTCCATGAGGCTAGGAAATCTATTTTTCACTGATATGATCCCAGTTAGATAGAAGGCATTTTAATGAAAAGTTTATATAAGCAAAATCATGATGTCCTTTTCCTTTTGATAAGGTAAAATTTATGAAAACTAAAATAAAGGCAACTTAAAAGTATAATTTCATATCAATTTTTATGATTTATACCTCTTAAGTAGATATGAAAATATGAAAGAAAAATCAGGCAACTTTCAAGTCTTGCAAGAAATGCATCACTTTGAAAAGAGCTTTGACTTCACATGACATTGGTTTTGAAACACAAGCTTGGACAAATAATTTAATTTTTCCCAGACTCAGTTTCACCATTTGATGACAAGAGCTAATAAAAATTATGTCCTAAGACTGTGGTGAGAACTAAATGATATAAGCCATCTCAGACAATGAAAATCATGAACATTTAATGAATAATAAATATTCTACATAAATGAGATTTGTGGTCCAAAGTTAGGAGGGCAAGTCATAGGGAGGCCGGAATCTTACACTTTCTACTCAAAGAGGATAGTTTAGTAATGAAACTAAGATTATGGATTCAGACAGACAAGTTTGAATCCTATTATTCCTGTATGATCTCTGAGCAACATATTTAATACTTAGAACCACACTTCTTCCTCTTGAATATTGTAGTAAGGATGTCAATCCTGTGTTGCTTTTGATAAAATTAAATGTGCATTTGCTAGTGCAGTAAGCATAGCAGGCACATGCCTGATTTCTTTTTGTAGATTTTTAAAAATCTGTGTTAAGTTAGAGATTCTTAAACACAAAATTTTCAAATCCCTTTTAGAACAGTTTTATATTCATAACAATATTGAGCAGAAGATACAGAGAATTCCCATATGCTCCCTGCCCCATGGGCACCATATCTTCCTTTACTTACGACATCTTGCACCAGAGTGGTACATTCGCTACAATCAGTGAACCTACAATGAGATGTCATAATCACCCAAAGTTCGTGCTTTACATTAGGTTTCACTCCTGGTGCTGTACATTCTGTGGGTCTGACTAATGTGTAATGACATATATCCATTATTATAGTATCATACAGATTAGTTCCGCTGCTCTAAAAATCCTCTGTGCTCCAGCTATTCATCTCCCCCTTCTGCAATAACCCTTGATCTTTTTACTGTCTTCACAGTTTTACCTTTTTCAGAATGTTGGAATCATACAGTATGTAGCCTTTTTGATCTCTCTTTGAAAACTAATTTAGTGGATGAAAGTGGTGGTGATAAGGACTGTTAGACCTGATTCAGCACCATGAAGCTCCAAATACTCACTGTTACTGTCCATGGATGAATAACAAAAATATACACATAACCAAGGTAGACAGCAGAATGCCAATTCATTAATCAAAAATAAGGATGTATTGTTCTGGTGACCAGACTAACCAGCACATGTGTTGCCTATAGACATTCTTAGATGACAAGTCATATCATCATCAAAGTCATTTTCTATATTTCCAATGAGGCATCCCTATCCTTTGAAGTAGAAAACTTGAATTCCATATGGTCATCACTTTTATTTTTTTCTTTAGGAAAATCCATATATGAGGCCAGATCATAATCCAAAGTTTCCTTGGTAAGCATGAAACCAGTACAAACTGGGAAAGTTCATGAAAGGAAAATTTAATGACTTAGTATATCCATTTCACAATGGGGGATAATTTTTGTAAAGGGGTCAATATCCTTTGCTAGCTAAAAGCACAGTGCCTGGAAAATGGGATGCTTATAGTAAATGTTAGCTGCTGTAGTAATGATAACAATTACTCTCCAATCCACTGGAATTCACCTAAATGTCTGTACTGAATTTTTAAAGTTTTTTGTTGTTGTTGTTATGTTATGATTATAGAATTAACCAGCACCCCTTTGTAATGAAACATAATTTTTTTTCATTACATTAATGTATTCCAGCAAACTATGCCCCATGCAGATGTTCTTGCATATCTGTGTTCTTAGGTATTTTAGACTGATCTTAGGATTTAGCTCTTTGTGAGTCTTGTGTTTCTCCTACTTACAAATTCTTGAGATTAAGGAGTAGGAGAAATAGCTGTGAGGATAAGGTTAGTGAACCTTACTATAAACAACAAATGAATGACAATAATATCCTTAAAAAAAGCTAAGAAATATTTTCATTTTTTGTGTTCTTTCTTTCTCCTTCCCTTCACCATGAAGCCCAAATTAAAAAAAAGAGGTTTGGGGTTCTAAAATTTAAATCCTTAGGAATCTGCAGAAATGACATTTTCAAAAAGTATAAATTAAAGAATTTAGAAATACTGTGTCACAGTATGAATTGGAATTGATCATTTAAGTCTCTGAGTGGGTCAAATATTTTTCTTACTTTCTAAATACAATATGAAAAACTAATGATAGTAGAACTTTATTGAAGTAGTTATTGCTTTGGTGTGGAAGAGCCTATTTGCATGAAATATTTATAAAGCATCTGAAATATGTCTGTGTAAATTATAGCTCTTGGTATTAAGGTTACAAAACATACTTTAAACATCTAATCAAGATATTTGTTTCTAGGATGAGAATTATAAAGTCTCGAGAATAAAACCTATGAAACAGTAAACAATAAATGCCAACACTTACATATTCTTAAATCAATATGTTAAAGACTTGGTTTTGGGGGGAAAGATTAAGTTGAAGAGCAAATGAATAAACACATTATCTTTGTTCATTTTTACTCTCTCTTTGTTTTAGCGTTGGGGGTAAGATTATTCCTGTAAAGAAATAGATATTAATATTTTAATAATGAATTAAAATATTTTAATAATTTCTAATATTAAATTTTATCATTTTACTAAAATATTTATTTTATTATAACATTTAAATGTTAATAATTTAAAAATAATACTTTTAAATTAATAATTTTTATAACAGAATACTTCATAAATAAAACTTTTACTTTCAAAAATAGGTAGTAGGTTGGATTTAGCCTGTGGGATTAACTAGCCAAGTGCTAATTTAGAACATTATACTCTACATAAAAAAGTTATAATGCTTTCTTATTCTATTCAAATTCCTACAAGAAAACACTTTGGGGAAATCTCATATGAAATTCCTAAATGATATTATTAAACTTTTTCTAGCTCAGGATGGCCATTGTTCCCTTTGAATTAAGAGGACCTAGGCTTAAGGCCCAGTCCACCAATGACTAACCAGGAGATCTTGGGCCTGTGAATTAAACTCTTTGAGTCCTAATATCCATATCTGAAAACTGGCAATTTATTATTTAAGTAAAAAGTAGTTCTTAGGTGTAAGCACTAGAGAGTTAGCAGTGAACAAAGCAAAGTCCCTGTTCCATGGAGCTTATCTTCTATTAGTAGAAAACAGCAAGTAAAATAATAATAATAAATTAATACATAACATGACATTAGGTAGTGATAACTGCAATAAAGACAAATAAATACAAATATAAAATTATGGAACAAAAGTACTATTTCATCTAGGATGATTGATAAAAACCTTTCCAATAAGCTGAAATCTGAGCAGAAACCTAAAAGAAGTGAGGGAGAAAATCATGTGGGGTGTGTTTGTGAGTAAGGGGGCTGGAGAATGAGGCTGGAAGAAATAATCCCAGAAAGAGGAAATGCAAACATAAAAATGTGAATTAGGAGCATGCTTATCACATCAAGACTATTCAGGTAGGAAATGTGTTATATAAGACTTCATAGGGCCTTGGAGAATTTAACATTTTACTTTAAGATGGAAAGTTCTTAAAGCTGTATGTCTAATATAGTGCCATTAGTTACCTGTGGTTATTGAGTGCTTGAAAAGTGTCAGGTCCAGATGAGAGATGTTATAAGTGCAGCATAAAATCATACCAGATTTCAAAGACTTAGTACCAAAAAATGTAAGATAGCTCATTAATATTTTTATGTGAATTACATATTGAAATGATCATTTTCAACATATTGAGTTAAGTAAATATATTATAACTATCACCATTTTATTTTTAACTTTTTAAAGTAGGTATTAGAAAACTTGAATTTACACATGTAACTTTCATTACATTTCTTTTGGACAGCGTGGCCTTATACATTTTGCACAGAGAAATGATAATGTTCTGGCTCAGCTTTTACAAGTGACCAGATATGAATCTATAGCAATAGTACAGGAGAGAGATCACTGTTGCTTGGACTGGTGGTATGGGTGGCGATAGGGAGGGTGATTAGATTAAGGTAAATTTTTTGAAGGTTCAGATAACCTACAAAATTTGTTATGAACTGGAATATGAGAAAATGTAAGAAACAATAATGACTCCTAGATTTGGGGTCTGAGCAAATGGATAAAATAAAAGTAGTTGCTTTTGTTCACTGAAGAATTGGATAAAATTATACATGTAAAAATAATAGTATTCTATTCTTAAAGAAGATTGACTTTATTTGTCAATATCTGGTTCACATCAATAGCTCTGAGTATCAGCTTCCTCCCCCACCATCAGTGAATTAAAACTCCATTATCTCTTCTCCACAACCGCTTACTTAACCCAACATTAAGGTTAATTTATTTTGTCTATTTATTCTACCTGAATGTTATACATATCAGGTATGATACTATCCTATCAAACCATTGAAAATCTTTTTAAAAAAATATGAGCCTAGCTGGAATATATGAAATATATTATTGTACCTGAGAATTTCTTTAATCGTGTAGTCTCTCTTATCTGGTATATTCTAAGTTAAATTGTTTTATTACCAATCACATGCCAATTTTCTTTAAGTATCTTAACAAAAAGATGTAGTTGAAAAGGTTATCAACAGAAAATGACCATAAATGATGCAATTTCCATCAGATAATGAAGTACATTTATTTCAATAGTATAACTTTTGAAAATAATATTTTGCATAATTGGCACATAATAGCTGTAAAATAAAAGCCAGTCATAAAAATAAAACACGGACAATATAAAATAAAATTTTACTTTTTTAAATATTTAAGGTATATTTCATGATTCATTTAAAAAACATGATTCAGTTTTATTCCAAACCTTGGTGATTTATTGTTTTGACACAAAAAGAATTCATCTGCTCTTTTTCTGAAATACTCAGTTTTGGAATTTATTTTGGTAAAGAAAAAAGTAAACTCCATTCTTTGCAGGAAGAAATACGTGTTTTCACATTATTATATTCAACTTGTTATGTTATAAGAAGTCATAATTTTTTACAGAATTAAAGACAACCTAAAACACAGTTAGACTTTTATAGAATGGTTTTGGTATTATTATTCATGTACATAGCAATGGCATTTTTAAAGCTTAATTACTTGAAATGCAGAAAAGTGTAGAGATTTAAAATCCAATAAATGTTTATTATCATATGACAGAATTTTAAATATTCCCAATGTGTCAGTATTGAACTAATAATATGGAACCATAGTTGTAAACAGGGTTCTCCATGACTCTCATTTCTGTTGTTCTATTTTTAAGGGTTACAGTATCTCATTTTTATAAATTTGTAGTTATTATTTAAAAGTATGCTATCATGGCACAATATGAATAAATTGTTTACACTGGAGTAAACCTTTGTAAAATGGTTCCAATTCACAATAACTAGTGTTTTGTCTGATATTTTTCATATATATTAAGGTAATATTTGTTCCTTTCTATCACTTGAATTTTCCAAATTCATATATATTTTTGTATATGCAGACTTAACAAAAGTAAATGACTTATCAACTAGTTTACTTTTTCCTAAGAATACATTGTATATTGATTTTCTAAAGTCACGTATTCTGATGTGTTTGCCTTCAATTGGTTTGTTTCATATTTTAATGGATATAATACTCATCATTCAATAATTAACATTTATCTGAATGCTGATAGTCAAAGCTATACTAGTTTCTTTTGTGTAAAATAAAAAAGTATTGAAGGATAATAAATCAACATCATTTATTATTTGCCATCTAATAGATGTGATATAGAAAAATTTAAATACAGAATTGTGCCCCTCCCTCATTTTCCTCAGGAATATACATTAAAAAAAAAATGAGTTTTACTTATTATATTTAGATGCTTTATTTTGTCAAAATCAACATTTTTCTTCTTTTTATCTTTTTCACTTTTTTGATACTCAAACTTTTGGAAACAATAAAATAGCCAAAAATGAAAAAAAAAATACTTTCTATAATTCCATTAAGGACATTTTAATTTTGCTTTTATTAAAAACGAATGTTTAAATATTTGAATTATTGTTATTTTTAGGAAGAGATAAATAAATCCATTTAATTCATAAGAGACAGTTATGATGAAAGTACCAGTATATTGTCTCTAATAGTCTTATTTTAACTTATTATTTGTGCTATATATTTTATTATAATTTAAATAAATATTTATAAACATATGATGGAAGAAAGATTTATACAAGTATATTCTATCCTGTGATTTTGGAGGCAATTGTTAATCATATTCCAAAGGTAAAATTCATTAATAAAAACAATGGAAAAGAGCATTTTCCAGTCTCCTATTACACTTATCTTTTCATTAAAAAAAAAAAACAAAAAAAAACTGTGGAAACACACTGGGAGAAATTGAAGAGAGAAGCAGAAAAATGTAGAGTGTTATAATCTCTGTTGTGCTTTTCCCAAATATCACTTCATTCATTTCAGTTTACTTTTTAGAGCTTTTGCTTGCACCAAGTCGAAAATAACTGGAAAGCAGTTACAGGGTAAAAATAAGATCATGATATATGGTTCCATTAAAACATTTGAATCACAGTTGCTTTTCAAGATTTTCAAAGTGTATTGTATGAATTTACTCCTTTCAAAATTCTATCATATTCTTTTATGTTTAATGGCCCAGGATTTTTGCCAAATAGAATAGCTTATTAATTTTTATATGTTTTCATCCCATGTACAAGGTAAGTATATTGTTTTCTTGTACAGCCTATTCAGCAAGAGCCAATTTCTCTATTCTCTTAATCGTATTTATTGTTTTTTTTCTTAACCTTCTCCAGTTTATACACAATTTATCTCTGTACCACTGTTTCGTTTTTAAGATGAGAAATAAATTCAACCATGTGTATATAAGAAAATTCCAATTGTATCTACAGCAACACAAATAGTATTTCAGATACTTTCATTTATGCCTTAGTTGTTTTAGGGGCTAAATTTAATTATTTTTAAATGTTCCATCTCATTCAAAGAGAATTTAAGGCACTTTACAATGATTCATACATAAAACAAGGTAAAATACATTGAACATGAGTCAGAAAAATAAAGCAAACGGAATAGAAAGAAATGAAAGAGTCAAGGTGAGACTAATAATAAAGATGCTAAAAAAGGCCTTGCTTATCGTGAGAGTAGTTTTCATTTTAGAACCAAAGTGAAAGAAGCAAACAAAAGAGCACATAAAAAACAGAACCAGTTAGAAAATTCAAAAAAACAAATCTTTTTTGGTGGAAAGGCAGAACTATTTCTCAATCAAGTGTTAGATTGTAGAAAAATGTTTTTATCTTATGGAACATCATAGAGAGGATATATCTTAATGTCATGAAAAAAATGTTCATGGTACCTACAGCATTACTCAGCACGTGGTCTGGATGAACTCTCTGCAAGTCTATACTAACAGAAGTGAGTTCAGATGATCAGGAAAGCCTGTGTATACCTCTGGCCATCTGCCAAACCTATTGATTCCTTTAGCCAGGCTTTTGAAAAAATATTGACAAGTACCTAAGATGGAGCTCCTTATCTTGTTAGCTAAATATAAACCAATTTACCTGAACAAAAAGCTAAGTGGAGTTTACAATCGTGAAATCTGAGAAGTTTCTATAATCACCACAACAAATATCTAACATCTATGGCACTCTTTATTTGTTGCGTTTTCTGTAATTAATTAATGTTATCCAATTAACTTCTCACAAAGACCCTTTGAAGTAGGTCTGATTACTTTCTCCATTGTACAAATGAGTTCTCTAAAATTTTGAGAGACTGAATAATTTTCGCAAAGACACAAATAGTATCCACATAGGTTTATTTTTAATCTATACCTATGGGCCAGCAGCAGGCTAGGTTCCTAAACCCTCCCTCTGTTAATGTTTTAGGAGGTAAACCTAATTAAAAATCCAACCCTATCTTTTCTTAGGAGTGAGTTGAGCACACAAGGCCAGAAACTGCCATCAAATGATAATTTTAGTTTGGCTCATTCACACAAATAGGTAATTGAGAATATGGCTGCTGGAATAATTTTAGTGTGGAAAAATAGCTATAAAACTATTTCAATAAAGACTCTATATTTCATTTTTATATAAAGCAATTTTTGGCTGAAAATAGTTAAAGGAACATGTATAGGTAACTGGATAAAGTGATGCTCTAAATGAATACTTAGGGACATCTACCAAAAATAACTTGGTTTGAGAATAAATTAGTTAAGTGAGCTGGTTATATATTAGTACTCTAGTTCGTGATTTTTAAAAAAGAGGCTTTACATAGAAAAAAGTTGGTTAAATATGCATTTCAACATTTATCTAAAAATACTTTAAATAAACTATTTCTGTACTGGATTTATCATGTGGTAGCACATAAAACATGTTTTATATATATGTTTATATAAACATGTAAAAACCATACATATTAACACATAAATATAAATAAGCATTTACATATAAATATATATGTATATATACATATGAAATAGATGTTAATTATATTAACATATTTCCTTAGAAGTTTACAGTTATTACTTAATTAAAATTTTTTTAAAGATAGCATAGTAACATATTACTAAGTATTATAAGTAGGTTACATATCTTTTAAACTAAAGTAGAACAATAAACCCTAAATGAAAATTTAATTTTCATTTAATGATTATAATTATTATACTAATTCATTTGCAGCGTATTTGCTTCTCAGAAGATAAATTAAACGCAGCTCTTTGTTTTGAAAAAGTTTACCATAATCAAATACTATTCTACTATGTATCTGATTGTACTACTTGTATTTTATAGTGCTATATTGCTTCTGAGAATTTAGATTAGGGCAAATTTAAATGACTGGATTTTTTTCCATAATGGAGAGTCTTGTGAAACTCTAGCATAAGCAACCCTGCAACTTAAAACAATACAAAGTATATGATCAATAGAATTTCAAATAGTCTAGTAGGACCAATTAGACTAAGAAAATTGGACAGATGTTGCTATCATGAGAGAATTAGAAAAATGACTTGTGCTTTGGTGCAAGTGGACTTTAAAATGAAATATGCATAATATTAGTTCTAACATGCTGGAAATTGACTCAGGTGAACTTTGACAAAGGGAAATTTATTAAAAGGCCATTGGGAGCTGACAATATTAATGAGGATGGAAAAACAGGCTGGGAAATAGTCAAGACCAAGGGAGCTACAGAGGCCTGGGAAGCAAGAACTGCAAGAATCGGTAGATATGCAATTTCTGTCTGCTGAGAAAGTTGCACCTCCAGTGCATTAGTTCCAACCATTTAAAATCTTGTGTCTTTGACTCAAGAACCAAATTCTAGAGAGAAAATGAAATGGTCTGCTCTGAGTCACATGCAGTCTTTTATGGCATGGGACGAGGGCTGTACAGGACCATTGATTGAAGTCCTACCAGATATGACTGTGGAGACAAGGCTAATTCCTCAAACCAAAATCAGAGTGTTTTTAGAGAGAGAGCAAAATGTTTTGCAGCCAAAAAGCAACAAAGTCCACTTGTAAAATGGATGTGTCAATGCCTTTTTTATCAATGCCTTTTTGTGTGTGTGAATCTCACGAGGATTAAATACAATTTTTGTGGCATAGAGAGTATAATCCTAAGCACATAACTTCATCCACAATGGAAATAATTGATCAAAGGATCACTGTGGTTTCCATTTCCAATGAGTAGGCAGTACACAGGATGCCATTTCTTTATCAAATGGAGAGCAAGGACTTGGTTATGTCCTGCTTGTCATTATTTGTCATTTTTAGTTGCAGAAAAAAAAAAAATTAGAACTTACTTATTTTATAGTTTGAACAGTTTTTAATTAGAATTAAGCATTACTGACCAGCATTCATACATATTAACAGAGAAAGACAGCTTATGCAATTGGAAATTTTGAAGCATCATGGCTGTTTCACTGTGGGAAGAGATTAAGAAAAGGAGATAATGAATAAATCTTTTGTTTTATGTATAGCTTACTGAAAATCTTGGCAAATCACTTAACTTTGGCTGGTTTAGACAGACTCATTTAATAAGACTAACTAGGAACATGAGAAAACAATTTTATTTAGCTTCCTACTGTATCATGTGTCAAATAAAAACAAATCTGGATTTAGAAGAAACTTTATTTAAAAGATTATTCTAAGGAGGATGGAGAGGAACTAATGCACTGGGGTGGAGGGGACTGTTGTATTAGGGAGAATTCTCTGACCAAGAGAAATGCCAGTACTCAAAGGTTAAGCAGAAAAGGGCAATACAGAGAGAGAGAGAG